>NW_016803441.1:973273-993396 GCF_001698545.2 Rhinopithecus bieti | reverse complement strand
GCTTTTGTTGCCATTGCTTTTGGTGTTTTAGATATGAAGTCTTTGCCCATGTCTATGTCCTGAATGGTATTGCCTAGGTTTACTTCTAGGATTTTTTATGGTTTTAGGTCTTATGCTTAAGTCTTTAATCCATCTTGAGTTAATTTTGTATAAGGTGTAAGGAAGGGGCCCAGTTTCAGTTTTCTGCATATGGCTAGCCAGTTTTCCCAACACCATTTATTAAATAGGGTGTCCCTTGTCCATTGCTTGTTTTGTCACGTCTGTTAAAGATCACATGGTTGTAGATGTGTGGTTTTATTTCTGAGGCCTCTGTTCTCTTCCATTGATCTATATATCTGTTTTGGTACCAGTACCATGCTGTTTTGGTTACTGTAGCCTTGTAGTATAGATTAAAGTCAGGTAGCATGATGCCTCCAGCTTTGTTCTTTTGCTTAGGATTTTCTTGGCTATGCGTGCTCTTTTCTGGTTCCACATGAAGTTTAAAGTAGTTTTCTTCCCCAATTCTGTGAAGAAAGTCAATGGCAGCTTGATAGGAATAGCATTGAAACTATAAATTACTTTGGGCAGTATGGCCATTTTCATGATATTGATGCTTCCTATCCATGAGCATGGAACGTTTTCCATTTGTTTGTCCTCTCTTATTTCCTTGAGCAGTGGTTTGTAGTCCCCTTTGAAGAGGTGCTTCACATCCCTTGTAAGTTGTATTCCTAGGTATTTTATTCTCTTTGTAGCATTTGTGAATGGGAGTTCATTCATGATTTGTTATTGGTGTATAGAAATACTTGTGATTTTGCACATTGATTTTGTATCCTGAGACTGCTGAAGTTGCTTGTCAGCTTAAGGAGATTTTGGGCTGAGATGATGGGGTTTTCTAAATATACAACCAGCAATCATGTCGTCTGCAAACAGAGACAATCTGACATCCTGTTTTCCTATTTGAATACACTTTCTTTCTTTCTCTTGCCTGATTGCCCTGGTCAGAACTTCCAATACCATGTTGAATAGGAGTGGTAAGAGAGGGCATCCTTGTCTTGTGCTGGTTTTCAAAGGGAATGCTTCCAGTTTTTGCCTATTCAGTATGATATTGGCTATTGGTTTGTCATAAATAACTCTTATGATTTTGAGATATGTTCCGTCAGTACCTAGTTTTTTGAGAGTTTTTAGCATGAAGTGCTGTTGAATTTTATCGAAGGGCTTTCCTGCATCTATTGAGATAATCATGTGGTTTTTGTCATTGGTTCTGTTTATGTGATGGATTATGTTTATTTATTTGCGTATGTTGAACCAGCCTTGCATCCCAGGGATGACACTGAGTTGATCATGTGGATAAGCTTTTTGATGTGCTGCTAGATTCGGTTTGCTAGTATTTTATTGATGATTTTCACATCGATGTTCATCAGAGATATCAGTCTAAAAATTTGTTGTTGTTGTTGTGTCTCTGCCAGGTTTTGGTATCAGGATGGTGCTGGCCTCACTAAGTGAGTTAAGAGGATTCTCTCCTTTTCTATTGTTTGGAATCGTTTCAGAAGGAATGGGACCAGTTCCTCTTTGTACCTCTGGTAGAATTTGGTTGTGAATCCATCTGGTTCTGGACTTTTTTTGGTTGGTAGGCTATTAATTACGGCCTCAAATTCAGAACTTGTTATTGGTCTTTTCAGGGATTTGACCTCTTCATGCTTTAGACTTAGGAGGGTGTATGTGTCCAGGAATTTATCCATTTCTTCTAGATTTTCTAGTTTATTTTCTTAGAGGTGTTTATAGTATTCTCTGATGGTAGTTTGTATTTCTGTGAGATCAGTGGTGATATCCTCTATATCATTTTTTTATTGCGTCTATTTGATTTTTCTCTCTTTCTTTTCTTTTTTATTCTGGCTAACAGTCTACCTATTTTGTTGATCTTTTCAAAAAAACCAGCTCCTAGATTCATTGATTTTAAAAGGATTTTCGTGTCTCTATCTCCTTCTTTCTTTCTCTTGCCTGATTGCCCTGGTCAGAACTTCCAATACCATGTTGAATAGGAGTGGTGAGAGAGGGCATCCTTGTCTTGTGCTGGTTTTCAAAGGGAATGCTTCCAGTTTTTGCCTATTCAGTATGATATTGGCTATGGGTTTGTCATAAATAACTCTTATGATTTTGAGATCTGCTCTGATCTTAGTTATTTCTTGCCTTCTGCTACCTTTTGAATTTGTTTGCTCTTTCTTCTCTAGTTCTTTTCCTTTTGATGTTAGGGTGTCAATTTTAGATCTTTCCTACTTTCTCTTGTGGGTATTTAGTGCCATAAATTTCCCTCTACACAGTGCTTTAAATGTGTCCCAGAGATTCCAGTACATTGTGTGTTTGTTCTCATTGATTTCAAAGAACATCTTTATTTCTGCCTTCATTTCATTATTTACCCAGTAGTCACTCAGGAGCAGGTTGTTCGGTTTCTGTGTAGTTGTGTGGTTTTGAGTGAGTTTCTTAATCTTGAGTTCTAATTTGATTGCACTGTAGTCTGAGAGAATGTTATGATTTCTGTTCTTTTGCATTTGCTGAGGAGTATTTTACTTCCAATTATGTGGTCAGTTTTAGAATAAGTGCGATGAGGTTCTTCAAAGAACGTATATTCTGTTGATTTAGGGTGAAGAGTTCTGTAGATGTCTTTTAGGTCCACTTGGTCCAGAGCTGAGTTCAAGTCCTGAATACCCTTGTTAATTTTTTGTCTTGTTGATCTGTCTAATATTGACAGTGAGGTATTAAAGTCTTCACCATTATTGTATGGGAGTCTAAGTCTCTTTATAATTCTCTAAGAACTCGCTTTCTGAATCTGGGTGCTCCTGTATTGGGTCCATATATATTTAGGATAGTTAGCTCTTCTTGATGCATATATCCCTTTACCATTATGTAATGCCCTTCTTTGTCTCTTTTGATCTTTATTGGTTTAAAGTCTGTTTTTTCAGATATTAGGATTGCAACTCCTGCTCTTTTTTTGCTTTCCATTTGCTTAGTAAATATTCCTCCATCCCTTTATTTTGAGCCTGTGTCTTTGCACGTGAGATAGGTCTCCTGAATACAGCACACTGATGGGTCTTGACTCTTTATCCAATTTGCCAGTCTGTGTCTTTTAATTGGGGCATTTAACCCATTTACATTTAAGGCTAATGTTGTTATATGTGAATTTGATCCTGTCATTATGATGCTAGCTGGTTATTGTGCCCATTAGTTGATGCAGTTTACTCATAGTGTCGATAGTGTTTACAATTTGGTATGTTTTTGCAGTGGCTGGTACCAGTTGTTCCTTTCCATGTTTAGTGCTTCCTTCAGGAAGTCTTGTAAGGCAGGCCTGGTGGTGACAAATCTCTCAGCATTTGCTTGTCTGTAAAAGATTATACTTCTCCATCACTTATGAAGCTTAGTTTGGCTGGATATGAAATTCTGAGTTAAAGATTCTTTTCTTTAAGAAAGTTGAATATTGGCCCCCACTCTCTTCTGGCTTGTAGGGTTTCTGCCAAGAGATCTACTGTTAATTGGATGGGTTTCCCTTTGTGGGTAACCTGACCTTTCTCTCTGGATGCCTTTAACATTTTTTCCTTCATTTCAACCTTGGTGAATCTGACGATTATGTGTCTTGGGGCTGCTCTTCTCGAGGAGTATGTGGTGTTCTCTGTATTTCCGCGATTTGAATGTTGGCCTGTCTTGCTAGGTTGGGGACGTTTTCCTGGATAATATCCTTAAGAGTGTTTTTCAGCTTGGTTCCATTCTCCCCATCACTTTCAGGTACACCAATCAAAAGCAGATTTGGTCTTTTCACAAAGTTCCATATTTCTTGGCTTTTTTTCATTCCTTTTTATTCTTTTTTCTCTAATCTTGTCTTTACACTTTATTTTATTAAGTTGATCTTCAATCTCTGATATCCTTTCTTCCACTTGATCGATTTGGCTATGATACTTGTGTATGCTTCATGAAGTTCTCGTGCTGTGTTTTTCAGCTCCATAAGGTCATTTATGTTCTTCTCAAAACTGGTTATTCTAATTAGGAACTTGTCTAACCTTTTTTCAAGGTTCTTAGCTTCCTTCCATTGGGTTTGAACATGCTCCTTTAGCTCAGAAGGATTTGTTATTACCCACCTTCTGAAGCCTACTTCTGTCAATTTGTCAAACTCATTCTCCATCCAGTTGTGTTCCCTTGCTAACAAGGAGTTATGATCCTTTGGAGGAAAAGAGGCATTCTGGTTTTTCTAATTTTCAGCTGTTTTGCAATGGTTTCTCCCCATCTTCATGGATTTATCTACCTTTGGTCTTTGATGTTGGTGACCTTCCGATGGGGTCTCTGAGTGGGCATGCTAATCCTTGCTGTTTGTTAGTTTTCTTTCTAGGAGTCAGGTCCCTCTGCTGCAGGTCTGCTGGAGTTTGCTGGAGGTCCATTCTAGACCCTGTTTGCCTTTGTATCACCAGCAGAGGCTGCAGAATAGCAAAGATTGCTGCCTGTTCCTTCCTTTGGAAGTTTTGTCCCAGAGGGGCACCTGCCAGATGCCAACCAGAGCTCTCCTGTATGAGATGTCTGTCAGCCTTTATGGGGAGGTGCCTCCCAGTTAGGATACACAGGAGTCAGGGACCCACTTGAGAAGCCAGTCTGACCCTTAGCAGAGATTGAACGCTGAGCTGGGAGGTCTGCTGCATTTTTAAGGGCCATCAGATAGGGACATTTAATTCTGCTGAAGCTGCGCCCACAGCTGCCCCTTCCCCTAAGTGCTCAGTGCTCAGGGAGGTGAGGGTTTTATTTATAAGTCCCTTACTGAGACTGCTGCCTGTTTTTCAGAGATGCCTTGCCCAGAGCAGAGAAGTCTGGCAGTCTGGCCACAGTGGCCTTGCTGAGCTGCTGTGGGCTCCCCCAAGTTAGAAATTCCTGGTGGCTTTGTTTATACTGAGAAGATAAAACCACCTACTCAAACCTCAGCAATGGTGGATGTCCCTCCCCCAACCAAGCTCGAGCATCCCAGGTGGATCTCAGACTGCTGCTGTGCTGGCAGTAAGAATTTCAACCCAGTGGATCTTAGTTTGCTGGGCTCTGTGGGGGTGGGGCACATCAAGCCAGACCACTTGGCTCCCTGGCTTCAGCCCGCTTTCCAGGGGAGTGAACAGTTCTGTTTCACTGGCGTTCCAGGTGTCACTGGGGTACGGAAAAACAGCCCAAAGGGCCAACCAGTTTTGTACTTCAAACCCATGGCTCTGGTGGCCTAGGCACTGAAGGGAATCTCCTGGTCTATCGGTTGCAAAGACTGTGGGAAAAGCACAGCATCTGGGCCAGAGTTCACCCTTTCTCCTGGTACAGTTTCTCAGGACTTCCCTTGGCTAGAGGAATGAAATCCAAGACCACTTGCGCTTCCCGGGTGAGGCGACGCCCCACCCTGCTTCGGCTTGCCCTCTGTGGGCTGTACCCACTGTCCAACCAGTCCCTATGAGATGAACCTAGTACCTCAGTTGGAAATGCAGAAATCACTCATCTTCTGCATCAATCTTGCTGGGAGCTGCAGACTGGAGCTGTTCCTATCCAGCCATCTTGACAGCGTTCTTTTTTCTTTTTCTTTTTTCTTTTTCTTTTAGATGGAGTCTTGCCCTGTTGCCCATGCTGCTGGAGTGCAGTGGCATGTGATCTTGGCTCACTGCAACCTCTGCCTCCTGGGTTCAGATGATCCTCCTGCCTCAACCTCCCAAGTAGCTGGGATTACAGGCGCCTGCCACCACGCCCAGCTAATTTTTGTATTTTTAGTAGAGACAGGGTTTCACCATGTTGGCCAGGCTGGTCTAGAACTCCTGACCTTGTGATCTGCCCACCTCAGCCTTCTAAAGTGCTGGGATTACAGGCATGAGCCACCGCACCTGGCCAAGTGTTCCTCTTAATGATAGGGAAGGTCAAGCACTTTAATTGGCAATTCTTCCAAATGATATACAAAGGGAAAAGTGAAACAGGATTGAGGTAGAAGGAAAGGTTGCTGGCCAGAAAACCACAAAGGTTCACCACCTACTGTCAGGTAGCAATGAGGACTCATCTCAGAGGAGCTTTCAACTGACATGCATGATGCAGTACAGTTGAGAAATCCCCTTTTAAAGACTTGAGTTCATTCTTAAGACATAGGAAGACTTTTATATTATCATTTTAACCAATTGTTTAAAATTTCTACTCAACTTACTTTCACAAAATCCTTAGGTAAAAGTAAGGAGGCATATAATGAACAACTGCTCTTTTCAGGTAAGCAAGTTCATCCACTTTTAACTCCTCCACATCTTGTTTCTGTTTGGATTTGCAGATGTAGTAACTGAGGAAACACATGAAAATATTAAAACAATGGTTGAGATCCATACTTCTCAATCTGGCATTTAATATTCTCCACAACTAAACCCAATCCTGTTTTTCCAGCTCGATTATACCTACTCATATATCCTGGGAAATATATCTACTCATCAATACCAAACATGCACAATGTTTTCGTGATCCTTCTGCCTCAGCCTCCCAAAGTACTGGGATTACAAGTGTGAGCCACCGCACCTGGCCCCACAGTGATTTTTTGATCCTTTGCCTTTGTCAAAACCACTTTCTACTTATCATATTCAATTGTGACATATCTTTCAAGGGCCAGCTCATCTCATACTTACAGTGAACAAATTTATCTTGCTTTCATAGGTCAGAAATATCTATCTTATGTTGTAACTCTTCCTGGCAATTTCACTGTTTTGAATAAATTGTATTTCATGTGAATATGTATTATGCTTCTGACAATATCATACATTTCTTAAGAAGCAGAAATTATTTATCATAATTTTTTATATCCATAGCAGTGTGCCTTGAGATTTGTTAATTGAATATGAGTCTAAGTTTTTTTTTTTTTTTTGGAGACGGAGTCTCGCTCTGTCGCCCAGGCTGGAGTGCAGTGGTACTATCTCAGCTCACTGCAAGCTCCGTCTCCCGGGTTCACGCCATTCTCTTGCCTCAGCCTCCTGAGTAGCTGGGACTACAGGTGCCCGCCACCGAGCCCGGCTTATTTTTTGTATTTTTAGTAGAGACGGGGTTTCACTGTGGTCTCGATCTCCTGACCTTGTGATCCACCCGCCTCGGCCTCCCAAAGTGCTGGGATTACAGGAGTGAGCCACCATGCCCCGCGAGTCTAAGTTTTAAGTAGCAATGACCAACATCTACAGATAAACCCAAATTGCTATGCCTTCTGCTTTAAAAAAAATGTGAAAAATAACTTTCTTACTATCTTTAATATGTTTATTCAAGAAAGTTTCCACCTTTAAATAGCATTGGGATCTTAGCCAGTTAGACCAATTAGCTCATATCCATTTATAGATTCAAAATGAGTGCACTCTTCTTGCATGACTCTATTTGTTGTAATTACATGTTCTTTTATGACATGAAACCAGAGTGATGGTACTTTAAACAATTACAAATCTTGAAAATTCATAGATTGGAATCGTTCAATTAATTTTAGTGTTTAAACATAATACAAAATAATACATTCCTTTAGTTCCTTTATATTAAACTCTGTATACTGGTCCTGATTTTCATACAATATAGACTTGCTGACAATTTGTCAACCTTTTGGCTGGTTTTAATCTTTGAAAGAGCTTGAAAAAAATTCAGCAGCAACATACAATTCCTTTACTAAAAACATCTATTGCTCTCCCAAATTTACTCATATAATTACTGCCATGTTAGCCTCATGTTCTATGATTTTTGCTAAAAGATGGTATTACAGTTTTATAATTACTGATTTCTTTCTGTCACCTGTAATGGGGAGTTGTTTTGTGCCAGAAAAACTATTAAACACACACTGTTAAAGGATTTAACTAAGTTGGCTTTAAATATATATATATAGGTTACCATTTGTCTTTTGCTCTTAATTGGTAAGTCCAAACCTTTACAGTAGTAACTTTAAAATGACATTAAAATTCGTTTAAGTTTTATCACTAGTGACTAGTGTTTGTTTATACATGCCATTCCTATCCCTTCAAGAATTTTTCAGTTGAAGTTTATAATTTTTCTGTCTAAATTAAGATCTATAGATTTTTTGAAGCTGTATGCACTTACTTGAACATCTAGTCTAACCAGTCACTTCATATAAATGTAGCTCTTTGTGAGTTGACATATACACATGAAATTGTTCCAAGCTGTGGCATTGTTAGGTCAGGAACGCACCCAATTCTCTGAATTTAAGTGACAATGTCATTGTTGAAATCATAGTGTTCATTTAGTCTTCTATAAAAGCAAACAAATATGCTTTAAAAGTCCAAGGTATCCTAATGCCCAGAAATGTGGCCAGGATCACACTGTAACTACCCCAGTATTTATCAAGTGTAAATATTAATATACTGTGGAAAGTTTCTATATCCACAAACGTTAAAAAACATCTGTGTGCGTGTGTGTGTGTGTGTGTGTGTGTGTGTGTGTGTGTGTGTGTTTCTTTCATGGTCAACAACCTCCCAAATATAATGTCTTGCTTTGAGGGGAAAAAAGCATTATAATATCAAAAATAAATATGACTCTCTGTCTTGGTTCATTTTGTGTTGCTATAATACCACAGACTAGATAATTTACAAAGCAAATACATTTATTTCTCTTAGTTCTGAAGGCTGAGAAGTCCACTATCAAGGTGCTAGCATCTGGTGAGGGCCTTCTTGCTGTATCATCCTATGGTGGAGGGAGAGAGGGTGAGAGACCACAAGAGAGATCAAGAGGCCTTAGAACTCATTTTTATCAGGGACCCACTCCTGGTATAACAAAATTAATCTATTCATGAGGCTAATTGCCTCTGAATGATCCCACTTCTTAATATTGTCACAGTGGGAACTACATTTCAACATGAGTTTTGGAGGGGACATTTAAACCATAGCACTCTCTAAACATGACAGTATCCTTGCTAAGTCACCCAAAGTTTGTCCAAGCGGCCTTTGCTCTCCTTTCATGATACTTTTCTGCACACATCTCTGTGATAGTATAATTGGTTATGGCATTACAGTAATAACAGTAAACCTTGGATTTTATAAGTATGTACCAGACACTTTTGTTCAGTTCCAAACCAACAAACACGCTTCTAAATGGATTTGATCTTTACATGTTGTATTAGTTGGCAGGGCTGCAACAACAAAATGCCACAGACTGGGTGGCTTAAACCAAAGAAATTTATTTTCTCAAAGTTCTGGAGGCTGGAAGGTCAAGATCAAGGTGTTGGCAGGTTTGGATTTACCTGAGGCCCCAGTGATGTTAGATTAGGACTCACCTCAATGAACTCACTTAATCTTTACCTCTTTAAAGGGATTATTTCCAAATCTAGTCATATTTTGAGGTACTGGGAATAAGGGCTTCAACATATAAAATTTAGGGGAGTGGGGTGGGAGGGGAACAATTTAGTCCACAATACACTGTGTCACTAAGCAAGAACAGTGGGCAAGAAAGCAAAGGCAAGTCATTTTGAAATCATCACACCCATGTGTGAAAATTTCCACTACACCATGGCTGAAGATGATGAAAAGTTTATGGCATGTAAAAGAAAGTAAGTTTTCCCATATAATTGGAATTTATCACCCATCCACACTTGCTTCATCAACTTTTTACCAGTAGATCCCTTTTACTCTTTAGCATAGGGGTGCTCCAGGAGAGGCATCACCTAGCATAGGGGTTTCCAAACTGTTTTGTGGAATGCTCTATGATTCACAAATTCTTGATGTATATTTCACTTTGAATATATTTAAACTTGCACACAAATGCATTACATATATAAAATAAAACTAAAAACAGGTTCAATTGGAACACTGAAAGCCAATCATGTATATAATGGATGCTGCTGGGCTCAAGTGATCCTCCTGCCTCAGCCTCCCAAGCAGTTAGGATTACAGGCAGGTGCCATCACATGTGGCTTTTTTTTTTTTTTTAAGAGACAGGGTCCTGGTATGTTGCCCAGGGCTGGTCTTGATCTCCTGCACTCAAGCAACCCTTTTGCCTCAGCCTCCTATATTTGCTGGGATTATAGGTATGAGTGACCATGCCCATCTCCTTTGAAGGCTTTTTAAAAATAGTTCAGACACTGTGCAGTTTTACTCATGTGAAATCACATAAGGAGGCATTATCCATGCCAGGCAAGTTGTGGGTACATTTGCCCAAGGCTTATTCTCATAACAGTACTTGAGACAATTTAGACTGCATTTAATAAGTGAATATCTTCATGATTTGATCCTTTGATTATTTTCAGTGCTGTCATTAGGAGGGAATCTCATATGACATGTATACTCATATTTTCTTCTATTGAACAAATCCCAAATCCTTCAGCTTTCTGGGATCAGCATTAATTTTAATACTTATACAATAGCAGAATGAGTCCCATCTCTCATATTATGACTAGCATCCCAGTAGTTCAGGGGAGAATGGGTAGGAATTAGGTTCCTTTTATTTTATACCTTAACTTTGGGCTTCACTTCACCTGCTCCACCATCTTTTGGGTCTCTTATTTCACTCTACCCACTTTGCCCCAGGCTGAATACTACTTCAGTTCTTTATTTTTCCAAAGCACTGCTTAAAAAATTTTTCTTGTAAATAATTTTACTAAAGTCTTGCTGATATAGATTGGCAATCAGAAGCCTGGTTGGAACACGAACACACAAAAGCAAAAACTTCAAATGCAATGCTAGATTCATTATTTTTGGATACCTAATCAGTTCTTTCTCACTATGTAATTCCTTATTGGTCTTGGGCCTCTGTGTACCCACAGCCTTCTGCTGTGTGCCTAGGGCTTGTTTTTGTTTCTTTTCTCCTTATAGCTGTACTCCCCTGACTCTATTTCAAATATCCTCAGCCGGACACTTTCAGTCCCTTGAGTTATAATTAAACAACTTCTCTTCAATTTCTCTTACTTTCTTGGCAGAGGAGTAGTTCCCTCTTTACTTTGTTCATTCCTTCCCAAACATACTCTTGGTGGATCTTGGCTTTAATGTCCAAAGGGGTTCTTTACCTCATATAGGAAATAGAAATCTCCCCAATTTAAACTATGCCATATTTTTTATAAATCGGAAAGAACTTGGCTATTGCTTGCTATAGAGTTCTTCTTTTTCTTTTTTCTATTCATGTTTTTTGGTGATCTTGAAAAATTACCTATGAAAACACACTATATATTAAGAACAGAAAAATGCAGGCTGGGCGCTGTGGCTCACGCCTGTAATCCCAGCACTTAAGGAAGCCAAGGCGGGTGTATCACCTGAGGCCAGGAGTTCGAGACCAGTCTGGCTGACGTGGCAAGACCCCATCTCTACTAAAAATACAAAAATTAGCCAGGAGGGGTGGCATGCTCCTATAGTACCAGCTACTCGGGAGGCTGAGGCAGAAGAATTGCTTGAACCCAGGAGGTGGAGGTTGCAGTGAGCCAAGCTGGCACCACTGCACTGCAGCCTGGGAGACAGAATGAGAGTCCATCTCAAAAAAAAAAAAAGAAAAGAAAAATGCGGAAAATATAACAATGTGTATAGTTACATATTGATTAACCTCAAGATAAGTCATATAATACTATGTTATCTCCAACCTTCAAGTAGTTATTGAAGATATTGAAAGCAATATATGAAATTTATGATTTGTAATAAACAGAAAGAAAAGCATTTACACAAGCTAATTCGAAAAGAAGAAATCAAAATGGTTATAATTTGGTATGGACATTTTCCTGTTATATTAGAAAAATGTATATATAACTATATACATAAATATATACAAATTAAGTTATACATGATATAAATGATGAATTGATGGGTGCTGACGAGTTGATGGGTGCAGCACACCAACATGGCACAAATATACATATGTAACAAACCTGCACGTTATGCACATGTATCCTAGAACTTAAAGTATAATAAAAAATAAAAAATAAAAAAAAATTAAAAAAAAAATTTTAGTATGTATGTTATATAAATTTATATTTATGTTAATTATATTGATGGTTATACAATCTTATATTTATATTAATTATGTTACTATTATACAATATATACTAAATTATAAATAAATAATTATATCATGTATTTACATATAAAATATATCGAGCCAGAAAATCCATATAAGTACAGAAATAGTTTTATATTTGTTGTAAAAAATATGAATAAAATATTTGTATGTTTTATTGAGCAAAATTAAGTAGTTTAAAAATGTTGGCATTATTCTTCATGTCTCTATTTATTTCACATTCCTCAGCCTACTCCTCAGTAAATTATTCATCTCTACCTAAAAAATATTTCTGGAATCTGTTCCTTAACATGATCTCTGCTGCTACCACCTGCAGTGACTCCTGACACTACCTGCAGTTCGGACAAACTTTACAGGCTCAGGGCCGAGTTCTCCACAAGACTTTTGTTATTTCAGACAGCAGCCACATGCTCAGAGGTTCCTAGGTTCACCCTCAGTTCTGACCAACTAGCAACACATTAGAGGGTTCCTACACTACCTTTTCAGGCTTCATAATTTATTGGAACATATTCAGGAAAGGACTATACTTCCAATTATAGTATTATGATGGCAAAAATAATAGAAACTGGACCAGCCAAAAGAAAAGACAGATAGGGTGAGATCTGGGAGGATCCCAGATTAAAACTTCCTATGTCTTCCCCCTGTCAATACATGTCACCTTCCTAGCACATCAATGAGTAAAAATATGTATAGAATATTGTCAACCAGGGAAACTCACCTGAGTTTTGGTGTCCAGAGTTTTTACTGGGGTTTCACAATAGACATGGATAATTGAACTGCTGACCAGATGATTGAATTCAATCTTCAGCCCTCCCTTCCTCTGAAAGTTTAATGGTAGTTAATGGTAGGTCCCTAGATAGTTTAAATCAGCGAGAATGAGTCATCCCTGAAATTGGAGTTAGATATCTATTATTTTCCTTAATTGATAGCATTAAATGTGTCGGATTAAGAAGAAACAGTGTGAAATCTTTTTTCACCAATTAATGAACAAATAAATGGCCGTGGACCCAATTATTGGCTAAAATAACACATTATTAAAACAGTAATTTATCTTTGAGATAAAATATTTCTTATTTCAACTGCTGGATTGAATTATCACAATAGTGTCATGAGATGATAAGGTGAAATATTTAAAACATTTTTTTGTAAAAGAGTAGACAGTAAATACTTTCAGCTTTGTGAGCCACAAATTCTCTGTCACAACTATTCAACTATGTAATTGCATTGTAAAAGTAGCCATAAGCAACATGTAAATAAACAGGTGTGATTATAATTCAATACAACTTTGTTTACCAAAATAAGCAGCAGGTAGGATCTGGCTTATGAGATAGGCCAATAAAAAAGGATATGGTGGTAACTTATTTATCAAGCAGAATTTTCCCAATGCAATGCTGAAAAAACTACTAAAACAAATTGGATGCTAAAGGTTATATTGTTACCAAAACATCAGGGGTTCGACCCAGGTCCTGCTGCTCACTGAACAGAAAGCCAATAACTAACACAACAAGTATTGTCAGGGAAAAAGGCTTTAATGAGATCACCTCAAATCCATCTCCCTGACCAACTAAAATTGGGGGTTTCTAGAAAAGGGAAAAAAATATAATTATATGTGGGAAAACTGGAGCTAGGAAGGGGCAAGGAAGAGGAGTTGGTTAACAAAAAGCAGGTGGTCAGTTAGGAAAGCAGGAATTAGGGAAGGGTAAGAAAGCAATCGTGACTAATTAGGAGTCTGGCATCTCATTGTCTAGATGTAGCAATCTGGTGCCTTGCAGTTCTTTGATATATTTTGAGAGCCCAGAAGGTCATTTCTTGAGGAAGAAACTCAGATAACACAAACATAGTTTCAAGCTTTAAAATCAGAAAGGTCAATTTCTATGTTTCTCAAAGAAAAAAAAAAAAACTGTCTATGGGATTATTGAGTTGGTTTCAATATGAGACTTCCATCTTCTCATAAAAGAGTCTCACTGTCCTCATGGATACAATTTATGGTAAATACAAGTTACACATTTGAACACAGAAAATAAATGTGTTTTTGGACTTCTGCTTCTAGCAAAATGGAGTAGATTTTTAAAATACGTTTCTTCCACTAATCACAGCTAAAAATTCTAGACATTATATGTAAAACAAACATAATAAGACTCTGAAAGGTAGAGAAAAGAAGGCAGACCATTTAGAGGTGCTGAAACCAGAGAAAAAACATGATAGTAAATTCCCTGAGTTTTCTTTTGGCCTCATGTATCCCAGACAGAATGCTGGAAAATTGACAAACTGGAAATATAAATAGGGGCAGACAAAAATAAACCCAATGAAAGCCTGTCCTCTGTAGCCAATTGATCAGGAAATGGGAGGTTTAGCAAGAGGGAAACATTTTACACAATAAATAACTGCTCTACTCTGGCTAAACACCAGAGAAATAACTGTGGCCCCAATCCCGCTCTCCACGACAGCAAAGGCTAAGTGGAAAGCCTCGAATTACACCATTCCTAACCCACCTTCCTGGACAGTGTGAGAGAAGGCCAAGTTAGGGAGCTGGGATGTTCTTCCCCACTGGGCAATAAGGAGTGCCCATTCCAACAGTGTCAGTGGAAACCAAGTGGGGAGCATGGTCTTCTATCCCATGCAGTGATTAGGTGGCCTTTCCCCTCTTCACCAGGGTGGGGTCAGAGGAGGACTAATGTAGAATCAAGACATTCCCTAACACCCAGAGATGAGGCCACTCCTGCCCTGCTGTCAGTGGTGGGCAGAACTCCTACCCTGATCAGCAGTAAGAAAGCACTCCTGCTACTCCTAGTCACTGTGGTATCAGCAGAGGGATCATGCATCATGATATCAGCAGAAGGGAGCCAGAATTCCACCCATACCCAGCAGAACAAAAAAAGTGTGTCTTATTTAATCTCAATGAAGGCTGAGAGAGAACTTAACCTTCCACCCCTACCTGGAAGTAACAAGTTGGCACCCCTCTCTTCCTCTGCTGCAGCAGTGTCAGAGAAAGCCAGCTATGAAAGATTTACATAAAATCCAGAGTCTCATAATGTGACCCACGAAATATCCAGGATTTAATTAAAATACTGTGTTATTCCAAGAAAAGGAAAACCACAATTTGAATAAAAGGAAAAAACAATGCATACAAACATCGAGATGACAAACATGTTAGGACTAACTGACCAAGATTTTAAAGCAGAAACTTAAAACATGTTTTAACAAGCATTACAAATATGCTTGAACCAAATGAAAATAGAAAGTCTCTGAAAAGAAACAGAATATGATGGCAACAAAATAGAAGAAAAAATAAAGAACCAAAGGGAAATTCCAGAACTCAAGCACACAATAACTGCAATAAAAACTCAGTGAGTAGATTCAACGGCAGAATGGAAACAACAGAGAGAAAATAGATTTTTAAAAAATTGATAAGACTGCAGGGACCTATGGGGCAATAATAAAAGAGCTAACATTCCTATCATCACTCTCTGGGAAGGAGTGTACAAAGAGGGCAGGACTGTGAAAGTACTCAACAACATGATGACTGAAACCAGTATAGGTACCTAAAATAATATGAAACTCTGAAGATTCAACAGTATAAACAAAACAAAACAATTTGAAAATAAACAAAAGGCATGAAGGTTAAATTAACGTAAACTTCAGGAAGTTTAATGCCGACTATTGGAAACAGAATGACCATAAACCAGAAAGAACTCTTAACTTATTCGGGGTTACTTGGAATTTTTCGAGCTTATAGAAAATTTACTCAGTAACTGTACCTCCATGAAGCAACTAATAATGATAATGCACTTGTGATGCAAAGGGCTATTTTTCTGCATAACAATTACTTCTGTTAACAATACATTTAAATGGTGTGTTTTCCCTGGGAATGATTTCCTTTCAGAGGAGGATCGTATTTATTGACTATAAAAGGCTGATGATAATAGCAAAAAGAACAGTAGTTCCAACCATCACATCTTGATATGACTTAATGGGGAAAAATTTACCAAGACATATTTATTTTATACATGAATTTCTAAGATTGCATGGCACAATTCTGGTTTTATACCATCCATCCATCAATGTAAATGCACACCATTGCTAACGCCTACATGGCTCGGTAATACTTATGGGGAGCAGCTATTAGTAATGTTTTATTTAACTCTGACTTCTTAGGTTAGATTCAGCTGTATATTTATTTCTACTGGCAACTCTATATAGCAGCCTTAATAAGAGTCTATGGGAAATAAGTATTTGAATTTCACAATATGTATACATGAAGCTAAAAACTTCCTCAAAGCTTCGCTGACAATGTTCTCAAGGTTAGGTTTCCACATGTGGTTATTTACAATTCAGTATTCTTTTTATTTTGACAGGGTCTCACTCCGTTGCCCAGGTTGGAGTGCAGAGGTGGGCTCACAGCTCACTGCAGTCTCGACCTCCTGGGCTTAGGTGATCCTCCCATCTAAGCCTCCTGGATAGCTGGAATGACAGGCACACACCACCATACCTAGCTACATTTTTGTAGAGATGGGGTTTCACCATGTTGCCCAAGCTGGTCTTGAACTCCTGGACTCAAGTGATCTGCCTGCCTCGGCCTCCCAAAGTGCTGAGATTAGGCATGGGCCACTGTGCTCAGTCCTAGAATTCAGCTTTAAACAAAGAATTAGTTAATAAACATGCTTATAGTCATTCTTTATTTATAATAAATGGTGGAAGTTGGAAATATCTATCATATGTATGACCAAAGTGTATGCTTTTCAAAGACAATCACTATCCTTTACTCATCTCTATATTTCCCTCAGGGCTACTTATAGAACTCTATATCTACTAGACATTCAATGTATTTGTCAAATGAATGCATGAGCGTGAATGATGTTTATTTTCCTTAAAATATTTGTCCCAGACTCAGCTACCATTTTTCAGGACTATATTCTGCTTTAACATTTACTATTGAATTTAAAAATAACTCACTGATTATTATATTTTGAGTTTTGCTTTTAAACACACACACACACACACACACACACACAATTGGAAAAGCAAAAAGCAACCCTTGACGTCCTGAAACCAGTGTGCCAGTCACAACAAGGACTCTTGTCAGAAGCTGACCTGGTACTCACAGCTAGGTTGTGCTGCTGTTCTGTGAATGTAAACATTCTCTGATTATCAACATCAGACAAGTTTACTTTGAGACCAAGATAAAGTGTGGCAAAACAAGGCCTCTTCACAATTTTATCTAAACAGACAAAAAGAAGGCCACTGTGTCACCACAAACTACCAAACGCCTCCATTTCCCAGTAAATGTAAGCAAATATAAATGACTGGTTTTTAAAAAATCAATTACAGCTTTGTTCTCATTCTAGTTGCTTTCTCTATTTCTCTAAAATTTATTGAGATACTCTTACGGGGATCTTTGGGGTGTCACTTTTCTAGCTGGAAACCTGCGGCCGGTGGCGCCTTTGCCTGAGTTTTGCTCGGGCCAGCTGGGCTCGTTCCACCCACTCAGCCTGGCAGGCTGCACTTAGCTCATGGTACTGGCCTGGATCCCACGCCTCCAAGGGGCGAGGCAGGCGTGGAGCAGTGAGAGGGGTGTGTAAGCGAGTGTGGGGTCCGGGCATTGCGCAGTCAGACACGCTGGGGCTGCTGCCATGGGGTGGGCAGCTCCAGGTGCCGGCACGGGTACCCGCTCACTGCGAGGCTGTGACTGAACCAGGTGCAGTGCAAGCAGCTTCCCTGGCTGGCATCAGGGGATGCGGTGGCGCCTGCAAACGTGGAGAGGCCAGGGAACTGCAAGGCCCCAAAAGGAGTCACAGCTCTGTCTCGTGGAGCTCCCAGGTCTGGGTTCCCCGAAAGTCCACAGTTCTTCTTTCCTTCTCTTCATCCACAACGTGGTGAGCAAGCGACATGTTTCAGCCCTGTTTGTGTTACAGCAGCTCTTTTAGCCTCACCATTCAATGGGTCCTGAGTTCTTGTCTCGCGACCAGGAAGAAAGAAGTAGAGGGTGAGCAAGACAAACAGGAGATTTATTGAGCAATAGAACAGCTCAGAGGATAGACCCGCTGGGGGCAGCTCCTCTTTGTAGCCAGGGTGTCCCAACCAGTATTCAGCTCCTGCCAGAAAAGGTAGCTCCTCTCTGTAGGCAGGTCGTTCCAACAAGTGTTCAGCTATCGGCAGAGAGGGCAGCTCCTCTCTGTTGCTGGTCATCTTGTGGTCTGCGGCTATCAGCAGAGAGGAGGCACTAGAGTGGGTGGCTCCTGTCTGCAGGCATGTCGTCTGCAGCTCTCAGTAGACAGGGTAGCTCCTGTCTGCAGCGGGTCATTCCAGCATCTCTGCGTCCTCTGCTCTGCTCTGGCTGAGACTGGAACTTTTATGGGCCTCAGAGGGGAGGAAGTGCGTGCTGCTTGGCTCATGGGGTGCCATGGGTGGGCCTGGAAATGGCACCACAAGCTCCCACTCCTGTCTGCAGGACTGGCAGCATGGCCCCCAACCTCAGGCCCTCCCTGGCCCGAAGGTGGGGCCTCACCAGGGACCCGCCCTCTTCCACCGAGGAGACTGCCTCCTGCGGCAATTCTTGATACCCAGGCTGCTAGCACCAAGGGGGACCTGCAAGCCAGCTCTAGAACCACCCTCAGCTTCCTCTAGGCTTCCCCTTTCACGCCTGCAAGTGCCCAACGTCTGGAGGGGGCCAAGGTGACAGGAGGCTGGGGTGTCAGCACTTCCCTAAGCGTGGGCACACCTGGCCGGGCTGTGACAGCGTCCACGCTTCGCCCCACTCTGAGACGGGAGCAGGTGCCCTAAGCAGGAAGAGGCATGGCAGCGAGAACGGATACCCCCGAGCCTGCGGGGACAGGGGTCCTTCCTGGGCCCCCAACGGTGCAGACTACAGAGATGGTCGAGTCCTGTGCCTAAGAGGGCAGCTGCAGCTGCACCTGGGAAGCTCCTGTCCTGCCAGCTCGGAAGGGGCGGGGCTTCCTGCTTGTCCCCTGCTCTGGGTGGCTCTGTGGAGTGTGCAGTCTCGGCCTCACCCCTGAGATCGGAGTGGGCGCCAACAGCGAGAAGAAGCTAGGCAGCGGGAGCAGGGACTTCTGAGCCTACAGGAGGCGGGGGGTCCTTCCCGGGCCCCCAAGAGCACAGAGACGCAGGGGACCTGAGCCGTGGCAGAGCGGCTCCAGTGGCACCCAGGGAGGGAGGGGCTCCTGCCTGCTCCATGGAGTTAGGGGTGGGTGGAGGGACTTCTGCTGGCTCCAAGGAGTGTTATAGCCCTGGCTGCGCCTCCTGGTTGCAGCCGGTGTCTTGGTAGTGGCTGCTCTAGATGGGCCACTGCTGCCATCAATACACACTTGAAAGCCCATGTTTCCTGTATTGTCTGGGAACTAAAAAAGTTAAACAACATGCCTCCTTTCCTCTTTAGAAAAATTTTAAACCCACAGAAAATTTGAAAGAACAGAACTAACACAACCATAAACCTTCTTTCTAGATTCAACTATTGTTAGGATTTTGCTACAGTTGGTTATCTGTATGTGTATGTGTGTGCTTAATACATATAACACACATACACGCACACACATACATATTTAAGTTGCAGATTTACTCCTAAATCATTAAACATGCATGTCCTATGAATAAAAACAATTTTCTAAATAACCACAATATCTTTGTGGTTTCTCTTCTTCCTCAAAGATTTTACAATCTAATACCCAGAACCTCTGAATAGTTACCCTATATGATAAAAGGAACTTTGCAGATGTAACTAAATTAAGGACCGTGAGATGGGGAAAAAAAAAGTGGTTGGGTAAGAAAAAAGCAACCCTTGACAACCTGAAACCAGGTGGGCCCAATCTAATTACATGGTTCCTTTAAAGTAGAAGACCTCTCCTTGATTTGGTCAGAGGGAGATGTGACTATGGAAGAATGATTAGAGAGATGCAACATTGCTAACTAAGAAGACGGATAAAGAGAGCCCCAAAGCCATAATGTTGGTGGCATTTTAAAGCTCAAAGAGGCAAGGAGATGAATTCTTCCTGTGAGCCCATAGAAAGTAAGGCAGCCTGATTGCCCTAGCCAGAACTTCCAACACTATGTTGAATAGGAGTGGTGAGAGAGGGCATCCCAGAGAAAGAAATCAAGGGTATTCAGTTAGGAAAAGAAGAAGCCAAATTATCCTGTTT
>NW_016803441.1:890450-971237 GCF_001698545.2 Rhinopithecus bieti | reverse complement strand
TAATTGTCTCTAGAAAAGTCTTTTATAAATTTTCCCCAAAATCTAGGATCCAGTGAAGTTTACACGTTACATTTGGTTTTTTGTCTCTTTGGTCTCTTTTAATCTAGAACAGTAGCTTTGCCTTTGTCTGTCCTGACATTGACTGTTCTATTTAAGAGTCCAGGCTGGCTGTCTTATAGAATGTCCCTTATTCAGGATTTGTCTGAGTGCTTTTCACATGATTAGATTCAACTTAGATAATTTCTTGGCAAGGATATACGTCATAGGCAATGATGTGCACTTTTTATTGCTTCAAAGCTTGAGGCTCTTATCAGGTTGTCCAACTTTTGGTGAGTCTAAATTTGATCACTTGTTTCAGAAGATGACTGTGATTCTTTTATTGTAATAGCTATGGCTTTGTAATTGATGTCATCTGTAGGCTAATATTTTGAGAGTTTCAAATATGTTGTTCTCCAAAAACTTTTCACCTAATGACTTTACCATTGATTGATGATTCTTGCCTGCATTAGTTATTACATTGGAATTGAAAGATGCATTATTTTTCTCATTCTGTGATTTCTTCTATATTTATGAAGCATTACATTTTGTAAACACAGTCATCCCCATGGTATACATGGGGGATTGGTTCTCGGAACCAATCAGAGGATGCTCAAGTCCCTTATGTAAAATGACATAGTATTTGCATATAACCTATGCACATCATCCCATACACTTTAAATTATTGCTAGATTACTTAGAATTCCTAATACATCACATCACTTTATTTGTGAATTTACTTCATAGTAAAATCAAGTTTTGCCTTTTGGAACCTTGGGAAACTTGTTTGATCTGTAGTTGGCTGAATCTACACATGTGGAACACACAGATATGGAGGGCCAACTGTATAAGCTTTTCTATTTCCCTGTTATTGCTTCTCTTTCTCTCTCTCTCTGTCACTCTCTCAATCAGATGACTTAGGACATTTTTATGACTGTTTATAACCCATAAACCTCTTCAAGAACAACACTGCTCTTTTGAATCCCACTCATTTTAAAGAATTTCTGTGCTTTCAGACACAACAGAATATCCCAGATTGACCTTGTCCTGTCCCAAACCGGCAATCAAGCACTTTTGTAAGGAGAGGGATCTCTGGTCCCTTTTAATGAGGAATGGAATTTAGAAACCAAGATCTGGGTGCTATTTTCACTCATTGTTCTTGAGATGCAATGAGTTATTGATGCAATTAGCTTATTGATTTTTCAGTCTTTTTTCTTCTCTATCAATTTTCTTGTAAGTGTGGGGTTGGCTATATCCCCAAAGTTTTGAAATAAAGTATTTCATTACACTCACTTTAAAATATTTTCTAAATTGCTACTGTGATTTCTTCTGTGAGATACAAGTTTTTAAAGATTATTACTTAATTTCCAAATCTATGAGGATTTTCTGGTTTTCTTGCTGCTGTTGTGTTATTTTAGTACGTTGTTTTCTTTTTCAGATTCACTTCACATTTACTATGAACAAACACAATCTCAGATTAGTACAATTAGCTTCAGAGTTGATATTAATAGAAATTATTCCAAAATTATTCTTGTCACAAGTAACTACTATCCCACATAAAAAGGGAAAAATCCCACCCAATCAAAGGTATCCTCTGTATGTTTCCACGGCAATGTGTCGTTTATGCATTCTCAATTTTTTTCTGGCTAGTTATCCACCACTTCTCCAATGGATTCATTCCATCTCTTGGAGAACCATATAGACTAATGACAGCATCTGAGACACATCGACATATCAAGATCATGGTGGACATTGTTATTATAAAAACTACTCAGGTCTTGAGAATTCCTGTGCTGAAGAATCCCAAAATGCTTTATAAAAAGTATTAGTCACGCCTCAAAACTGCCCTTTGAGGTAGGTATTATTATCCCCATTTTAACAGAAGGAAAACTGAGGCACATTATAGTTAAGTGACTTGCCCAGGGTCACATAGCAAATCAGTGCCACAGTGGTAGGAGAGGCCCTGGCCTTAACCACCAGCATAACATGGCCACCACCCTTTTTTAACCTTTCATGATGACCTATTTGAGCTATACTTACAGTGAGTACACTCAAGATACGAGGAAACCAAGGAGAAAATTTTCCATTTTAAATGCTACAACCATCTTTTAACCTAAAAAATAATTATAAATCAAATACATTCAAATTACTTCCACCCTCCATCAAATGTGGGCACTTAAGAAAAGCAGCCCTAACAAAAGTTTCCAGAATGAATCCCAGAAGGAAATCCTGCAAATCACGATACTGTTAATCCTCCACTCAGGTCCCTTTTTCTACAAGCCACTTCAGTAGGCTCTCAGGTGCACAAGGATTCCACAGAGGGAGTGAGGGCAGGCTCATATGCAACACTGTGATTAGAAAAGATGTAAGGCACCCCAGTTAAGTTGTCAGCACACCACCAAAGCAAGGACTGTTAGAAATCCAGACTCTTGATCAGATCTGAGTTTATTATTAATGTGTGACTTGAATTGAGCTTTAGAATCTTGAAAACAGTGTTCCTTACTCAGCAGACACACCCCCACCCCCACCCACACCCACACCCACACATACACTGGGGCTCTCAGCCTGAGGTGCCATCCAGCCTGATGTAGGGTCATGGTAAGATCAGATCCATGGCACACGATTACAATAGGAAGAAGCGAAAGTTGTTTTTTATTATTCATATATTATCAAGCAGGCATCTGATGACCTGTGGAATTATAAATACCAGCAGACATTTCCAAGGGGTAGGCGCACAGGTCAACAGAACTAAACTACAGTGATCTTCCCTTAGATTCTTTTCTACTGAGGTGAATAGCTCAAAAGACAAGGATGCCTTTAGTTCAGGCTAACCCCTGTAGCCTCTCTGCAATTAACACAGGAAGAAAGGCCCTCCTCCCTTCCAGCACTGGGGCTCAACAGTGGACTGAGTGTTCGGTAGTGTGCATTTCCAATCTTAATAGAGCAAAGCCAGGCTTCTGCTTTGATGACTGAGCTACAGGGACAGGAGTGGTCCAAGGTTCTCAAAACACTGATGGTCTGTTTTTGTTTTTTCTCCCCAGACTTCTATACTATTGTCTGCCCTAGGCTGTAGGGAATACAGGTTAGTTTGCTGAACAGACACTCTGCTCAGCAGGGTTTGTAGTATCTCAAATCTCAGGTCTCAGCCAAAGCTTTGCAGTTCACCCTGACTCCAGGGAATAGGGCCTCTTTTCGGGGTGAGGCACTTGGGTTCTTGCCCTTGCTTCTTTCCAGTGAGAACTGTTTCCTCCTACTTCTACAAGCATTGTACTGCCAGCTGAGAGCACTGACTCAGGCGGGGCACCCTTACTGAGCAAGCAGGAGGCATTCAGCATGCTCTCTGGTTCTGACCCAGACAGAGGGGACTGAAAATAAACCCTCTTTTGCTCTGTGGCTGACCCACCGGCTTAAAGTGAGCACTTGGATTGGCCGTGCCTTATGAGAGAAGGAGAGAGAGAGAGAGGCTCTCTGGGCCAGAAATGTTTCTGGGAGGGTTTGCCAGCCTTGTCTTGAGCCATCAGTGTGGCAGGGGAGCACAGGGGTGTAAGTGGAGACACCCTGGAGGCCACATGAAAGTGGCAGCTAGCTGTACTTTCGAAAGAGAAGCAATGGTTCAGTGACCCTGAGCATTCTGTCTGCAGGAGGGAGCTGCCTGGACAGCAAGTCATCACTGCCTCTGAATACACGCAAAGGAGGCTGCCTGTCCAAAGAAAGAAGAAAATGTTCAGAGAAGAGAAAGATCTGGTAAAAGAAAAGGGACAGACAGGGTAGAGCCAGGAATCAAGAATCAGGGTAGTGAAGAGATTCCTAACCCTGCCCTCCAGGCAGTTCTATACTTTAGGCTAGATGTTAACAGAGCCAAAAAAAAAAAAAAAAAAAAAAAAAAGAGAGAGAGAGAGAGAGAGAGAAGGGGCACAACACTGGAGAAACCTTCTAGTTTTTACTCATTTCAAGGAGAAACTGGAACTAATTAATGAATGGACCTAATATCTAGCTTACTTCATTAAGACTCCCAATAACTCAGTAATATTCTCAAGCCCCTGGCAACATGTTTTCAGATCCCTTCCAATGTGAAGTTTGCTGTTAGAAGCTGCCTATAGATCCTGTCCCTCAACCTCTCCATCTCATGTCCAGCAGTGGAGAGGAAATTGGCAACCCAACTAATTCCTCCTCTCCTTCAGAGTTTTTTCAAACATCCCTCTTTGGGAGGGAAATACTCTTAATAGTTTAAAGTTCTAAGCAATGTATATATGTATATATATTTTATGTTTGACCCGACTCCACCTCCTAAAATCCTTCCCTTTTTTTGGATGTTTGGAAATGCCACAGCCATCTTATTACTATGAGGGGAGCAACCAATATCCTGAAGATGGCAGAGCAGCAAGAGGAAAGAACTGTGATGAGCAGCTCATGGAATCCTCAAAATTCTATGAGCTGCTGTTTTTACCAATTCTGGAAACATCCAACTTCAAGACTTCTTGATACATGAACTAAGAAATCTCCTTGTTATTAAAGAAAAAAAGAAAGAAAGAAAAGAAAACCCTTCCTCAGCAGAGACCATTTGTACTACAAACTCAGAAGGTCTCTTCTTTATCCTCAGCCTAAACTATATGTTGTGACATTGAATTAGCACTGCCAAACACCACAGCCACTTCTTACCCCAAGCCAGGAGAGAATGCAAGCATGCTGTGTGGTGGGGCTTGAAGTCCTCACTAGGTAGGCAGCTGCACGTCTGATCATGGCAACAGGTTCCTCTTGCTTCACTTCCCTCGTCCTTACATTCACACATGCTAAATCTCTCCTCCAACAGTTTATCTGCTTTAGAAGCTTTATGTCAAATGAAGTTGCTTTTCCATTCCATCTAGCAAAAGCGTGGGCTGAAGATAATTAACAGGGGACTGCCCAGAAGATTTTGTTTTATCTTTAGCTCAAGCCACCTACTTCAAAGCTCACAACAGCTCAAGGAAAGACAGCTATCTGGAGCAAAGACCATTTGTTTTAGGTTACAGAAAGGTTATCTAGGCTTTGGAAGCTGGACACTGAACAAAGACTGACCAGCTGCTTTCCTGGGAGGCAATAAGAGAAAGAAGGGTGATAGCAACAAAGTGAAAAGGAGGACAATGGGCCTAGAAGAGAGGGAGGATCAGAGAAGAAATAATATCAGCTTAACGTCATAAAGGCAGAGTTGTTGGCTTTCAATACCTTTGTATTTTAAAAGAACACTGTACTGGAATGGGTTAACATCGTCATCTTTAGCATTCTGGTAGCATTATTCAGTAGTTAGTAAACAGACATTAAAAGCTCTGCCTGGCTGGTTTTTGAAAAAGGAACCTGAGGGACCCCAAACTCAGCCACTCTTGTAGATTCAGTCTCCGGTTCTTTTAATCCTGGCCAAGGTGGAGGCCTTGGAGACTTTCTTCCAGTCATAGGCCAGACTCAGGGAGGCCATGCAATCAATGAAAAATGTGGTGAAGCTGATGTGCCAGCGTTACTCACTGGCAGAGTAGTCATAGGGAAAGGAGTGGTGGTAGTTGTGGAAGCCCTCACCCACAGCTCCAAGTGAAACCAGGACATTCTCCCGGGGGCTAATGTTCTTGTCATAAGGACGATATCCGAAGAGGTGAGCAGCACTCTTCACCAGCCAGGTGGCATTGAGCACTACAGCAGACCTCAAGAAAGTGGCAACGAACAAGCTGTGTTGAAAAGTTTCATCCCAGAAACACCAGGGCACAAGCGTGGGCAGGATGAAGCACATATCAGCAGCAAACTGGGGTTTGTAGTACCTCCTCTGGAACATCACCAGTTTCTCGGCTTCTAGATCAGACAAGTCTAGCATACCACCCTTCTCTTTGACAGCTAGGTGTTTGCACACAAGCAGCCAACCCATGTGAGAGAAGACAAAGCCGTGTCTGGAATTATGAGGATCAGCATGTGTTTCTGAAAACTTGTGGTGGGCACGGTGGTCATGAGCCCATTCATAGATATCATTCTGGAATGCCATTGTGTTGGCAATGATCAGAAAGAGCCGCAGAGGCAGCCAAGGTTTGTAAGACGGGTGGCTCCACAGAGGATGAGCTCCTGCTGTTATGCCCAGGGCCCTGACAAAATAGTAGAATAACCCCCAAAGCCAGGAGTAGAACTTGCAGGTAGAAATCAAAGTGATCCTAAACAGGGCGCCCAAGTGTAGCAGAGACATAAGGATGATGTTTCTCCAGACATAATTAACCTTGGGGCTTGGTTATCTTTGTAAGTGGGGTCATATATATCATCTTTTATGTCAGGGCGAATGTCTTCTTCCAAGTAGACGGGCATCGTCTCCAATTTATCTCCCCCATTCTGCAGGACCCTGGAGGGAGGCGCTGTGATGGTGGTGGTGGTGGTATAGGAGCTAGAGATAACTCCGTCCCGTGTTCCCGTCCCCCAGGTGCGTGGCAGGGGGACGTGGCCGCCACCCCAGGATCGGGAGCTCCGGGGACGCGGGCAGCCTCGCCTCCCTCCCAGGCGAGCGCCAGGGGCTCGGTACCTATGTTAGTACTTTGAAGAATATGAAGACTTGCCTGGCCCAGCATATGATCAGTTGTGTTAAACATTCTATGTGAACTTGAAAAGAATGTGAATTCTATAATTTAGATGTAAGTTTATTAATATGTAATTAGATCAACTTTGTTAGTAATGTTCAAGTCTTCTACATCTTGATTGATTTTTAACCTGTTTTATTATTTACAAAGAGATATGTGTTAAAATATCCAATTATGGCTGTGAATTTGTTTTTATGTATTTGTTTTACCTAGAGAAAGACAATGTTAGTAGGTACATAAAAGTCTAGAATTGCCATATAATTCTAGTGACTCAAAGTTTAATTAGGAAATATTCCTCTTTATTGGTAGTAATGCTTCTTGCCACTGTTAGTATGAGCTTTCTTTTAGTTAGTTTTTGAATACTATTTTTTTTTCATCCTTTTACTTTTGGTCTTTTATTTCAACTTAAGAAATGTCTTTTGTAAGCAGCATAGGTTTTCAAATTTTTGTTTTAAATCCAGTCTGAAAATCTTTGTTAGTGTTTTCAGTCTATTTACATTTACTATAAGTACCATTATATTTGAGTTCAAATCTGCCACACTACTCTCTGCATTCTATTTATCCACCTTTGCTGTGCTCCTTTTTTCTTGCTTTCTCTCAGATTATTTTCTTATTATTTATATTTTCTGCCTTGTTAGACTGATAATTATATATTATTCTTTTAGTGGTTACTCTAATGGTTACATTGCTGACTTATTAAAGTCTAATAAAAACTAATACTCAGCATTTCTTAGACAATGCAAACACATTGGAACATATTGATTTATACCATTCATGCTGTTTGTGTTATTATTAAAAAGTATTTTTAACTCCTTAAAACATTGTTTATATTGTTTTATAAAGTCAATATTTATGCAGATTTATGTTTATTATGTAGTCTTTCCATTGTTTTTCACTTCCGATATATCTCTGTGCTGCCTTGTTGGACCATTTTTCTATGAGCAGATCCTTATAGCATATCTGAAATAATTACTGACACAATTACTGACATAAGAGTACATGTTAAGAAATGAATATGGGCTGGGCACGGTGGTTCACACCTGTAATCCCAGCACTTTGGGAGGCCAAGGCAAGCAGATTACCTGAGGTCAGGAGCTTGAGACCAGCCTGGGCAACATGGTGAAATCCCATCTCTACTAAAAATACAAAAATTAGCTGGGCGTAGTGGTGCACACCTGTAATCCCAGCTACTTGGGAGGCTGAAGCAGGAGAATTGCTCAAGTCTGGGTGAAGGAGGTTGCAGTGAGCCGAAATCGTGCCACTGCACTCCAGCATGGCCGACAGAGCAAGGCTCTGTCTCAAAAAAATTAAAAATAAAAAAAGAGAGAGAAATGAATATGAAATATAGCAGGGATACAGAAGACAAGTGAGTTGGGAAGTGTTAAATTTGAAGAATTGGAAGGAAGGTCAAACAGGAGCTTATTTATAAGAGAGCTTCTTATTTCTTCAGACTGACAACTGGCTTACAGGTTTAAGACTCTTAAACCATCCAGTAATAAGAGTCAACGTTAAAACTTTTAGGTGAAGCTTAAAATTGGTAAGATGTTGACTTTGAACCATGAATGGAGTTGGTCCAATGACAGTCTTTTAGATGGGATGCTGTGTTTGGAGTACAATTATTCCATTCAGATTGCTCTCTACCCTCTACAATTTACGCATAAGCACAGAGGAGGAAAAGCCTGCAATGAAAAAAAAAAAAAGAAAAAAAGAAAGAAAAAAAGAAAAAAAAAGAGGCAGTGTATATTTTTTAGATTCTTTTAAGGTATGGATTCTGAGACAGACAATCCTACAGTTTGAATCTCAGCTTTTATACTTCCAAGCTATTTTGTCTTAATTAATTATCTCTGCCTCTTTCTCTCTATGATCTTTTCATTTCCTCAGCTAGACAATGAATATAATGAGAGTGCTTATCTTATTGGGTTCTTGTGAGAAATAAATGAGATTATCTTTAAAAGTGGTAAGTCCATGCGGTGCACTTAGTAAGAGCTCAATAAATATTAGCTGCCCACACTCATATAGTCTTTCAGGGAGACTGATGACACAGGGCAGCATTTCATCATGACAATTATATGAATACAATGTTTTATAGAATGTATGTGCAGAAGGAGACATTTCCACCCAGTTTGGGATAATGCCTGTTAAGAGAAACAGGTAAGTATAGTAACAGCCACACTAAGATCAGAAAGAAGTGGTAGAAATGACCTGAGTCAGGTTGCCAATAGGAAAACAGAAATAGTATAGGAAAAAATGTTGGGCGCATCAAGGTAGAAGAAGAGAAGAGAAGGGTTATGCTTCCTCAGCATGAGGTACCCTAAACCCAGGAAGGAGGGGTTGGGAATAAGTTTTATAGGAACTCTGCTGGTGGAGTTGAGAAAGGGAGTTTTCTTTTTTGTTGTCAATGCCATGTTTCCTTTTTGTATCCTTCAGATTAGTGGAACCAGAGAGAACATCAGATTACATAGTATTATGTATTAGTATGACCTTAATACATAGCAGAAGAAGCCTAGTATAGCAGCAGAAGGCTTTTTCTTCTTTGGGTTCATGTGTACAGTCTAGAGAGAAACAGGGCAATCTGAAGAAGAAGACCCTAATACACAGAGAAGAACTCAAATACATACAGTGGATGGTATTGGTGTCCTTCTCAGATCCCTTTAACTGCCTAGTGCACCCATGTACCAGTCGTTATGTGCATCAGCTGTTATCAACTCACAACCACCCCCTTCTCCCAAGACTTGCAAAACTGAAGCTGTCTCACCTAGAAGGCTATTTCTCACCCAGACCTGTGCTGATTGGCTGGGTCCTTTGCCCAACATGGAACTAACTTATTTGTCTAATTTTCACTCAGAGTACCCCACCGTGGTCTCAGGATGAAACTAGCTTCTGAAAGCACCTCTCTGACCTGTTCTGCTCCTACTGCTTCCCTTTCTGTAAGACATCACTTGAACAAGAATCCTAATCTCAGGATCAATTTTGAGGAAGCCCATGACAAAAGGAAATACAAAAATAAATCCTAGTAGCTTTGAAGACAAATAAACATCATCAGAGAAGTTTATTTGTACAGGCTCCGGACCAAATACTCTGTATCATTCACCACATAGAAACATTCTAAAAACATATTTTATGGATATTATTTCTAATCTTTTTTGCAAGGTATTAAAAATGTCTTTTGCTTTTTCTTATTAATAGCAATCTTTCATCCATACTCTGCTCTGCACTTCAGTTCACCAGAGTCATGCTGCCCACTTTCTGACTGATAGTGATAGCATAGGTATCTCCACAGCTTTGTCTAGTAATGATGATAATAACAGTAAGTGCTGACATTTCTTGAACACTTGTACATCCCAATAGCTTCCTGAAGTACTTATATAGATTAACTCATTTAATCCTCAAAGTGGCCCCATGAGATAGGGATCATTATTGTCCTTGTTTTGAAGAAGAGGAAACTAAAGCACAAAGTTTTTAAAGTCAACTTCTCAAGGTCACACAATGCAAATAGAGGTGTTAGGTTAGTCCAGTCCAGACTTTCTGAATACAGAGATCACGTTTTTAACCACTAGTCTCCTATATGCACCCGCTCCCACCAACTCTACAACATCTGAGATGATATAATGGCTCCACACTCTCTCAGTTCTCTGTTACTTCCCATGGAGGAAAATACAAAAGTAGCCCATATGATATACAGTCCTCATCTCACCCAGAAAGATTTTCTTGTGAAAAAAATAAGAGGTTATTATGGGAGATAATATGTATGTTATCTTACATGACAAAAAAGAATTTGCAGATGTGATTAAGTTAAAGACCTTGAGATTAAGTGATTATTCTGAATTATCTGGGTGGTTCACTGTAATCACAAGGATCCTTAAAAAAGGAAATGGGGAGCCAGATTCGGAATTTATTAGACTTTTAACCTTCAGAACCAATTTGTGTTTTAAGCCAGTAAATTTGTATTAATTTATTACAACAGCAATAGAAAATTAATGCAGAGACTGAGGTAATGCATGTAAGATGATTACCATGGTGCATAACTGGAACACAGACCTAGCATCCAACTATTAGATATTATTATTATTGCTGTTTTTATTTATTATTAATGATATCATTTTGAATGTCTGAGAAGGCTTCAAAGAGCAGTTGTAGCCTAACTTGATCGTTAAATACTGATGAACTAAAAACAATGGGAAGTACCTGGTAGAAGGAACAATGTTGGCAAAAATATGGTAATGGAATAACATAAGGTTTGCTGAGAAGCATGTTTTGGAGATCCTTCAATGACAAACTTTATGCAATTGGAAGCCTTTAGAGTTAGTGATATGTTGGAAGCTTTGTTTTCAAGAATGTAATCTGATGAGTAATTGACACTGGGCAAAGTTCAAGAAAAAGACACTGACTCTAGTACTGAGATAAGAGCAAGAATTAAAGAAATATAGTGGAAGAAGAAATAATGGGATAGATAGAGTATGAACTTCCTGAGGGCTGGGCCTCTGTATCACTCATTTTTTGGGAACACCTAAGAGTGTGACAGTATTGATTATGAAATATATACTAGTTTAACAAGGAAAAGAAACCATTTAGAGAAAAGGCTAAATAAGATGTGACTTATGTCTCCAAGTTCTGGGATAATATCTAGTATCTTTCTCTTAGCCTCAGTGTCTAGGAGAGTGTTTCCACTAATGCTCAAAAAAAGATTGATTTTGGATGGGTTTTATGCTTTTATTTCAACTCCATAATGAACTAAAGCTCTATAGAGAGGCAAGAATGGGAGATACTTGAATTGCCAGTAAAGAGATAATTGAATTAGTAAATGTGAGTAAACAAAACCTTAAAATATAGTCCATATGGGAAAAACTCTGGATGATCCAGCAATTGCTATAATTGCCCAGAATCTGAATCTCAAACTTCTTACTCCTTGACCAGTGTGTTCATGTTATACCACAGTTGTCTGATTAGAAATACTAAATGACTAATAATTATTAACAATATTTTTCTTTTAAGCTACAAGCCAGAAAATATATCTACCTTCAACTTTGTTGGGATTATTAGTTAGAAAATGTTTCTAATTAATGTAAATCTTAAGGAGGCAGATACTGAAGAAGTGAAAGTACTTGGGATAATAATGTAGAAAAAATTAAGATACTGTTTTTGTATTAGCAAGGATTTATATGCTTTTATTTGTTCCAAGCAAAAGAATCATTATCTCCCCCCACTCATTAAATCATTTGATTGCACACTTGGTCTTTTAAGAGTTCCCAAATGTCATTCAGTTTTTACATGATATTTGTTTGTGTGTGTGTATTTTGGGAAAGGTGTGCTTGCTAATAAATTTAAGACAGCATGGGTGCATTTTATATGGCACCTAACCTCAGTCCTGTGAAATATTGTCATGGTTACCTGCAAAGCAGCAGGATGTATGTGGGTGAAAGATGAGGTTCAAACAGTATAAAAATAGACTCTTTAACAGAAACCAGATTATGGACAAAGAGAGGAAGGTGGAGGAAGGTAGGAGGAAGTGTGAGCAGACCAATGATCAGCTATTTTTGAACTAATGCATTGACTAAATAATTTCTTTTCTGTAGTCATTACGTGATAATTACTAGTTTCAAATGGTTGCATCTCAGAGACTGTGTCCTTTATGGAAGTTGCCCCACAACAAATTGGAAGAAAGTGGGAGTGAAATGATAAATTATCAAAGTAAGGGAATTATTTAAGGAAAGGATGAGTGTATTCATTAGGACACAGGGTGGTCCCCGTACTTCAGGCATTTGGAGATTATTGAAACACTGAATAATTCAGCTTGTAAGCTTTAGTACATTTACCTAGACTCTTTAGCCACTTTTGTGTTTAAACTGCTTTGCAATGATTATTTGTTGTTCATAAGCCTTCTCCTAAAAAAAAACAAAATTTCTTTCTATGGTTATTAAAAGTCTTCGTTATTGCCTAGATTTGTCAAAATCTAGGTTTATTCGACTTATTTGTAATAAGTTACTCATTATTTCATTCTGTTTCCTACTTTTCAGCAGCTTGGTTAAAGTGTAATATTCTCTTATTATTTTACATTACTCTATGAATTTAGAGGAGAAAGAAAATGGCTAAAAGAGATGGCATTTTTAAAAGCATAGACAGTTCAGTAATAAACTTAACAACACTCTGTGTAGCTCTTAGCAAACACCAACCTAGGCCGTGGAGCAAAAACAACAAAAAAAACGCCACATGCACAAAACAGAAAAAAAGACAAATGTGATGAGCCCCATGTGAAGCGGAAGAGCAAAGGGATTTGGGACTACAGAAGACTGAGCAATTAAAAAGAGACTAAGTTATAAACAAAGATTATTCAAACCAAACTCCGACACAAGCTTGTTTACTATTCACATAATGAATATGAGAATTGATACTTAAAACAAGTTTCTGAACATTCCCATTAGGGATAACATAAAACTAAGGACATCCTGTCACCCAAAAAAAGCAATAAATTCTTTTTGAAAGATATAGACTCCTTGAATCTGGTGATTCCATCTTAATTTACCTACTCTTGTAAATAATCTCAGATGAATATTTTATAATCGTGAATGACTCGATAAAATGAAAACAAGTTTGCCAAAAAATATACAACTTCAGGAAATAGAATCTGATTTGTGAAGATACTCTTTCCATGAAGTTTAACTTTTTTTCTAGTAGATAATTTAGTACTATTATTTCTGCAGTTTAAATTGATGCTAAAGATGTATAGAAATGAAACTGGTAAGGAAAGAGCGATTTTTTTGTGTGTTTTGTTTTGTTTTGTTCTTCATTCCCAGAAGAAAAGCCTCAAGCTGCAGCAGGGCAGTTTTTCTTCAGGGTCCAATTATAACAGAGGCAATTATGTTTTATGATGCATTCATGACCCTTGCAATTCTTCTACATGCATACATAAAACTCAGCACATGTATGTGTCAGCATTTACTAACATGTATTCCAAATATTGCTTCATCCATCAACAGAACTGTACAGCCAAAAAGGAAGTAGAAACTAAAATGTGCTTCATTAGCTTTTCAAATAATGTTAAATTTACAGACATGTTAAAGAGCAGGCTGCTGTCTCAGATTAAGCCAGACTCTTCAAGGTAAGAACCAATAAAGGTAAATATTTTCAGTTGATGATACAATTTTATTCTTAAAAAAAAAAGTTTGGGCGCGGTGGCTCACACCTGTAATCCCAGCACTTTGGGAGACCAAGGCAGGCGGATCATGAGGTCAGGAGATCAAGACCATCTGGGCTAACACAGTGAAACCCTGTCTCTACTAAAAATACAAAAAAATTAGCCGGGCGTCATGGCAGGCGCCTGTAGTCCCAGCTACTCGGGAGGCTGAGGCAGGAGAACAGTGTGAACCCGGGAGGCAGAGCTTGCAGTAAGCTAGATTGTACCACTGCACTTGAGCCTGGGTGATAGAGCCAAGACTCCATCTCAAAATAAATAAATAAATAAAATAAAATAAAAAATTACAACTGCCTTTTTGTGTCCCTGTATCTCACCAGCACAAACAAACAAACAAACAAACCCACAAACTTTTACAAGTCGAAATCTAAGATCTCATTTGCAGCCCGTTGACCCAAAATCCATAGCATTGTCGTGAACATGCTGTGAACAAAAGCCAATACATCACTGTATACTACATGCTCTCTGGTTCTCATAATGGGAAAAAGATTCAGGAAGCAATACAAACATTTGCAAAGGAAAGGATCTTTTCTTATGATATTTTGGTGTGACTTGTCTTTAAAGTGAATTGAGCTGTCATTCTTTTATTTTTTCCTATAAAATAAACATTACTGTTTTAATGCCAGCTGGGTTTTCCTTCTCAGAATATAACTTATAATGGAAAAATAATTCTTTTGTTTTTTGGAGAATAATTATTTTCTTGTTCAATAACTCTACGCCTTCTAATTCTTGCTTTGTCGTTCTAGTACATACATCAGTAAGCATTCTATGATAACCAGAAGAATATTTGTAAACATATTAATAAATGTTTTGCCATAGATTTAGAGCTATAATTTTAGAGGTGAAAGCCATTTAGAAATCTCTCAATTTTACTGATATATAGTTTGAGGTCCACAAATATTCAGTGGCCAAGAGCTTCTGTGAGGGTCAGAAAAGACAGTAAGACAGATCTTATGATGGACGTTTGTTTCTTATTAGAGGGGGAAAAACACTTGAATCGAATATTTGGTTACAAGCTTTTTTTAAAGGCAGCAATAGTCCTTAATGGTTCTGAGTCTGCAGGGTAGACTGGAAACTTAATCTTCTCTCTCTCCCCAGTGATGTTGATAGAATTTTTTAAAACTACTACACGTACAAAGAGAACAAAAAGGTGTGGTATCAGCAGGCAAGAGGTTTTATCAAATGTCTGGAAGACAGAAAGTGGATTGAAGAATGCCAACAAATAGAGCAGGCTGTGGGAATCCATTGTAGAATTACCACAGAGGAAATGAAGAGGAGGGAGTCCAGGTTTGAACATGGAAATGTCATGTATTACTGAGCACCAGGCACTTTACACCCCCTCCTCAAACCTCCACATGCAGAACAACCTGCTGCCGGCATCCACCCAGTGAAACCTCCAACAGAGTACAGTTCCCTAAATGACTCAATAGAGCCCTCTGGTAAGAAGTAAAGAAGCGAATTTGAATGTTGGCACCCTAGTTTAAATCTGCTTTAATTCTAGAATGTAAGGCATATCTGAAATAAAAGCCAGGTGTCTGACTCATTACCCTTAAGAATCAGTCAACATACTCGTTAATGTACAAAGAGCACACTTTTTTCCTATTATTTATGAACCAATAACCCAAGATATTACTCATATTATCATTATGGATTGATAATTAAAATGTTTGAGGCTGGGCGCGGTGGCTCAAGCCTGTAATCCCAGCACTTTGGGAGGCCGAGACGGGAGGATCACGAGGTCAGGAGATCGAGACCATCCTGGCTAACACGGTGAAACCCCGTCTCTACTAAAAATACAAAAAAAACTAGCCGGGCGTGGCAGCGGGCGCCTGTAGGCAGGAGAATGGCGTAAACCCGGGAGGCGGAGCTTTCAGTGAGCTGAGATCCGGCCACTGCACTCCAGCCTGGGTGACAGAGCAAGACTCCGTTTCAAAAAAAAAAAAAGAAAGAAAGAAAAAAATGGTTGAAGTAGAAGACAAATATAAAAAATAAAAAGACAGTACCAAGAGGAAATCACGGCAATTTTCAGAACAAAGACAACATTCAAGAAATTGTTTACTGTCTTTATAGACATTCACTAAGATATTGCATCTATGAAAAATAATTGCATGCTATGTAAAAGTATCAATAAAAAGTAAAAAAGCTACTGAAAATGAAAATGTATAATTAACAAACAGAAACTGCCTATGAACTTTGGAAGATAAGAGTAAACAAAATCTCCTGGAATATAGAACAAAATAATATAGACTAAAAAATATAAAGGAAAAATCTTAGATATAAATGATTAATCTAAGGGTCCTAATATGACTCAGTGGAGCTCGAATAGAGACTAAATTAGAGAAAGTAGAAGGGGTGAATATAGGAGGAATTATCAAAGAAAAAAATAGGCCAGGCGCACTGGCTCATGCCTGTAATCCCAGCACTTTGGGAGGCCAAGGCGGGTGGATCACCTGAGGTCAGGAGACCAGTCTAGCCAACATGGCAAAACCCTGTCTCTACTAAAATTACAAAAATTAGCCAGGCGTGGTGGCACGCGCCAATAGTCCCAGCTACTAGGGAGGCTGAGGCAGGAGAATCGCTTGAACCTGGGAGGTGGAGGTTGCAGTGAGCTCATATTGGCCCACTGCACTCCAGCCTGGGTGACAAAGCGAGATTCTGTCTCAAAAAAAAAAAAAAAAAAAAAAAAACAGAAGAGGGACAAACAAGTGTTCAGACTGAGAACTCCCATGGAGGGCTGATGCAGATGAATTTAAAAAGATCTAAGGATAAAGGGAAGATTTTAGAAATTGAGAGTGGTATACATACATGTGAGAGCATGTCAGTGAAAGAGATTGATTTGAGGATATACTTTGGCAAAATGACGGATTAACTAAGAATGATTAAGACAATGAATCCAGTAAAAGGTGAATTTAAACCAAAATAGAAATAAAGAGAAGTCCCAACATGACAGTTCTAAAGCAGGCCAGGGGAGCAATCTGTCCAAATCAGAGCAGAAGGATGGAAGCCTCCTGGAAGGTATTTCTAGGGGGAAATAAAGTTCAAAACAAAGACAGTGTGGTTGCCAGGTTGGGATCATGGCAGTGATCCAGCTGAGAAATAAGCATGGTAGTGGAAGACTTGAGAAAATATTGAATTTGGATTAGATTTTGAAGTTAAAACTGATCAGATATGCTTGAAGATTGGATGGTCGATGTGAACAAAAGAGCAAGGTCAAGTATAAATCTAAGATTTTCATTTTAACCACCCAAGGGAATAAGAAAGGCCCTTAGAAATGTAAGGGTCAATGAAGTATCTGTGCAAGAATGCGTGTTTATACAGACGTAAGTTCAAATTAGAGCCAAAAGTCTGTGGGGTTCAAGAAGAATAAAATTAACGAATGAAACTAAGATTAAAATTAAGGACTAAATGGCATGATTCATATTAAAGATACTGAAGATAATGTGAGGTAAGCAAACATAGCTTTTACACAAAATAAGAGAAAAAAAAGAGATGTCATAAACTTCAGGAAAAAACAAACTGCCAAACTGTATAAAATATGCATGATCTAACGAAGTAAATAGTTTTAGTTGGATAAAACTAACCAATGCCTGGCATTAGTTTGAGTCGTTCATTCATGTAACCATTCTTAATTCATCCATTTATATAACAATGAACTGCTATTATGTATCAGACACTATTAGATATGTGGAAGAAATAATAGTAAACAAAACAGATAAGTCTTTTATAAGCCTTCATTACATGAAGAAAGTGGATAAACAAATAAGAGATATAAATATAGTGTAGGTAAAAGTACACTGCAGTAAACAAAAGTACAGCCAGAAAACAGAGAGTAGTGAAGAATACTTTTAAAAATGATGCTTGAGACCATGTGTGGTGGTGCATGCCTGTAATCCCAGCACTTTGGGAGGTAGAGGTGCGGGGATCACTTGAGGTCAGGAGTTCGAGACTAGTCTGGCTAACATGGCGAAACCCCATCTCTACTAAAAATACAAAACTTAGTCAGGCATGGTGGTACATTCCTATAATCCCAGCTATTCAGTAGGCTGAGGCAGGAGAATCTCTTGAACCCAGGAGGCAAAAGGTTCAGTTAGCTGAGATCATGCCACTGCACTCCAGCCTGGGTGACAGAGCAAGATTCTGTCTCAAAAAAAAAAAAAAAAAAAAAAAAAAATTTTTAAAAAAAAAAAAAAAAAAAAAAAAAAATTGTATTAAAAAAATAAAATAAAATGAAAAGACAAAACTCAGCCAGGCATGGTGGCACAGTTCTGTAGCCTGAGCTACTTGGAAGGTTGAGGAGGGATACCCATCTGAGCCCGGTAGGGTGAGGCATCTGTGAGCTGTGATTGCACCACTGTACTCCAGCACTCCAGCATGGGCGAGAGAGCAAGACCTTATCTCAAAAAGAAAAAAAAAAAAAAAGAGAGAGAGAAAGAGAAAGAATTGAGAGATTGAGAAAGTGTTCCTCGAGGAAATGATCTTTAAGCAGAGATATGAATTAAGTAGGGAGAGAGTCACTGAGATATGAGACACATATTTAAAAAATTGTTCTAGAAAGTGTAAATTTTCTTGAAGCAGGACTGTGCATTAGTATGAAGGAAGCAAGAGCAAGTGAGAGGCAGTGTGAAAAGAGAAGTTGAAAGAAGAGTTGGATGCCAGATTACGCAGATTTTGTACTTTATTCTAAGTGGGATGGGAGGTTCATAGAGAGTTCTGGAGAGGAACAAGGGGATTGATCTACATTTTAAAAGGTTTGTCCTGTTTGTTGTGGGAAGAAGGTTGTGAGGGTGGACTCAAGAGGGGAAATGAGATAAATTAGGAGTTAATGGTAGTCATCCAAGTGAGAATAGATATAGTATGATGTAATTATTACATATTGCATGCCTCTATCCAAATATCTCATGCACTCCATAAATGTATACACCTACTATGTACCCATGAAAATTAAAAACAAAAAATGTTAATATAGGGAACCTCCAGGTATCAAGCACAGCATCTTATGATTGTTTATTATAGTCTTGTGTGATTTGAAAAAAAAAAAAAGAAAGAGAGAGAGACAGAACAGATATAGTAGTGGAAGTGTTGAGAAAATATTTGATTTGGGTTGTATTTTGAATGTAGAGCCAATAGAATTTGCTAGAGAACCAGATGTTCAATGTGAAAGAAAGGGCCAGATTGATCAAGTATAGCTTCGAGATTTTCATTTCAACAACTAAGTAAATGGTGCTGGCATTTATTGAGATGAGGAAAAAAATAGGGTGGTTCTCAGCAGTGAACACCTTTGCTATCAAGATTATTTCCTCTGCTATGAGTTTCAGGAGTTCATTTGGAAAAGCACAACCATAATTTGACTCCTAATTCTAAGCTGTATTAGTCTTTTCCCTGTAACAGAGAATATAGAAAGCTATAGTTTCTGTCTGAACTGAGGTAGGAAATGAAAACAAGCATATACTGGGGAAAGGGAACATCCATTACTATTTCAAAATAAGATCAATGTGATATGTATGCATAAATACATAGGCACATATGTACAAATTATATATATATATATATATATATATATATATATATTCTTGTTAAAGCACCCATGAAGCATGTATAAACTGATTGTAAAATGTTATCTCAGTTTGGGATCTCTAGAAGCAGAGCATGAGACAGAAATTTGGATGCCTGTCATTTATTGAGGGAGTGCTTTTCAGAAGGAAGAAACCTAAGGAAGGTAGGGGAGTGAGGACATTGGGATAGGAATGAGGAAGGGGCTGGGCCAGATCCACATAGCATGATGGGGAAGGAGATGCTAAAAACATAACTGCATCTGTAATTTATTTTACCTTGAGATGAGGGGGTTGGGCTTTCATATTCTCTATGAGTTAGTCATTGAGTGATTATGGGCCTCCCTAGATGGCTGCCCTCACCAATTTCTTTTTTTTTTTTTAGACGGAGACCCACTCACTGTCACCCAGGCTGAAGTGCAGTGGCATGATCTCAGCTTACTGCAACGTCTACCTCCTGGGTTGAAGCGATTCCCCTACCTCAGCCATTGTGAGGAAGGAAGAGGAATGCATCTACCTGAAAAGGAAAATGCATCTATAGAGAAAACTGGAGATTGGTAACACAAAGGAGATTGATCAAAGAAGTAAATATGTTAATCATCATGACAGCCAGATTCCTCGATATCGTAGAAGGGAGACAAATATGAAAGGGAGGAAACTAAACTGAACGCTGTGGCATTGAGTGGGAGCTGGATGGGTAAGTGTGAACTAAAGGTTTCCAACAGACCAACACATAAGGCAGTAATACAGATGTATATTGTGTTATGTTGCATGTGTACACTCACACGTTCCCTACGTCTGTTCACTTATCTGGGATCGAATCAGTAACATCCCAATAACACGAGCAAACTTAAGAGTTCAAAACTTGGCTTCTCAAAACCATTTCCACTAAAAGTAATCAGGGCTCCTGGTAGAAATGATAATATCATATCTGGAGCAAGAAAATTATGAGATGAACCTAGAATATCTTGTGCCAGAAACAAAGAAATGCTCAAAGAATGAAGGGGATATATCAAAAGAACATAAAAGCCAGCTTAAAATGGGTCCCACTGGTCAACTAAGAAACAACATGAACAAGCCAATAATGATAGTAATGGATTACAGCTTACGGAATCAAGTGGGAACCGTGAATCTATACCAAAATAAATAAATTAATAAACTGAAAATGTAATAAGGAATAGGATATTTACATGACTTTGAAGTCTCTTTACACAAAATATTTACTCTATTTCCCCCAAAAAAGAGTAACTTTACAGTAGGCAATCCGAGTAAACACCATCTTAGTCAAGTGGTCAAAGTGAACTATCATCAATGATGGAAAAAGCTGAAATCATGTGTCACCTGAAAGGGAAAGAGGAGGATACAGCCACTGTTGTCATATTCCTACCAAAGATACATAATCTGAATCTAATCATGAGGAGAGATCAGATATGACCAAATTAAGAGGCATTCTATAAAATTACTACCAACTACAGCAACGCAAAGCTCATGAAGATCAAGGGAAGACTAAGGAACTCTTTAATACTAAAGGAGAATAAACATATATGAAAGTTTCTCTTTTCTTTTTTTTTTTTTTTTTTTTTTTGATATAGAGTCTCACTCTATCAACCAGGCTGGAGTGCAGTGGCACCATCACAGCTCACTGTAGCCTTGACCCCCCGGGCTCAGGTGATTTTCCCACCTTAGCCTTTCGAGGAGCTGGGACTACATGTGTGTGCCACCACACCCAGCTGATTTTTGTAGTTTTTTAGAGATACGTTTTCACCATGTTGCCCAGGTGATCTCGAATAACTGGGCTCAAGCGATCCATCCACCTCAGCCTCCAAAAGTGCTGAGATTACAGGCATGAGTCACCTCATCCAGTCCTTTTTTCTTTAATAATATAGAAAATATAAATCTGTATGAGCCACATACTGCTATATAAATTGTATTTTAGTTATGATGTTGCTTGATGTAATTATAAACTGATGTTGGTTACTATGATTACAAATGAAATCATTTTGCAGAAAAGACTTTTTTTGTTGTTATTGAGATGGAGTCTCGCTCTTTCACCCAGGCCGGACTGCGGTGGCAATCTTGGCTCATTGCAAGCTCCGCCTCCCGGGTTCTCGCCATTCTCCTGCCTCAGCCTCCCGAGTAGCTGGGACTACAGGCGCCCACCACCACAGCCGGCTAAATGTTTGTATTTTTAGTAGAGACAGGGTTCACTGTGTTAGCCAGGATGGTCTCGATCTCCTGCCCTCGTGATCCACCCGCTTTGGCCTCCCAAAGTACTGGGATTACAGGCATGAGCTACCCAGCCCGGCCCAGAAAAGACATTTTTAAAACAAGTAGCAATAAATGAACGGATTCTGAGAATAAGATGGAAAAATGTATCAATGTTACTTTTCTAATTTTGATGGTTGTATTGTGGCTACATAGAAGGAAAGTCCCTGTTTATGGGAACTACACAGTAAATTTTAGTCTTTTTTTTTTTTTTTTTTTAGACGGAGTCTTGCTTCTGTCGCCGGGGGCTGGAGTGCAGTGCGCCCGGATCTCAGCTCACTGCAAGCCTCCGCATCCCGGGTTTACGCCCATTGCTCCTTGCCTCAGCCTCCCCGAGTTAGCTGGACTACAGGACGCCGCCACCTCGCCCGGCTAGTTTTTTGTATTTTGTAGTAGAGACGGGTTTCAGGGTGTTTTAGCCAGGATGGTTCGAATCTCTGACCTTCGTGATCCGCCGTCTCGCTCCCCAAAGTGCTGGGATTATCCAGGCTTCGAGCCACCGCCCCGGCCAAATTTGTCCTTATACAAGGCATGGGATATCATTTGCAAATTAGTTTTCAAACTAATTCATGATTTAAAAGATCTTTTCTTTTCGTGTAAATTTTGGTTATTCAAGATAAAAAATAAAAATTCCCCAAAATTTATATTGACAAAAAATCTCAAAATAATTCTGAAACCAGGTAGTTTTATTTTACATTTTGAAATAAATTATGTCATATTTTACAGAAAAATATTATCTTCAAAAACTGGCTTAGAATCTAGACAAAGAGGAATTCCATTTCAATGTGGTATATGAAGTTATCATCATTCTGACACCCAAATGCCAAGATAAGAAAGCAATCATTTCTGTGACTATAATATATCCTAAATAAAATACCACCGTTCTTAATTCCCTAGTAAATCATGAGCAATTAGGGTCAAGACCAGAGATAAATTTATTTAAAATGTAATAATTAAAAGCATGGGATCTGAGGTAAAATACATGTGATCTTGAATCCCTGAGCTGTCACTAGCTGGATGAACTTAGATAAGCTCTCTGACCTCATTAAGCTTCAATTTCTTTCTTACTAACCAAGTAGAAGATTCATCAGTAATTATCTATTTACCTAATCAGAAAAATTAGAGTAGCCTCCTTTGATTCTAGAAGAGAACTTCATAAATTATAATACCTAATCCAGAACAGAATTGTTATAGGACCAATAGGTTTATATGCCTGCTATGCAGTAACAGACCAATACATTGAGACAGCAAGGATGCAGCAGAGAAAGCATTTAATGGTCAAAGGATGCTGAGCAAGGAAATGGAAAGACACCCTCAAATTCATCTCCTCTAAGAGTTCTGGGCTGGAGTTTTTTTAAGGGGATTATGGAGAGTGAGGGGCTGGAAAATTGAAGTTGTTAATTGGTTGGGGTAAGGGGAATGAAGCCTTGGGACATGGAAACTGAATTCTCTGGTGAGTCAGCTTCTTGTGGGGTCCTTCAGACCAGCTGATGTTTGTAGTTTCACTGGTATGCAGGATCTGAGGGAATATCTCAAAGGGAAAACTTAATGTTTTATGTTCAAGTCATTATCTATAGAGCAGTTAAGGGGAACTATAATCTTGCAACAGGGTCTACATGATTCCAGGGCAGTAGGTGCCAAACTATGAGGAAGCAGGTCAGAGAGCAAGCTGACCTAATGATTAATGCTGAATGTGTTGCAAGCTTGGCTTATTTTCATTTCTCACCCCCTGCCCTGCTTCTTCCCTGATTAATTTTATAAAGTTTACAGGGATGGTTTCAGAATTCATGCACATGCACATACACACATAACTAGCACTAAAGTGATTTAATCTTTAACAAATTAGAGAATATCAATCTGTATAAGTCATATATTGCTACATAACAAATTATGTGTTGGTTGAGGTTGTAGTCATCTAAAGGCTAAACTGGGGCTCAATGTTCTATTTCCAATGTTGCTAAACCTCATGCTTAGTAAGATGAAACTAGCTGTTGTGAGGAAGTCCTCAGCTTTCCCTCCATGTGAGCTTGTTAAGGGCTGTTTGATGTCATGGTACCTGGCTTCCTATAGAATAAGCAATCCAAGAGAGCAAGGCAGAGGCTACAATGCCTTTTGTTATACTAGCCTAGGATGTCATTCCATCGCTTCCACAGTACTCACCTAGACCAGACCTGTTTCAGTGTGCAAGGGTATTATGCAAGGGGGTGAATAACAAGAATTACGGTTCACTGGGGGTCATCTTAAACCAATAGCCACTGCCTCATCTATGCTGAAACTTGGAATGACAACTGTTGGTTCACTACATTATTATCCCCACAAAACACCCTTTTTCAGTGATATCCACTCACCACAAATGAAATGGGTGCAGCAGATACCTGCTGCTTATAGAAACGGACTCAAGGCCATGACCACATTTTTTGGTCACATGACTCGGACTAGGCCAAGCAGTCTCTCTTTGCCTTGGGGCAAGGAGTTTCCCATATAAGTCTTGCTATTTTCTTGAAAGAAAGTGTTTTAAACTGAGAATTGACTAGTAGTCATTTTGCAGCTTAAGAGAAAAAAGAAGCAATGTACAAAAAGAAATAGATGAGAACTGGAGGAAGAATGTTCACAGAAGTGGTTTTTGCTTGGTTGCCCATGCAGTATCTGTTTTATTTTTCAAAATTCTCAGCATATCTATATTTCCTTTTGGTGATATTAGAGATGCTGATATCACTCCTGACTTGTGGAGGAAACCACATAACCAAAGCACAGTTGATGATCACATTCCATCTTCAGGACATAGCTATGGCCTGGGGCCTTACAAGCATAGTTTGGTCTCAGAAAACCTCAGGTTTTTAAAAGACATTTGCTCTTTCCTGAAAGAATGAGAATACGAAGTAGCCTTAGGGTCCATTTGCTGCCATACTAGGATTGGGCTTAGGATAAATCTGGCATTGAGAAAGGCAGTGAAAAAAAGAAGAAAATTGGTCCTTGTTGATATACTGAAAAACTATGGTTGGCTTTATATGAAGCCTCACCTATCTCTGGACTTCTCAGTTACATAAGCCAATAAAGAGCCTTTATTTTCTGAAAGCTAGAGGAATTTTATTTTGCAAATATGAAAATGTAAGAATACTTTTATTTTTTTCAAAATTTGCTGGGAGAAAATAACAATAATTCCAAGATCTCTGGAAGAAGTCTAATGTGGGAATATTTTTAGTCTTGGTGATATTTTCACAATTTTTTATTTACAGAGTTTATTTTCTCCCTTCTTATAGTTTAGAGGAGAAAGCCTCTAATTATCCAGGCTTTACCCACAATGGGAATAGTTTTCTCCCCACATAATCATCAACCTAACAAAAAGGCTTAGCTGTGTCTTCTGGCTTACAGAATACAGCTTGAATTCATGTCCATTTTACACATAAGATTGTATTTCTGTATTTTTTCTGTATTTTTGTGGTTTTTTTCCCTCCTCAACCTTCTAATTAAAAATCCAAATCTACAGAATGTTGAAAGAATATTGCAAAGAACACCCATAAATACTTTCCCTAGATTGATCCTATTGTTAATAATATTTTGCCACATTTGCTCTATCTCTCTTCTTACTCTCCTCTGTGTGGATATGTACACAAACATAGACACAAGTTTTGTTTTAGTTATCTACTGCTGGAATTTGTACACCCTCACACCTAGTGGCTTAAAATGCAATTTATTATTGCCTTTCGTGCTTTTCTGGGCTGATGGGGATTAGCTAGGTGGTTTTTGCTTGGGGTCTCTCATGTGATCTATATTAAGTAGTGGCTGTCACTAAGGTCGGCTATTTGTTTCAGTTAACTGAACACCTAAGATGGTCTACTCACACCGCTATCATCCGTGGACCAGAGTGGCCTCCTGTATTAACTGTATTTTCTTGTTTTCTTTATTTTTGATGCTCTGGAATCTGGTGCTTTGCTCCTTGGGGAGATAATGCCCCTCCTAGGCTAGCCAATTCTTAGAGACAGCAAACAGCTTGGCCAGCAGGGTGCCTTAATATGCAAATTAAGCAATTCAGAGCCCATACTCTGAACTACTTCCTCTATCTGGCTCTTACGTCCCTAGTAGACAATATTCCTATTTCCTAATCATCTGAAAGCCAGTTACCAAGCAAGCAGTGATAACCCCTAGACCACAGAGCCTGCTGAAATTATTCAAACTAGTCAATCCTCAGCCTACTCATCCTGCCTTGCTTTTCTCGTGAAAACCACAAGAAAGTCTCCTGTTCATGTTTCCCCCTCCCTACTTGTGTCTCCTGACTGACCTTGGTGATTGCCTGTATGGTAGTGCATGCCTCTCCTCTTGGGATCTGTGAGTGACAAAGTACTTTGAATGGTAGTCATCTCTTGATCTGTCAGCTTCACTATACATAAATAATAATAAAACCCACATTTAAAACAACTTTCTATGTGGCTTAGCCTTCTTACAGTATGGTGAATGTCTATAGGATGTAGAAGCTTTCAATCTCATAATGCTTTGGCCCAGAAACTGCACAGCACACTTCTACCACATTCTATTGGTCAGAGCAGTCACAGAGCCTGTGCCATTAAAGGGTGGACCCCACCTTTTATTGGAATAAATATCAAAGAATTTGTGGCCATCCTTAGTCTGCCATAGTCTATCTTAAGTCCACAAATTATTTATATGGCTCCTATATGTGAAATTTATTCAACCTCTTCTCATTTCTAAGATCCCAATATCTCATAACTATTAAAGCATCAGTCTAGGAGTTTGCCACTGAATTCAGGTCCAGATGCAGATGAAGTTACTTGAACATGATTCCTTGGGTCTAGGTGTTGTGAACATCCTTGGGTGTTGCTTGCTGAGTATAACTGCTTTCCATCTGAAGACCTAGCCACTAAAGAGAGAAGTTATCTGCTGTTCACAGACCCAACATACAATAGTGAAGTGGAGATTGAATAATCAAAATTGATATTCCCTTGGAAGGGGAGGAGAGAATGGGAAATGGAGTCATATAATAGTCACTGGTTTATAGCAATTCTGAAATCCAGCTGAGAGCCTTTCCCTGTTAATTAGGGCCTATTCCTATTCACTGGGATAATTCTTTGAGGTTCCTGACTCTATCATCCAGACTCTTGATTCCACTGGCTGAGTCATCCTCCCTTTTGGGTAAGAAATTTCCTATATGTGCAACTGAATAGATTTCTCAGCTTTCTCCCTGCCCTTAGAAGGTTGGGGAAACCATAGGCCTATTTTTATGTTGTGCTGCCTCTGCCCCATAATTTTCTATCAATCATATTGGGGTTCTCTCCATTATCTAAACACCAGATCCACAGATCTCTTTAGATAGACTGTCCTCTAACTTGAGCTCAGTGTGAAGCTTCTGTGGGACAGTGCCCTAAGGGTTCCTCAAAGCCTGCTGTTTAATACAGAAGGACTACAAAGAACTTTCTTCCGTTCCTTAGAAAGTTTTTTGTTTAACTGAAATAGTCAATTAGATCTTTCTGTCTTATAGAAACAAAGGGTTCTACAGAAGTACCTAGGATTGATCTCTGCCCCAAATTCATGTCTTGTATTGTGTGTGTGTTTGTTTGTTTGTTTCTGGGAAAGGCTGGAAATAGTTTTTTTTCTTCATGGTATTTTATCATAGAGAGTGTATTAGTTTTCAAGTGCTGCCATAACAAGCTGCCACAAACCGATTGGTTTAAAACAACAGAAATTTGTTCTCTCACAGTTCTGGAGGCTGGAAGTCCAAAATCAAGCGTTAGTAGGGCCATCCGCTCTCTGGAGATTCTAGGGGAGAACCTCTTCTATTCTCTTAGCTTCTGGTATTGCCAAAAATCCCTGGTGTGTTCCTTGGTTATTAGACACATCTCTGCAATCTTTGCCCATATTGTAACATGGCATTCTTCCTCTGTCTTTCTGTGTGTTGATGTCTTTTCTCTTCCTTATAAGGACACAAATCATATAGGATTATGGCTCACCTTCATGATCTCGTCTTAATTTGATTACATTTGGACAGATACTTTTTTTCTTTTTTTTTTTTTGTTTGTTTTCGTTTTTCAAATAAGGTTAAATTTACTGGTACCTGAGGACTAAGACTTCAACATTATTTTCTTAGGGGACACAATTCAACCTAAAACAGGCAAACTAGAAGAAGCCAGTTTCCGCTTTTAAAATTCCTCCTGGAAATCTTCCTGGCTTGATTGGCAAGCTTACTAGGTACTCTTTCTATTTTCTTTTCATTGCAGGTACCAGTACTGCCAAACTTTCCTTAGTCTGCCGCAAGAATCCCCTTCTCTCCATCTTATACTAACATTTTCAAACCTTTACCAACTGTCTTCTCAAGGTTCTTCCAACTTCTGCCTACCACTCAGTTCCAAAGTCAATGCCACGTTTGGTGTTTTGATACAACAGTCTCTCTCTCCCTCCCTCCCTCCCTCTCCACACACATACATGCCCAATTGTATATATATATTTACACATACACAAATATACATATGCAGACATATATATATATATATATGGTAAGAGTTATTTTTGAACATCAAGATACTACATGATACTACATTAAAAAATCATCCTTCAGTACTTCGGCAAATGTGATCTAAGAATTCGGTTGTTTTCTTTCATTATCACAGTACAATTACTTGATTCAAAAATTTTAACTTGATACATCTTCAGATTTCCCATTTCCCATTTAGAGTTTTTAAAAATCTGGAACTCAATTAAGAATTTCACATTTCAAAGATTTATGTCAGTTTAGTCTATTTTAATTAATAATAATTTCTCACCTTTATTTTTTGTCTTTCATAATATTATCATTTTGAGTCCACGCCAGTTGTTTTTCGGAATGTCACCTTCCTCTCCGAATTTCCTCAGACTATATAAATTACTGATATTTGGTCACTTTTGACCTACAAAAACAAATTCTTATGATTCAACATAATAAATAGGTGATACAGCCTGTCTATACCAGCTAGGTATAGAGCCATATAACAACACTTTCATTATTAGTGGTTTTATTAAATTCAGTAATTGGTTAATGTTAATATCTACTAGAGTTTTCCATTGAAAATTTGTTATCTTACTTTGTAATTAATAATCTCTGAAGTTGGCTGGGCTTGGTGGCCCACGCCTGAAATCCCAGTACTTTGGGAGGCCGAAGTGGGTGGATCACTTGAGGTCAGGAGTTCGAGACCAGCCTGGCCAACATGGTGAAACCCTGTCTCTACTAAAAATGCTAAAAATAATCAGCCAGGCATGGTGGCACATGCCTGTAGTTCCAGCTACTCAGGAGGCTGAGGCACGAGAATTTCTGGAACCCTGGAGGTGGAGGTCGTAGTGAGTCAAGATCACACCACTGTACTCCAGCCTGGGTAACAGAGCAAGACTCTGTCTCAAAAAAAAAAAAAAAAAAAAAATCTCAGAATCTCTGAAGTCACATTTTGAAATGTTCTAAATAATGTATTTTCCAAAACCTTTTGCTCAATGGTTTAATAATTCATTGAGAATTCTTTTTGTAGCAATTATTATAATCCAGTTGGAAAACAGTGGGTTTTTTTTTTAGCTCTATCATTCCTTCAATCTTTAGTAGTTGGTTTTCTTTTCTTCCCCCACAAACCTATTTGTTCATATTATAAACTACTCTGATAATAGTTTCTTGACATGGCAACTAAAAGCATGCAAAATTGTACAAATACTTGCCTTGAGAATTACATTTTTTAAGAAATTAAATGATTTGGCATAGGCTGAATGGACCTTAATGTGGCCCCATGATTCTTGTAGCTTGTGCTTCACCCTATATAATCCCCTCCCCTTGAGTGTGGGAGGGACCTTTAACTCGCTACTAACCAATAGAATGTGGCAAACATGAAGACAATTTGTAGATGTAGCTAAGGTCCTAAATCACTTGTTTTCAGTTAATCAAAAAGAAGATCATTTGAGTGGGTCTGACTTAATTAGGTGAAGACTTTTAAAAGAAGGACAAGGCCTAGCTGCTGCAGTGGCTCACGCCTGTAATCCCAGCACTTTGGGAGGCCGGGGTGGGCAGATCACCTGAGGTCAGGAGTTTAAGATCAGCCTGGCCAACATGGTGAAACTCTTTTCTACTAAAAACACAAAAATTAGCTGGGGAGGGTGGCGGGCACCTGTAATCCCAGCTACTCGGGAGGCTGAGACAGGTGAATCATTTGACCCCAGGAAGCAGAGGTTGCAGTGAGCTGAGATTACGCCATTGTACTCTAGCCTGGGCAAGAGCAAAACTCTGTCTCAAAAAAAAAAAAAAAAAAAAAAAGGACAAGGCCCTCCCTGAGGCGACATGATGAAGTGACCATGCTGGAGAAGATCACATGGTAGGGAACTGCAGGGTAGCTTCTAGGAACTATAAGTAACTTCTAGGAAATGCACGTGGCCAATAGCACCTGAGGGCATTCTGCACAGACAGACAGCTGGCGAAAAAGCTGTGGCCTTCAATCTTACAGTCATGAGGAAATGAATTCTGCCAAAAGCCTGAATAAGCTGGCAAACGTATTTTTTCCATGTCAAGCCTCCAGATGAAAATGTAGCCTGGCTGACTCATTGCAACCTTATGAGACTGAGCAGAGGATCCAGTTTTGTCATGCCTTGTCTCTTGATCCGTGGAATCAATGAAATGTATGTTGTTTTAAGTTGCTAATTTTGTGTTAACCTATTAAATAACAACAGAGAACATACTTAGTAGAATACAAACAGTAAGTAAATGAAACTGGTTACGCAACTTTTTATCTAGTATAATCGCATTAAATACAAATATATGTGTATATATATATTTATTTATATGGCAAAAAGATTGGAAGAAAATATAACAAACCATTAAATATTTATCTAAGGAGGCTGGGATTGCAGCTGATTTTCATAGTATTATTAATATTTTTGTGAATGTCACACATTTTGTATAATAAAAATACACAGCCGGGCACGGTGGCTCACACCTGTAATCCCAGCACTTTGGGAGTCTGGGGCGGGGGAATCACGCGGTCAGGAGATCGAGACTATCCTGGCTGACATGGTGAAACCCCGACTCTACTAAAAATACAAAAAATTAGCCAGGCGTGGAGGCGGGCACCTGTAGTCCCAGCTACTCGGGAGGCTGAGGCAGGAGAATGGCGTGAACTCAGGAGGCAGAGCTTGTAGTGAGCCGAGATAGCGCTACCACACTCCAGGCTGGGCAACAGAGCGAGACTCCATCTCAAAAAACATATATATGTATATATATTTACCTAGAAATTATTTGTAATAAAAATTGTAGATAATTTATAAGAAGAAAAAATAAGTTTCACTGAGAGAGTCACATGGTTAGCATCTTAGACCTGACACTATCTCTAAATGGTTAAATCTACATTATTAACTCATCTCTGATGAAGAGGGGAAAATAGTTAATTCATAATCTCCTTTAAATGTCTAATATCTGGTAGCTCTATCACCAATTTACCAGGCCAAAAGATTTCTTTGCCATATTAACTAGAACTTAATAAACATTCTGTAAAATCTGTATGTTTTTGATCTTTTGACTTAAGAGTAGAATTACATGGAAGATCAGTAGGATTATCAATCTGCTTCTAATAATGTATAACATGAATGCATTACATTGCCATTATTACAACTACTAGAATAAAATTTTCTCCTATCTTTAAAAAACTTTAGTAAACATAAAAGTCTTACTTTAATACTATCCTGATTTTGAGCATATCATATAAAATTATATAGACTTTTAATTGTTTCAGAAACTAAAATCTTCAGAATAGTATTTAGGAAAGTACTCTAAATTCTAACTATAAAGCTAGAATGCATTTCAAGTTGATTTGAGAAATAGTTTCATTATATATAGAAATAAGAATAAGAATTTCTAATGTCTTTCCTCAGAAAAATGCCCTATTTTCAGCTTCCTTGAAATATACCTAGAGTAATTAAGCTAACACTAAATATATATGGCAGTCGATATGGTTTGGCTCTGAGTCCCCATCCAAATCTCATCTTGAATTGTAATCTCCACATGTAGAGGGAGAGATCTGGTGGGAGGTGATTGGATCATAGGGTTGGTTTCCCCCATGCTATTCTCATGACAGTGAGTTCTCACAAGATCTGGTGGTTTTACAAGGGCCTCTTCCCTCTCCTCTTATTTGCTCTCTCTCACCTGCCACCATGTAATACATGCCTCTTTCCCTTCCGCCGTGATTGTAAGTTTCATGAGGCCTTTGCAGCCATGTGGAACTGTGAGTCAATTAAACCTCTTTTCTTTATAAATTCCCCAGTCTCAGGTGAGTGAGTTCTCATGAGATCTGGTTTGATAAGTGTCTGGCACATCCCCTGTATGCACACTCTTTCCTGTTGCCATTGGAAACATGCTTTGCTTCCCCTTTGCCTTCAGCCATGATTATAAGTTTTCTGAGGCCTCCCCAGCCATGCAGAACTGTGAGTCAATCACATTTTTTTTTTTATAAATTACCCAGTCTCAAGTTTTTTTGTTTTTGTTTTTGTTTGTTTGTTTGTTTTAGACAGAGTATTGCTCTGTTGCCAGGACGGAGTGCAGTGGCACAATCTCAGCTCACTGCAACCTCCACCTCCTGGGTTCAAGCGATTCTCCTGCCTCAGCCTCCCAAGTAGCTGGGACTACAGACATGAGCCACCACACCCAGCTAATTTTTGTATTTTTAGTAGAGATGGGAATTCACCATGTTGGCTAGGATGGTCTCGATCTCCTGATTTCCTGATCTGTCCACCTCGGCCTCCCAAAGTGCTGGGACTACAGGTGTGAGCCACCGCACTTGGCCTCAGGTATTCTTTATAGCAGTGTGAAAAGGTCTAATATAGCAGCCAAAAGAGACTAAAAATAAACATGCATTTTTTTTTCTGAATTTTTGCTCAATACTAATCAATACTACTTAATTGAATATATAGATTTTTGTTAATTGTTAAAAGGACTAAATTACTGAGCTGAATGGATTGCTTCTATGAGTCTGTCCCACATTCACCATATTGTTATTCACTTGTCTTTTGTATGCCTTTGTTTGTCTGTTTTTGCTATGGCTGTGATAATAGCCATCGTCTTCTAAAATGCTATTATATAATCAAATTATAGGGAAGAAAACCTAAAATTAAAAAAATATGAAGAAATTAAGTAACTTATTGATATGCAAATTTTAGTAAATTACAAAATTTGTCCCTGTAGATTATGTGTTTTCACAGGAACAGAGTTCTAAATTGATTGCTCTTATTGACAGATCCAGCTTATAGGAGAATTTCTAAATAAAAAGAATGTGCCATAGGAGATCTTGAAATGTTTGGATTTTTATGCATACCTGTTTGGTGTATAGTATTAAGATTTTGTAATTTAAAATTATGAAAGGAAGAAGGGTACAAGCTGAGTATCCCAAATCTGAAAATCTGAAATCCAAAATGTACCAAAATATGAAACTTTTTGAGCACTGATATGATGCTCAAAGGAAATTGCATTTTGAATTTTGGATTTTCAGATTGAGGGTGTTCATCCTGGAAATACAATGCAAATAATCCAAAATCTGAAAATAATGTGAAACCTGAAACACTTCTAGTCCCCAGAATTTTGGATGAGGGATTCTCAATTTTGGATGAGGGATATCTTATGTCAGTATACAATTGACAGTATTCCTATCTTGCAATGTTCTGAGTGAACTTGTCTTGGCTTCAGGGACTTTACAATTCTAGTAACTACAATGTCTAGTTCATTATGTCATTTTGTTAAAAATACTAAATAAAGTGCCATTTATTATCTTCAATTTGCATAATATTTGTCATTTAAAAACTCTAGTTTTACATAATAATTTGAAAATGAGACTATTAATCCACATGCTGGTTCACTGCAGATTGCCCACCTACAGGAGCGTCATAGTCTGTTTGGTGCTGCTATAATAGAATATGTGAGACTGGTTGATTTATAATTAATAGAAATTTATTGGCTCATTATTTTGGAGGCTGAGAAGTCCACGATCAAGTCACCAGCATCTGGCAAGGGCCTTTTTGTTGGGTCATTCCATGGTAGAAGACAGAGCAGAAGGAGAGATGGGGGGAGGGGAGAGAGAGAGGAAAAAAAGAAAGCAGAGGGTGGCAAACTTGTCCTTTTATAAGGAACCCACTCTTATGGCCAGTCGTGGTGGCTCACGCCTGTAATCCCAGCACTTTGGGAGGCTGAGGAGGGTGGATCTCCAGAGGTCAGGAGTTCGAGACCAGCCTGACCAACATGGAGAAACCCCATCTCTACTAAAAATACAAAATTAGTCGGGCATGGTGGTGCATGCCTGTAATCCCAGCTACTTGGGAGGCTAAGGTAAGAGAATCACTTGAATCCAGGAGGTGGAGGTTGCGATGAGCTGAGATTGCGCCATAGCACTCCAGCCCGGGCAACAAGAGTGAAACTCTGTCTCAAAAGAAAAGAAAAGAAAAAAAAAGAACCCACTCTTGAGATAACAAGTTCTTTCTCAAGATAATGACATTGATCAATTCATGAGGGTGGAGCCCTCATGACCTAATCACCACCTCTTATTAGGCGCCACCCCCTGGCAGTGTTGCACTGAAGATTGTTTCTATTACATGCTCTTGGGGGAACACATTCAAACCATAGCAGGAATATTAGCAAAGATGACTGTCTAGCTTTGTTTGTAGTCTTATTTCACATTATTTTCTTGTAATGAAAGGATGATAAAAATAACACTGAATTATGCACACATACTCAATTCAAAAGATATCAGATAGAACACCTTATAAAACTTTAGTCACAATTAAAAAAATCAACTTATATTTCATATTGAGAAAACCTGCTCAAAGAAAACTAAATGTGTCTAGATGAGGCAGATAATTGGTGAGGTAACTGAAGAGGTAATATTTATTTTTCTTTTCCTTCATAATTTCATTGAACCCTCAAAGAGAAAAAAGTTAATATGTTAATGAACTCACTGCAAAAAATTTCAGCATATTTCTCTATATAATCACTAAAAAATTGACAGGAATCACTATAATCACTATAAAATTAATAGAAAAACCCAAGCAATAATTCCTTTATTATTTTTTTACAGTGACTTCAAACCATAAATAGCCATGATAAAACACTATCCTTTTGACATGAATACAGTATTTTCATTCTTTTTTTCTTCTTAGAATTACTTTTATTTTAGAGTCATTGTGGAGCAAGCACTACAAGTACAAACAAAGAAATGTAAGATTCTACATTATTTTGGTCCAAACTTTCACATGCATTTCAGGAATGCTGAATTTATTAGTAACCATTTCCACACAGGAAAGGTATGTTAAGTTATAACTTTAAAGCTTACCTTCTTTCAAATTTAAAGCCTAAGGTTTGATGTGAAATTGCAGAATGAACAAAAGCATAATCTGGGGGTATATATGACACAAAAGAAAGCAGGTAATTAAAACGGAATTTGTAACATCCATACAGAAATATATTGTTGTGGATATTTAATCATTAGTCTACTGTGTTTTAAACTAAGCAGAAGCAATACTGAAGAGTATTAACCATTCAATTTGCATAGCAGGAGGTCTGCATGAATTTATTTAGCAAAACCACTTCATTATTTTGACACATTAGAAAAAAAAAGGTTCTGTCTAATTGGCCTTCAAACTCCCACTTCCACCAGGATGGTGTGTTAATCTATTATTATTTCACATGATATGTGCTATGTGGCACTCAGCGAACACAGCCTAGTTTCAGATCTGCTAACGAAGTTCATTGTGCCATCCATGTATTCCTTTTAATCGCATTCCTCTCCTTCTTTGGCAGTGATTATAAAAGCATACATCTTCAAAGGAAGTAAAGAAAGACATTAAATCTAAAGTAGTGTTCTCTATATAAACCCAGGTAGAATTGCACTGTTTGAACAGCTGATGCAGTTTTGAAGACTGAATTGAGAGGCAAAAGCATACCGTGTCTTAATTTCATTACCTGCAAGTAGTTTTATTAGAGTCTATTACTGAGAATTGTCCAATACTCATATTCTATTAAAAGTTAGAATAAATTAAAATGATTTCATAGGAAAAGTAATCTAAGAAACATGTACTCATTGTCCTATGGCCACATGACAGCTTCACTTGTATGTCAACAGATACTTTAATTGTGCCTGTTAGAAGATTCCACTGTAAAGCATTTTCTGCATTCCAAGGACTATTTCATATTTCTCTTTTCTTTTCAAACTTCTTTCAGGTCCTCACTATTTCCTTAATCTTATTAATTATCTTTCATCATATTTGATTTTTCCAATGAGAAACAGTCATTTAGGAACTCTGAATTCCTCCCTTCCTAAGTAATAACATATCTACATCTGTACACAAGCACCCTGCCTTCTCCAATATTGTGGATTAAGTCTCCCTGCTTTTATCAAAGGCTGACTTTAACTGCCCTGCTTTAGTTCTGGAACCCATCTCCTCTTACCACCTCAGCAACTTTGTTTCTATAATTACTCTCTTCCTGCCATCATCAGTTTCTTCCTATCCATTGTGCTATTTCTCTCAGCATACAAACCTGTTTTACTATCACTTAAAACAAGTAAACCCCTCTGACACTCATCCTCTCTAGCTGCCTCACCTTTACTCCTCTTCATAACAGAACATCTTCCTATGGTTACTGTCTCCACATCACTTTTTAAAAATTATTTAATATAATTAATTAATTTATTTATTTTGAGACAGGGTCTCACTCCATCACCCAGGTTGGAGTGCAGCATCATCATCACAGCTCACTGCAACTTCCTCCTCCAGGGCTCACATGATGGTCTCCTGAGTAGCTGGAACTACAGGTGGACACATCACCATGCCCAGCTAATTTTTGTATTTTTTGTAGAGATGGGGTTTTGCCATGTTGCCCAGGCTGGTTTCTAACTCCTGGGCTCAAGTTATGTGTCCGTCTGGGTCTTTCAAAGTGCTAGAATTACAGGCATGAGCCACTGTGCCTAGCTCCACATCATTTATCAACATTTATTATTTGCATTTTGCTGTTTTTGCTTCTCTTAATTCTGACTCACTTTTTCTTCAGAGATGTTTCAAAACAGATGTCAGACATCATATCTGTTTGTTCATAAATACTTCATGTGTATCCCCTAGTAAGCCATTTAAAATAACTACAATATTACCACACCAAAATAACAGTAATCTTGAATGAGCTAATATACAATTAATTCAATATTTCTTAATTGTCTTAAAAATATAGTGTTCTGATATACGTTATTTGGGTGATGGAGACCCTAAGAGACTTGTCTTTACCACTACACAATCTATGCATGTAAAAAATTACACTTGGCTGGGCGTGGTGGCTCACGCCTGTTATCCCAGCATTTTGGGAGGCCAAGGTGGGCGGATCATGAGGTCAAGAGTTCAAGACCAGCCTCACCAACATGGTGAAATCCTTTCTCTACTAAAAAAACAAAAATTAGCTGGACGTGGTGGCTCGTGCTTGTAATCCCAGCTACTCAGTAGCCTGGGGAAGAAGAATCGCTTGAACCCAGGAGGCGGAGGTTGCAGTCAGCCGAGATCGTGCCACTGCACTCCAGTCTGGATGACATAGCAAGACTTTGTCTCAAAAAAAAAAAAAATTACACTCATACCCCTTACATTTATATAAACAAGAAAAGTATACAGTTCCATTACCCTTTTAAAATGCCACTTATTTGTTGAAGCAACTGAATCACGTCTCCCATGGAATTTGGCTGATTATTGCATCTTCTTGGTGTCATTTAACATGTCTTTCTATCCCCTGTATCTCCTGAGAGCTGACAGTTAGATCTAGGGACTTAATTAGATTAATATTTGACTTTCTTTTGGGCTGAAATGCCAATATTGGCTTGTCAGTAACATTGCCCAAAAGCTCTATAAAAATGTCTTCAGTTTACCCCCAGCTTTCCACTTTTAAAATTTATTTTCTGAGGCTCTAACAGTAACACTCTACCTCATTTATTTTTTCATGTTCAACAGATAACTTCTGTGCTACTTCAAAATGAAAACTGATTGACAAAAATTCCTCAACATCCTACCAATGAGTTAATAAATCTGCCCCCATAAACACCTGTGCTTTTGTTAAAATTGTAAGTAGAATAGTTTTTTCCTATATAAGACTCATCTCGCTGGGTGTGGTGGCTCACGCCTGTAATCCCAGCACTTTGGGAGGCTGAGGCAGGCAGATCACGAGGTCAGGAGAATGAGACCATCCTGGATAATACGGTGAAACCCCATCTCTACTAAAAAATACAAAAAATTAGCCGGGCATGGTGGAGGGGGGCCTGTAGTCCCAGCTACTTGGGAGGCTGAGGCAGGAGAATGGCGTGAATCTGGGAGGCGGAGCTTGCAGTGAGCTGAGATTGCGCCACTGCACTCCAGCCTGGGTGACAGAGTGAGACTCTGAGACTCCATCTCAATTAAAAAAAAAAAAAGTACTCATCTCTCCCTTCTCAGGGAAATTACTTCATTGATTTCTCTCTTCTAGGTCAACCTATTTTTTTTCTGCTTGTACCTCATTAGGATTTTAACATGCTCTCATTTAAAAAATGATCAAAGAACTCCCTTTTAGTCCCTCAACCTTCTCCAGCTATCTCTTTCCTTCTGATTCATAGCAAAACACTTTGAAGAAGTTTTCCACACTCTTCATGAATTCTTTCTTACCTCCCACTCACTTCTCAACCCATTGCAATCTGGCTTCTTCCCACCAACAATTCCATTGAAATTACAGTTGCCAAGGAAATCAGCAATTTCCACATCAGTAAATCAAATGAGCACTTTTCAGTTCTTATCTCGGTTTATTAGCTGGAAGTATTTGACAGACTTACGATTCTTCTTGTAAAGTTTCTCTGTTTTGTTAGAAGATAAGATAATCTTGGCATACTCAAAAACAATAAAACAAACAAAACCCAGCACTCTCAGCTATATAGGAGCTAACCCAAAATGAATGATTTTACCATTTGCCACTTCTGTTGGAGTGCCATAATTACCATATGAGGATCTCTAAATGGATACTTTTCAATGTAGTATTGTCATAGATCCAAGACTTGTTCTGCCTCTATCTTTTATAATTTCAACTTTCGCTATAAATACTCAGACTAATTCCTAATGTCCACTGTCTTCATACAGACGGTTTTAATCAGATAGCTAACTGCTTAGGAGGAGATTCACTGTATTTAAAAGAACTATATTCTTTCATTTTACTCTGGGCAGACAAGATATTAGATTTTCTGCCATTAAAAGCCAGTTAATTAAGACAGTGAATAGAATATGGAAACAGAATTTTTGACCACCATATCTAAGAAATGTTTATGCAGTTGATAAGGCAATAGTTTTTGTCTAAATACTTGAGCACCATGGAATGAATTAAAAGTGAATTAGAAAATGAATAACAGGGCTCGATAACTCCTGTTGGACAAGCCATTTTTATATTAAAATAATTAGCTTCATTCTCATATTTCTATTACATACATTAGAGCAGCCTGATTCTTATTGCTTATCTGTAAGTAAAACATTTTGTGGCCAAAGAAAGTCATTAGTTAAAAATTCATATTGAGTACAACTTTTCAATAAAAATACTTTGTGATTTCTCTGAGGCTGAGGCAGGAGGATCACTTGAGTCCAGGCATTCGAGGCTGTACTGCACGATGATCATGCCTGTGAACGGCCAGTGCTTTCCAGCCTGGACAACATAATGGGAACTTGTCTCTGAAAGAAAAAGAAAAAAGCATGATAAAATGTAAGCTCCAGATTGGAAGGAAATATTTATAGTCTATGTATCTGGTGAAAGATTGGTAATTAGAAGATATAGACAAAGAACTCTTACAGTTCATTATTAAGAAGGCAAACAATCAAAAAATCATTAGACAAGAGATATAAAGACATTTCAAAAGAGAAGACCCAAAAATTGCTACATAGGCACACGAAAAGATATTTAATATTAATAATCAGAGAAAACAAATTAAAACTGTGAAGGCATGCCAGTACACACCCACAAAAACAGCTAAAGTTAAAATGACTGAAAATACTAAGAGATGGCAAGAATATATAGAGACTGGAAATCTCATACATTGTTGGTTGGAATGCATCTTTCAAACACTGTTGCTGGGAATGCAAAATGGTGACCAATTTGAAAAACAGTTTAGGAGATTTTTATACATGAAACATAAATTTAACATACAATCCAGCAATTACACTAGTATATATTTATTCAACAGAAATGAAAGCATATGTTCACACAAATACCACAAATACTTTTACAGAACTATTCATATCACCTTATTCATAAAAGCCCAAAACTGAAAAGAATGCAAACTCCCTCAGTATGTGAATAGATAAACTGTGGAATATCCAAGCAATAAAATACTACTTGGTGATAATAAGACATAAACTACTGTTGCACACAACAACATAAATGCATCTGAATATGATAATTAAAAAAAAGTCAGACACAGAAGATTATATACCATATGATTCCATTATATGAAATTCTGGAAAAGACAAAACCAACCTATAGAACAGAAAACATCACATTAGTTAGTTGGGGCCAGGTGTAAAGGATTGACTTCAAAACTGTGCAAGGAAAATTTTGGTGGTGATGTAATATCCCATATCTTGATTGTGATACTGACAACAGGAGTGTGTAGAGAATCAAAAACACTAAAAAAGGGATGCCAGTTATTGTATGCAAACTATGCAATAAAGTTGACATATAGTATATAACAATGTAAAAAGAATGAAATTATAAGCCAAAATATAGAATACATTTTCTATGCACAAACTGATAAAAACATTCAGAATGAATAAAATGCCTACAAATCTATAAAGAAAAATATAGCCCAATAGAAAATGGGCAAAATAAGTGGACAGGCATTTTCTAGAAGAGAAAACAAGAACTACCAAAAACAGTTGATTAATGGACCATCTCAGTAATTAGATAATGATGTATTATTTATACCACCCTCGACTGGCAAAAATTCGAAACAACAGGACATCTCATATACTGCTGATGGAAGAGTAAACTGGTGAAACAACTTTGCAAAATAATTTGGTATTATCTTATAAATTGAACATGTTTATAGCCTATGAACTTCACTCCTAAGTATGCACCATAGAGGAACTCAGGCACAGGTATAAAAATGTTCACAGAAGCATTGTTTGTAACAACAAAAACTTGAAAAGAATACAAACGCTTACTGAAAAAAAAAAAGAGTAATAAAATTTGGTATTTTTATACTGGGAGTCCAAAAGAGTGACAATGAATAAACTGTAACTATATATCTCAATATAAATGAATTGTAGAACATTTTGAATACAAAATCACAGAAGATAAACCATAAATTAAAAAATTTTTAAAGAAATACATTCTTAGGAAATCTATAATGTGAAACGAATCTTAAAACATTTTAAAGAATGATATCTTTTGTGCGAAGGCTGGAGCTTGAAATTTGGTTATTCTTGATAATATTCAAGTTACATTTTGTCTGTGTTTTTATACATGAGAGTTTTATTTTCTTCTTGTATTTTATGTTGTCCATTTGTCACATTTATCTTTCAAAGATTCTATTACAAATATTTAAAAAATGGAAAAGCAATCAACCCATACATTTTATTGATATTTTCCTCTCCATTTTACTCTCTACTTCCTTAAAATATAATAATACATTTAACACAATCAAATAGATAGTCCTTTTGTATCTTTCAACTTGGATACCATACCATTTCCTTAGGAAAGCCATTTTTGACCATTCAGATTATGTTCTCATGCTGTCTACTTGCTATAATTTTCTTTATCATCCTCTATTATAATTGCAAGTCCATTTGTGAATAGCCTACTCCATATACCTTTCTTGTGAAAAAAAGAATAATTTTGTTCAGCTTTTTATTGAACTCTGTTGTTTAAGCTAGTGGCATACAATGAATATTTCTTTGCTATGTACTGTCCATATGGTAAATACTAGCCATATGTGGCCATTGAGCCTTTGAAATGTGACTAGTGAGACTGAAGAAGTAAATTTTTAATTTTTTTAAAATTTCCATCAATTTAAATATCAATAACCATATGTGCTACTTTACTGGACAGTGCTGGTGTAAATAATGGCATCTTGTATTAAATTAACTGCAACATAAAACTCTGTATATATTTAAAATGTAAAATGGATAAAATGTATAAATAAGAAAATAAATAAATTACATTTACCATGCATTTGTTTTTCAATTTCTTATAGAATTGAGGAATTTTTTGACAGATCAATTAGTGATTCTGGACTCTTTTATTACATACTCAGTTTGTAAACAGGTAAAATAAATTGCTAAGGTATTTCCTTTGATGGTACTTTATTCTCTCAGAATATGTAAGAAAACTTATTAAACTGCTCATCTGAATGAATGCAAGTGTCAGTAGTATACTCTTAGCAAACCTTATATTGGCCGAAGTTACCCAGTGTACCATAATGGTAGCTCTTCCACCTAAAACTGTGAACACTAAGTAGTTGACATATGTTCTGAGTTTGTAATAATTATATATATATTTTGCTTGAAAGTGACAGAAGCCCCAGTTCAAACTGACTTATGGAAAAAAGAAAAATTGGCTTACATGACTGAAATGTTCATACGTAAAGCTTCATGTGAGGTTGAAGAGCTCACATTTGCGATCTGTCTTGTGTTCTGTTTCCTGAGTGAGCGCAGTTCTCAGACACAGGATGGGAGTCTTTGGCAGCTTCTGCTCCTTGTTATTCAATGCCCCTGTCCTACGGACAAGAGGTGGTATTTTTTTTTTCCATTGTTTCAATAAAAGTCCTGAATTTACTCTGATTTGATTGTGTAGGTCAGATACCAACCTGAATTAATCCCAAGGACCAGTGAAATATGATGGTATTTGGACAGATGAGAGTTTACTTCTTTGAGAAAGAGCTGGACTGAGTGTAGAGAACAGGGTGCTTCCCAGAGAAAAATTAGGATATCATTACTAAAGATGGGAAACTTACAATCAGAGGCTGAAAAATGTTCATTCCAGAGTTGTTCTGAATCATTCAAACTCTTCACTTGTCTTAAAACATTAGGATTTATAAACCTCTGGTTAGCAAGAGCTTGTTGTGCCTTTTAGTGTCATTTAGAGTAACCAAAATGAGAATATCATGATGCATTCCTCAAAGAAGTTTCTGTATAATTTTTTGTGTATTCTATTAGTTCTAAAATTGCTTAGGAATTGTACAGAAATTCTAAGGTTACTTACTTAGAATTAATGAAATAATTCTGATATAGAAGAGATGTAACTGATATCTCTTTCAAAGCATATTGATACTTCTGTTGGTTTTGCAATGGTGTTAAGTTACACCGTGTGCTTTACCAGAACATATCTTCCTCCTTACGAATAAAATCATGACATGCAAAAACCCTTAGTTCTGGGATGGATTATTTAACTGATCTATTTTCTTGAACTGGAAACTGAAACCAATATAGCCTAAATGGTTGCTTAATGTCATTTAATGGCCAAACTGGAAATAAAAATCATTCATTTCCTATAGTAGTACACTTCAAGCATCTCCAAACAAGTGGCAGTTCTCATACATAGTTCTGAAGAAAAAGATGTAATCTGCTAAACTTAAGTTAGTTAATAATATTCATGCATCTCGAGGTGGGGGCCGGGGGAATAGATTAAATACGAATAAAAGCAACAGGAAGTGAAAGGACAGAAAAATCCTCACATAAATGTAACCAAAGGTCCAATGTTTGCAATTTGGAAGTGAACTGTATGTCACATGAAATAAAGGGTCACATATTCAAATGACAGAGACTAGTGTACTTTCTGTCCTGATGGATGGTAGTAATGACATGTAAGTGAGTGACACTCTCCGTTCATTTGCTGCTCTGAATTTTAAAATCAACATCAATAGCATATCATGTGAAGCCTATAAAGTTGCATGTGTTCCTTTCTTACTGATTTTTGTTAGGCACAGAATAACACATGGTGAAAGGGGAACTGCTATATTATCATTTTATTGTTTACTTACCCTAAGGTCTCTTTATAGTACAGACTTTCCTTACAAATACATTTCTCTGAGTCATTTGTATAAATATGCTTTACTACATTGTATAAAAGATGTCTTTTTTCAGGTTTTTCTTTAAGGATTATTCTCTTTGAGGTATTTGTTTCTTTTAGATATCAGGGGAAATTCTCAAAATCAGTGATATTCCATTGTAAGACAAAAGTACAAAAATATTTTAGTATGATTTGAGAACCCAGTAGTTACTTTTAGGCACAGCATAGAGCCACTTTTGATCTAGCTATGTATAAATTCAGACATATTCCATCACTTATTTCTCTCTTTCCTATCATTCAATCATGCTGAACTACTATTATTACTTAGTAAATGGTACTTTGATAAACACTGCTAGGTTCTGTGCTAAGTATTTTACACACATAATAAGAAAACTCACACAACTCCATGAAAGATATATTATTTAGTTTTCATGTTACTGCAGATAAAACAGAAGCTTAGAAAGAAAAAGCAAAGTTTTCAGAATCACCATAGGTAGCAGAAGCAAGGAGTGCAATCTCCACATGATCCTAAGCCTATATTCTCACACTCAGTGTTACAGATAATGCCTCCTACTCGCTTCTCTTAAACCAACGCATTATTTGACACCTCCATGTCTTTTTGAACTCAACTTCCATTGGTAGAAACGGCCTTAACATTTGTGTCCATCAGAAAAACTCCTGTACATCCTTTCACTGAAGTCTCAGATCAAACATCAGCCTTTTGTGTCCCTCCAGTCTCCACCATAACAATTAGCATAGGGCATTTTAATTGTTTGTTTTCTAAAATAATCTCTCTCAGACTGTGAATTCCTTGAGAGTGGCGATCAGGTGTTATAAATTTTTGACCCTGCAGTCTATCACAGAGCTTAGCTGTAGAAAAGAGATTATGATATATACTTACAAGCACACTCCATCATTATATCTCTCTCTGACACTACAACCCTACTGTGTAAGACACAGCTGGCACGCTTTATAAGGAAAACATCTTATTGTTAACTCAATAAGCACATAATAAAAATACTGAAGGATGCAAAATCAGGGGTTTTAAAACATTATTTTCCTTTTAACTTTAGGTGCAAAAAATGTAATTCAAATCTTTTTGAATCCAAAATGTGGGAGATTTGAGAGCATCTTTCGCTATGATATCAAACTGATCCCTGCTGGAAAGAGGGCCTGCAAAAGGCAGAGAGTTCCATGCTCCAACTGCTTTTTCTCTTGCCTCCTTTCAAATTCCTCACCCTATAAATCTAATACTCTGCCTTCAGCCTGGGTTAGCAATAAATCACTACTTGATTCAGTTCCCTGGAAAGAATGACAAGGGAGTGATGCCCATGGGGTTTTGGTTCCTCGGGATGAGGTCTGAAGGAACAGAAACCCCTATGGTTGTTAAGGCTCTAGATGACATATAAAAAAATAAAATCATACTATTCACACTGGGAAGATTAATCTCCTGTTAATATATGTTTTGTAAATTATGCGAGAAGGGTGCCCAGAGCTAGCCAAGGCCTTACACAAGACTGCCTTTTATATTAGTGTTTGTGTATATCAGGCTCCAGAATTTGGGAGGTGGAAGTATGAGATAAGAAAGTAAATTTCCACATTCTTATAAAATATTAATCCTTTACATGATAAGCCCTTTCCACTTCACATGTAGGGAATAAGAAGCCATTGGAAGGCAGGGTACAGTGGCTCATGCCTGTAATCCCAGCACTTTGGGAGGCCGAGGTAGGCAGATCACCTGATGTTGGGAATTCGAGACCAGCCACTAGCTGGGCATGGTAGTGCGTGTCTGTAATCCCAGCTACTCAGGAGGCTGAGGCAGGAGAATTGCTTCAACCCGAAGGTGGAGGTTGCAGTGAGCTGAGATCCTGCCATTGCACTCCAGCCTGGGCAACAAGAGTGAAACTCTGTCTAAAAAAAATTAAAAAAAGAAGCCATTGGAAGTGCAGGCAGGCAAGTAACTTGACCAGATGTGTGTTTTAGAGACATCTGTCTAGCAACGGTACAGTCAGTGGAGATGGTCAAGACTGTAAACAGGAAGACTGCAAGGAGGCAATTACAATTATTTGATAATAAAGATGGACAGCAGGTGTTAATGAGGGGCAGCAACTTTGTCTTTATATATAAATACAATCTGCAGGATAAAATAAAAGTGATAAAAATAATTTCCAGATATTCTGGAATAAGTATCTAGTTGTAGGGTGCTAAACTTGAGGCTGACCATACAGGAGCAGGTTTGGAGACAGATTTCACATTCAGGTTTGTTATTTTAAGTTTGAAGGACTTCTAAATCACCCAGGATAATTTGTCCAGAAGACACACAGATTTTAGAAATATAGTTAGTAGCACCATAATACTTCCAGACACAAAATGTAACCTCCTTATTTTTTGTAATTTCTACTATTAATAATTTTTCTCTCCCTATTCCAAATTAACAAAAAATCCCTGTTATAGTTTTAAAATCTTTGATGTTACAAATAAATCTACCATCTTATTTTCAACACAATCCTGGTTTATAGTTATCCTGGTTGAATGCATGACTCTGTAGTATAATTTTTAATCAAGAATTGATCAATACTTTCAAGGAATCAAGACATATGAATATAAATGTTAAATACTAGATGGAGAGGGACAATCAAAACATACAAGAGAAGTTATGATTTGACAAATGAGATAATGTTTAGTTGGGCTTTGAACAAAAAGTTAGTTCTGAAATGGGCATACTGAAGCAGAAAAAAATATTAAAGCTTGGAAACTTGACATGAGAACAAAAATTTTACACGAATGTTACAGTTCTATCACTGGTCTGTTCATATTTAAAAGGAAAAAAAATCTGATCAAATATTTCTTTGTACTATTAAGAATCACCAATCTGGATTAAAAGAAAATGTAACTGCTATAGATTTAAAATTACGTCTGGGGTCCAAATTACATTCAATACAAGATTCATAGTATGTGTCTGTTTGTTTTTAAATAATTGCAACTTATATTTTAGATTCAGGGGTACATGTGCCAGTTTGTTACATGGGTATACAGTATGATACTGAGGTTTGTGGAACAACTGACCCTGTCACCTAGATACTGAGCATAGTACCCAATAGGTAGTTTTTCAACCCTTGGCCCCCTCCCTTCTTCCTCCTTCTAGTAGTCCCCAGTGTCTACTTTTGCCATCTTTATGTCCATGTGTACCCAATATTGAGCTCCCACTTATCAGTGAGAACATGTAGTATTTGGCTTTCTGTTCCTGCAGTAATTCGCTTAGGGTAATGGCCTCCAGCTGCATCCATGTTGCTACAAAAGACGTGATTTTATTTTCTTACGACTGCATAGTATTCCATGGTGTATATGTACCTCATTTTCTTTGTCCAATCACAGTTGCTGCACACCTAAGTTGATTCCATGTCTTTATTATTGTGAATAGTGCTACAATGAACATATGAGTCCATGTGTCTTTTTGGTAGAACAATTTATTTTCCTTTGGGTATATCACCAGTAAGGGATTGCTGGGTTGAATGTTAGTTATGATGTAAGCTCTTCAAGAATCTCCAAACTTCTTTCACAGAGGCGTCACCCATTTACATTCCTATCAACAGAGTATAAGCATTCACTTTTCTCTGCAGCCTCACCAGCATCTGTTGTTTTTTGACTTTTTAATAATAGTCAGTCTGACTGATGTGAGATGGTAACTCGTTGTAGCTTTCATTTTTCATTTCTCTGATAATTAGTGATGTTGAGTATTTTTTCACATTTGTTGGCTGCTTGTATGTCTTCTTTAGAGAAGTATCTGTTCATGTCTTTTGCCCATTTTTAAATGGGGTTATTTGGTTTTTGCTTGTTGAGTTGCTTAAAGTCTTTGTAGATTCTGTATATTAAACCTTTGTTGGATGCATAGTTTGCAAATACTTTCTTCCATTCTGTAGTTTGTCTGTTTATTCTGTTAATAGTTTCTTTTGCTTTGCAGAAGCTCTTTAGTTTAATTGGGCCTCACTTATCAATTTCTAGTCAAAAATTCTTTGCCAAAGCTGACGACCAGAATGTTGTTTCCTAGATGTTCTAGGATTCTCACACTTTGAGGTCTTACATTTAAATCTTTAATTCCTGTTGAGTCAATTTTTGCATATGGTGAAAGGTAGAAGTCCAGTTTCATTCTCTCTTATATGGTTAGCCAGCTATCCCATTTATTGAATAGGGAGTCCTTTCTCCATTTATTTTTTTTGTTCACTTAGTCAAAGATCAAATGACTATAGGTGTGTGGCTTTACTTCCGGGTTCTCTATTCTGTTTTATTGGTCTATGTGTCTGTTTTTGTACCTGTACCATGCTGTTTTGGTTACCATAGCCTTATAGTATAATTTGAAGTCAAGCAAGGTGATGCCTCCAGTGTTGTTCTTTTTTATTAGGATTGCTTTGACTATTTAGGCTCTTATTTGGTTCCATAGGAACTAGAGAATAGTCTCTTTCTAATTCTGTGAGAAATGACATTGATAGTTCGATAGGAATAGTACTGAATCTGTAGATTCCTTTGGGTACTATGGCCATTTTAACAATATTGATTCTTCCAGTCCATAGCATGGGATGTTTTTCCATTTTTTTGTGTGTCATCTATGATTTCTTTCAGTAATGTCTTATAGTTCTTGTAGAGATCTTTCACCTCCTTAGTTAGATGGCTTCCTAGGTATATTATGTTATTGTATTATTTTATTGTGGCTATTGTAAATGAGATTGTGTTCTTGATGTGGCTCTCATCTTGAATATTATTGGTGTATAGAAATGCTACTGAGTTTTGTACATTGATTTTGTATCCTGAAACTTTACTGAAGTTGTTTATCAGTTCTACAAGCCTTTTGGTGGCATCTTTAGGGTTTTCTAGGGATAGAATCATATGGTCCATGAACAGAGACTTGACTTCTTCTTTTCCTATTTGGATGCCTTTTATTTCTATTGCCTAATTTCTCTGGCTAAGACTTTTAGTACAATGTTGAATAAGAGTGGTGAGAATGGGAATTCTTGCCTTGTTCCTATTCTTAAATGGAATATTTTCGGCTTTTGCCTGTTCAGTATAATGTTGGCTGTGGGCTTTTCACAGATAGCTCTTATTTTGTTGAGGTATGTTCCTTTGATGCCTAGTTTCTTCAGGGTTTCTATCATGAAAGGGTTTCTATCATGAGATTTTTTTCAAAAACTTTTCCATATCTATTGAGAAGATCATATAGTTTTGTTTTTAACTCTGTTTTTGTGGTGAATCACATTTAATGATTTGCATATGTTGAAGCAACCTTATATCCAAAGAATAAAGCCTATTTGTTCATGATGAATCAACTTTTGATGTGCTGCTGAATTTGGTTTGCTAGTATTTTGTTGGGGATTTTTGTGTTTATGTTAATCAGGGACATTAGCATGTAGTTTTCTTTTTCCCTTGTGTCATTATCAGGTATCAGGGTGATGCTGGATTCATAGGATGAATTAGGGAGAAGTCCTTCTTCCTAGAATTTTTGGAATAGTTTCATTATAATTGGTACTACCTCTTCTTCGTATGCCTGATAGAATTTGGCTGGGAATCCATTTGACCCAGGGCCTTTTTTTGGTTGGTTGTTTTTTCTGATTCAAGTTTGGAACTTGATATTGGTCTCTTTTGGGTTTCAGTTTCTTCCTGTTTTAATCTTTGTAGGTCGTGTGTTTCCAGGAGTTTTCCATTTCCTTTAGATTTTCTAGTTTTTGTGCAGAGAAGTAAACAACCTGGAAAACATGTTTGAGAGACTCATTCAAGAAAATTTCCCTAATTTTGCTACAGGAGTGGACATCCAGATATGAGAAATCAGAGAACACCTGCAAGATACTTTACAAAATGAATATCACCATGACATACAGTCACCAGACTGTCCAAGGTCAATGATAACAAAATCTTAAAGGCAGCTACAGGAAAAAGGGTAGATCATGTGCAAAGAGAACTCTAACAGGGTAACAATGAATTTTTCAGTAGAAACCTTACAAGCCAGGAGAGATTGGACCTGTTTTTAGCATTATTAAAGAAAGGAAAGTCCAACCACAAATTTTACATTCTGCCAATTTAAGCTTCATGAGTGAAGGAGAAATACAAACTTTTCCAGACAAGCAAGTGCTAACGGAATTTGTTACCACTTGACCAGCCTTATAAAAGATCCTTAAGGGAGTTCTAAACATGGAAATAACAGAATGATACCTGCTATCACAAAAACACATAAGTACATGTCCCACAGATTCCATAAAGCAACCCCACAATAGGAACTGCAAAGCAACCCTCTAGTAACTTGACAATAGGATCAGAATCTCACATACCAATATTCATCTTGAGCATAAATGGTATAAATGCCCCCGCCACAACCCCTCTCCAAAAGACACAGAGGCCAGCTGTGGTGGCTCATACCTGCAAACCCAACACTTTGGGAGGCCGAGATGGGAGGATCATTTGAGCTCAGGAGTTCAAGACCAGCCTGAGCAAAATAATGAATCCTCATCATCTCTACCAAAAGTTTGAAAAACAGCCAGACATGATGGCACATTTCTGTTATCATAGCTACTTGGAAAACTGAGACAGGAGGATTGGTTTTGTCCATGAGATTGAGACTACAGTGAGCTATGATTGTACCACTGCACTTTAGCCTGGATGACAGTGACACTCTGTTTCAAAAAAACAAAAAAGAAAACAAAAAACAAAAGACACAGAGTAGCAAGTTGGATAAAACAACAAGACCCATCCTTCTGCTGTCTCCAAGAAACCCATTTCACAAGTAACAACATCCATAGACTCAAAGTAAAGGATTGGAGAAAGATGTGTCACACAAATGGAAATAAAAAATGAACAGGGGTCACTATTCTTAAATCAGATAAAATAGACTTTAAACCAACAACAGTGAAAGACACCAAAGAAGGATATTATACAATAATAAATGATTCAATTCAACAAGAAGACTTAACTATCATAAATATGTATGCATGCAACATTGGAGCACCCAGATTCATAAAACAAGATCTTTTTATAGATCTTGTAGATCTATAAAAGACTCAGACAGCCACACAATAATAGGGGGAGAGTTCAACACCCCACTGATAGTGTTAGAGAGATCATCTAGGCAGAAAACTAACAAAAATTCTGGACTTAAATTTGACACTTGACCAATTGGACCTAGTAGACATGTACACAATATTCCACCTGTCAACCACAGAGCTGTAATTTCTTCTCATCTGCACATGGAACATACTCTGAGATCAACTAAGGCTTGGCCTATAAAGCAAGTCTAAATAAACTAAAAAAAAATTGAAATCTTACCAACCATAGTCTCAGACCACAGTGGAAAAAAAGTGGAAATTAATACCAAAAGATCTCTCAAAATTCACAATTACATGGAAATTAAACAATTCACTCCTGAATGACTTTTGGGTAAACAAGGAAATAAAAGCAGGAATAAAAAAGTTTTTTAAGATAAATTAAAACAGAAACAACAACAACAACAACAACAACAACAAACAGATGTTGCAGAGAAAATGGAAGGCTTTTACACTGTTGGAGTGTAAATTAGCTCAATTACTGTGGAAAACAGTGTGGAGATTCCCCAAAAATCTAAAAACAGAACTACCATTCAACCCAGCAATCCCATTACTGGCTATATGCTCAAAGGAATATACATTGTTCTATCATAAAGACACATGCACATGTAAGTTCATTGCAGCATTATTCACAATAGCAAAGACATGGAATAAACTTAAATGCCCACCAATGGTAGACTAGATAAAGAAAATGTAGTACACAGACACTATGGAATACAATGCAGCCATAAAAAGAACAATTTCATGTCCTTTTCAAAAACATGGATGGAGCTGGAGACCATTATTCTTGCATACTAACACAGGAACAGAAAACAAAATATTACATGCTCTCACTTATAAGTGAGAGCTAAATGATGAGAACACATTGCCACATAAAAGGGAACAACAGACACTGAGGACTACTGGAAGGTGAGAGAAGGGAGAGGATGAGGAAAATAACTAATGGGTATTAGGCTTAATACTTAGGTGATGGAATCATCTGTACAACAAAACTACATGACACAAGTTTACCTATATAACAAACCTGCCCATGTACCCTGGAACCTAAAATAAATGTTAAAAAAAAAAAGAGAGAGAGAGAGAGAGAAAAGAAAGCAGAGATACAACATACCAAAATCTCTGGGAGACAACAAAAGTACTGTTAAGAGGAAATTTTATAGCACTAAACACTTAGCTCAAAAAGTTAGAAAGTTCTCAAATTAACAATCTATTATAACACCTAGAGGAACTAGAAAAACAAGAACAAACTAACCCCAACATTTGCAATAGAAAAGACGTAAACAAAATCTGAGCAGACGTGAATGAAATTGAGACCCCAAAGTCCATACAAAGAATCATCAAACCAAAAGTTGGTGTTTTGAAAGGATGGACAAGATGGATTTAAAAAAATAGGAAAGAAAGAAAAACAAAAAGAGAGAAGATCCAAATAAGCACAATCAGAAATGACAAAGGTGACATTACAATGATCCCACAGAAATACAAAAGATCTTCAGAGACCCGTATGTGTTGTTTCATTATAAGGAAAAGGAATGCAGAGAAAAAAGCAAGAAATACTGTAATTAGGTATAATATAGAGGACTGTCTATAACTGGTTGATGTTAGCATGAACAAAAATAGATCATTGACTACTACAACAATTTGTAGAAACAAATAAAGATTAAACCATGTAGGTTTGCAGCAAATCTTCCTTTGAAATTTGCATTTGAAGTAGATACTGTGAAATTTCAATGCCTTATGGTGCTACCTATTAAGATTAAGCATTGTCTATAATCAATATATATAATATTTATCTCAACAATAAAAATATTAATATAATATGGCATGCATGGGCAAGCAGCATGTTTTCTTTCTGAAAACAGAAACCTGTGAGTTGTGTAAGTGAGTGAAATAAAAAATGCATTAAAGCAGGAAGAACACTGATATTTTGGCAGATTTTTTAAAACCCAATTTTAACTTTAAAACATTCTCAGTTTAAAATCATACACACAGACATGCATACATAACGTTAAAAAACATTTTATTATATTTTAAAAATGTGAGTTCCCCTTAGTATCGTGTTTGTATTTTATTTAGTACCATTTCTGCAAACAAGATTCTTTTGTATGGGTAATTTGATACACATGCAAACAAAATTAATTCTAGGCTTTTAAATAATAATTTATGCTGTTCTTGGTGATATAACAAACCTTTATTGAATCTAATAGTTTTCATAAAAAATAGAAATACTTCTGTTATTGGAGTCCCACTTTAAAGTCTTTACCTCAAGACATTAAAGATAAAACTGTCATGTAATCACAACTGAGAATGTTTATTTTTTTCCTTGAAATTCTTATTAGATCTGGTTGTTTCCAAGAGGGAAAAGAAACTGAAATGAGCTTCAAAGGACAGAGCACTGTTGACACGTATATAAGCATTGTTAAGTCTTCCCCTGGCCTTTAAAAGAAATTCCAATGACTGGTATTAATTCTTGACAGTTTTATTTCTAATATCATCTGGTTGACATAAAAGAGCCCCTGTCAATGTTTAAAATGGGCAGAATAGAATGGGAATAGAAAACCAGTGTAATATTATGAGTGAACTCTAATGCACCCAAAGTGGTAATCTGTTTTTCTTAATTAAAAGAAGGAAAAGAAAGCAACTTATACTACAAAATACTGATGTTTCAAATTCCCAATTAATAGTAAATACATATTTTAAACTCTTTTTTCTGTTGTACATAAAAAATGCAGTGTCCTCTTGTTAGAAGATTTTTGTTGCTGAAACATTTTTTTTTTTTTGGCACATTTTATTACATGAAACAATGCTCCTGACAGATTGCTTTCAGTTTCTGTGACATGCAAATAGAATCCATGTATACTTTGCTCTTACACACTTTTTGCAAAGTCATTAAGAATAAGTCAGGGTGGTAAAAGACACCTTTGGTTTGCAATGAATAGTCAATGAAACAATATGGGTAGGTCATTTAATATAGTTGTAATCGATTGCTGCTGTTGCCTTTCCGGCCAAGCTGTTGTGCAGGAACAGATTTTTAATTAAATAAATAGCTGGGTCGGCAGGCAGGTGCGCCTGGGCAAGCAACCTGCCCCGGGATTTGGTTTGCAGCAGTTGCTTGGCAACACAACACAGACGGTCTCTGAACAACAGCTGCACCCTCTGTTAGCAGCTAGCAGATGCTCACACCTCAGAGAATGGTGTCAGAAATAATGATTTGTGAATAATAGTTTGTAGAGCTCTCTAATAAACAGAAATAAAATAGCCTGAATGATAAAGGTCAAAGACATTCCAGACTATTATAATGAATATGAATTTGGATCCAGTGAAATTATCAGAAAAAGACAATGAAGATAAAATATTACTGATACACTGTAACTACAAAAAGAAAAAAGCAAAGAAACTTCTATTACATATGACACAAAGTGAGAGGTGCTTTTACATACATTATTTCATTTAATTTTTCAAATAAACTTCCAAGTATTTCTATGTCTACTTTAGAAGATGAGACACTGAGTTTCAGAGAATTTAAATCATTTACAATTATAAATATAGTTCCACTATTAATTTAGTATGCAAATTTAGGTAGAAATCAAAGATGGAATATTTAACATATTACAAGAAAGAATATGTGTAATGTAATAACTGTTACTACTAGCAACTGGCCATGTCAGTATAAAACCATGTTCCTTATGCTGTTTCTATAGGATCATGATTGAATTTAATATAACCAAAAGTTTGAGTAATTTGGTCTGTTGTTGTTAATTTTAAAATATCAAAAAAAGCAGGACTGGAAATTCTGAATCTCTGTAGTCATAAGAACATATAATTAAGTTGTGACAAATCAGAACCTCCTACTACTTTATTCTTAACTGATTATCCCATGCCATGAACATATGGCCCCAATTTTAATGTTTCTTTTGATACAAATTAAGTTGAATAAAGTCATTAGAATTATCTATTTGTGCTTTGGTAAAGTAAAAATTGCTTTAATGTTTATTTTAAAATTTATAATATTTGTATTTTACAAGATGCTTTAACAGTTTTTTTTAAGGCAGTGTGTATACAAAACTTTTTTTTCTCCAGTTCATCATCCTATGCACACATGGGGTATGAGAACCGAAGTACAAAGGGAGAATATATAATCACACAGATTAATCCATCTCCTCTCTCACAACTGCACATATGTCCATGCTTTGCTGACTATGTGCCCAGCTTTTCCCTTAATTTACAATAAATGGAAACTCATTACTAATAAAGCAGCTTTGCTATAAAAATACATGAAGTAGAGTTTTATAATTTTGATTATTTTAGTAAAAGGTATACTTTCTTTTAAAACCACGTTTAAATAAAATCTCTACAAATATTATTCAGTAGTCATAATATTTTCTATGAATCTTTAGATGAAAAATATTTATTCATTTTCCCTTTAAAGCCCTAAAAACTTGTTACCTAAATAACATAAGTTATCACATTTTTTGAATGAAGTGTTGCAGGTCTTTGAGAAGATAAAAATACTTCCATTCCCAACAACTGAATATATAACTTATTCATGATAGAGCATTGAGTTAATTTAATGTTGAATGCTAGATTAAATTATTCTTATTGGGTCAACAAATAAAGAGTTGCAGATATTCTAGAGAGTGTTTATTTCATAATTTTTAAAGGATATAAATGAGTCTAATAAATGAGTTATTTATACACACGAATAATTGCATATTCCAAAAAGTTGACTTTCAAGAGTAAATCCCTAAGGAAAGAAAACACCTTTTTTTTTTTTTTTTTTTTGAAGAGGGCAATGTTGATCGATTAGGCATATTATTGGATTTTAGGATAAAAGCCTCCACTCTTACTTATCCTTAACATAGATTTAAATGCTAAATTTTTGACTGATACTCCAAAACTGCTTTACTTCATTAACTCATCAGTGTCAAGTATGTATTGAGGGCAAATGTAGGAAGTATTCTCTGGATATTTGTTCAGGCGAATTTTTAGATAAAGCAGTCCTTGCAAAGAGATTTCTAACATCAGAACTCACCATTATAGTTTATGTAGGTATATTTAATTGGTAAGTGGATTAACTGTCCTCAAAGTCAACTGCTACTAGAAGGGAAGTATGACTCTTCGATTTATAAAACTAACAAAAATAAGAGCAGTGTCATAAATAGTTTTATTATACAAATTTTAAAAAATATGTGTACATATATCACTAGAAAATAGAAAAGTAAAAATTTGCCTTAGTAGTATAATTTAAGGAGTTCTATTAACATATCCTGATACGATGCATGAGCGTACTATATCTCTTTCATGATATTATTGCTAAAAATACACAGTCCAATGAAATCATTTAAAAAAATCAGACAATCTGAAGTTGAGAGATATTCTACAAAATAACATGTCAGTACTCTTCAAATGTGTCAATATCTTGAAAGAAAAGAAAGCTCGAGGAGCTTTTCTGGACTAACTGAGACTGAAGAATTTATAAGTAAACATACTGCAATCCTTGTTGGATCCTCGACCAGGAAAAGTGTATCAGTGAAACAGTTGACAAAATTTAAATATAATCTACAAATTCGAAATTATTGTATTAATATTAACCTTCTGGTTTCTATTTTACTGTGGTTATATAAAGTGTTAACATTTGGGGAGTGCGGTTGCAGGTGGAAATAGGACTTTGTTGAACTATTTTGTAATTTTTTTGTATGAGTAATTTCAAAATAAAAAAATTAAATTAAAAAATTAAAATTTATTTCTCAGCATCAAGCCATTGTTGAATGTAAGTCAATACCTACTAAGAACCAGGTGCACTGGCTCACACCTGTAATCCCAGCCCTTTGGGAGGCTAAGGCAGGAGGATTGCTTGAGGCCAGAAGTTTGAGACCAGCCCAGGCAACATATTGAGGCATTGTCTCTACAAAGAATAAAAGCAAAGTTAGCTGGACATGGTGGCTTATGCCTGTAGTCCCAGCTACTTGGGAGGCTTAAGCAGAAAGATTGCTTCAGCTCAGCAGTTCAAGGCCAGTGAGCTATCATCACGCTTCTGCACTCCAGCTTGAGCGACAGAGTGATACCTTGTCTCTTAAAACAACAACAAACAAACAACTAGTAAGAGCCGTATTTTAAGCTCTTATTAATATCAACATCATTTTCTTTGTGATGGTGTCTGATGTCACTAAGTACAAAGGGCAAAAGGAAAATACATACATATAGATAAAATCAGATGCTTTGAGAGTAAAATGTAGACTTATAAATATTGGTACAACACAAATAAATGGGAACTGTAAACTGGGGAATGTAGTCACTGAATTTAGAGACCCTATTTAGAGAAGAACTATCTCAGCTTACAAAAGAACAGAGTCTGTAATAACAGTAACTCATCCATCTTTGAGCTTTAACCACTCAGCATAGTGTCTTGCATACAGTAAAAGTCAATACATGTTTATTGAACTACATAGGAGTCTGGTGAAGAGGTCATCTTCACATGGGGACAAATGGCTTATTTCATCAGTTCAATGTGGGACTAACCAGTCCACTCAGTAGATAGAGTTTGGGCAGATTTCCCACCTTACTGTTGTATTTTCAAAATGATTAACATCCTTGGTATTTATAATCACATATATGATACAAATCCAAGAGCCAGAAGAGATTGTCAACTCAGGAAAAGAGGTCTCAGAAAGAAATGAATGGACTGCTGAGATGTTCGATAATAATGTTAGGAATTTCTGTGGTTGAAAAAAGAAAAGAAAATTGAATATCTTTACTTCTTTAGAGAAAGCATAAACAATGAGTCATTATTGAATTGAGAACTACTTTGTAGAGGGCAATCTAATTGTTGACTATGCCCCTGGAGGTGTAAATCAGAAAATCATTGGATACCACTAGTTCACAAATTCTCTTTCATCACACGCAAACAACAAATGCCTCAACAATCAATCAAGCAGTTCATTCAGAATCTGGTGCTGTGTCAAAAGATTGCCAAATGCTGTTGTTACACTGCATTATCTTTCAGTAAGAATATAGTTTTCTAAGTTTTCTCTCAATCAAAACCACATATTGATACATACTTGCTGTCTTTCACAAGTCAAAATACCAACAAAGCTTTGGATTGCTTTCAACTATGTGGAGACAACTCGGTTCATTCCCCTTGACAGGTTATAAACTTTGAACATTAATTCTATATTTACATATTGCTGATTTAAAGGAGTGAATGTCGCTTTACCTTTACTGATTATCAAATCAGTGACAACTTCTCAAATTAGGGTATAATAAAACAAGTATTCTTGAGAACTTTAAACAATGAGAATGTGGAAATATTTTATTTTCTATGTCTTCCATTTTAATTAATAAATCAATGTTCTGCTAAGGATTGTAATGTATTTATGTAAAAGACAAAATAATTTTGGAGGGCCTAAGGAAGGAGTAGTGATGGCAAGGTGTCATTAGGCTGACGTGAGCTTAGTGAAAATTTCATAAGTATTTGCTGATTTTATTTAGGAAAAGCTCTTATTTAAAACACTCAATGAAAAAAAACACTAACAAAACCACAGTAAAAAAAAAAACACATAATAAATGGAAACATTTAGGCATTAGGATTATANTGTCAGTACTCTTCAAATGTGTCAATATCTTGAAAGAAAAGAAAGCTCGAGGAGCTTTTCTGGACTAACTGAGACTGAAGAATTTATAAGTAAACATACTGCAATCCTTGTTGGATCCTCGACCAGGAAAAGTGTATCAGTGAAACAGTTGACAAAATTTAAATATAATCTACAAATTCGAAATTATTGTATTAATATTAACCTTCTGGTTTCTATTTTACTGTGGTTATATAAAGTGTTAACATTTGGGGAGTGCGGTTGCAGGTGGAAATAGGACTTTGTTGAACTATTTTTGTAATTTTTTTGTATGAGTAATTTCAAAATAAAAAAATTAAATTAAAAAATTAAAATTTATTTCTCAGCATCAAGCCATTGTTGAATGTAAGTCAATACCTACTAAGAACCAGGTGCACTGGCTCACACCTGTAATCCCAGCCCTTTGGGAGGCTAAGGCAGGAGGATTGCTTGAGGCCAGAAGTTTGAGACCAGCCCAGGCAACATATTGAGGCATTGTCTCTACAAAGAATAAAAGCAAAGTTAGCTGGACATGGTGGCTTATGCCTGTAGTCCCAGCTACTTGGGAGGCTTAAGCAGAAAGATTGCTTCAGCTCAGCAGTTCAAGGCCAGTGAGCTATCATCACGCTTCTGCACTCCAGCTTGAGCGACAGAGTGATACCTTGTCTCTTAAAACAACAACAAACAAACAACTAGTAAGAGCCGTATTTTAAGCTCTTATTAATATCAACATCATTTTCTTTGTGATGGTGTCTGATGTCACTAAGTACAAAGGGCAAAAGGAAAATACATACATATAGATAAAATCAGATGCTTTGAGAGTAAAATGTAGACTTATAAATATTGGTACAACACAAATAAATGGGAACTGTAAACTGGGGAATGTAGTCACTGAATTTAGAGACCCTATTTAGAGAAGAACTATCTCAGCTTACAAAAGAACAGAGTCTGTAATAACAGTAACTCATCCATCTTTGAGCTTTAACCACTCAGCATAGTGTCTTGCATACAGTAAAAAGTCAATACATGTTTATTGAACTACATAGGAGTCTGGTGAAGAGGTCATCTTCACATGGGGACAAATGGCTTATTTCATCAGTTCAATGTGGGACTAACCAGTCCACTCAGTAGATAGAGTTTGGGCAGATTTCCCACCTTACTGTTGTATTTTCAAAATGATTAACATCCTTGGTATTTATAATCACATATATGATACAAATCCAAGAGCCAGAAGAGATTGTCAACTCAGGAAAAGAGGTCTCAGAAAGAAATGAATGGACTGCTGAGATGTTCGATAATAATGTTAGGAATTTCTGTGGTTGAAAAAAGAAAAGAAAATTGAATATCTTTACTTCTTTAGAGAAAGCATAAACAATGAGTCATTATTGAATTGAGAACTACTTTGTAGAGGGCAATCTAATTGTTGACTATGCCCCTGGAGGTGTAAATCAGAAAATCATTGGATACCACTAGTTCACAAATTCTCTTTCATCACACGCAAACAACAAATGCCTCAACAATCAATCAAGCAGTTCATTCAGAATCTGGTGCTGTGTCAAAAAGATTGCCAAATGCTGTTGTTACACTGCATTATCTTTCAGTAAGAATATAGTTTTTCTAAGTTTTTCTCTCAATCAAAACCACATATTGATACATACTTGCTGTCTTTCACAAGTCAAAAATACCAACAAAGCTTTGGATTGCTTTCAACTATGTGGAGACAACTCGGTTCATTCCCCTTGACAGGTTATAAACTTTGAACATTAATTCTATATTTACATATTGCTGATTTAAAGGAGTGAATGTCGCTTTACCTTTACTGATTATCAAATCAGTGACAACTTCTCAAATTAGGGTATAATAAAACAAGTATTCTTGAGAACTTTAAACAATGAGAATGTGGAAATATTTTATTTTCTATGTCTTCCATTTTAATTAATAAATCAATGTTCTGCTAAGGATTGTAATGTATTTATGTAAAAGACAAAATAATTTTTGGAGGGCCTAAGGAAGGAGTAGTGATGGCAAGGTGTCATTAGGCTGACGTGAGCTTAGTGAAAATTTCATAAGTATTTGCTGATTTTATTTAGGAAAAAGCTCTTATTTAAAAACACTCAATGAAAAAAAACACTAACAAAACCACAGTAAAAAAAAAAACACATAATAAATGGAAACATTTAGGCATTAGGATTATATTTATCAAAAATATGAATATAGCTACTGATCACAAATTAGTTCTTATTTTTTAACAAAACTTAACCTTTGATATTTCAGGAAAATGGCTTTTTATTTCCCCTAAGAAAAGAGAAATTAGAAATAAAGCATGCTTAAATATTTATTCTCTCAACCTTGAGCATGCAAATCTCTGAATTTATACTTAACTGGAAGAGTAACATTTAAAGACATTCTGGAAGTGGGAATGGGAGGAGGACTAGAGGGTACTAATTATGCTACATAAGCCATCCAAAATATAAAGGAGATTTAATTCATCAGAAGCAATACAACTGGAGATTTTTTTAAAACAAAATATTTTCTTTATAATGTTTAAGATGTCTTTACAACTTTATTCCTACATTTGACCCATATATTTATCTAAAAGCATTACAGATCTAGGTCCCCCAAGAACTGGACAAAAGTTCAGGGATTAGACGTGAGAATATGAGAGCAGGAGGCAGAATGAAAAGTGAGACATAATTTCTTTCTTCATTTTGGAGTCTAGACACAAAGGAGAGAACCAATCTTGAAACAGTTTATATTCCTTAGAGACAAACAATATGTAAATGAATAGCATTCTACTGCTATTAAGTTTATCTGAGCCAGGTACAAGTTATATATGGAAAAAGATACAATTTTATTCTTAGTTTAGCAAGAATAAGAAGGTAAAATGGGGTCATTTTTAGTTATTTAAATTTAAATAACTTTGCTAATGCTGCCCTCTATTTCTCACATTACGAATATTCAGTTTTGTGTGTCATAGTGTCAACTCTAGTTTCAGCAAGTATCATTTATAACTTATATATATTAGAAATGGATTGTCTTAATAAATCTTTTATGAGTATTAATTGCTTTCTAGTGAACATTATATAGAAATCAATGAGGCTTTTGGAGTGAGTTGCTCCAGGGATGCCCAGACCTAGGAGAAGATAATTGTTGACCTTTTACATAAACAGATATTTTCTTCAGTATGAATTACATACTGGCATCACCTATAAAACTTTTGAAGAATACTGATGTACAGACTCCAATCCAGATTAATTAAACATATCCTCTAGGACTGGGACCCCAGATACACTAATTTTCAACTCCTCAGATGCTTATTTCAAGCTAGGGTTGAGAAACGTTGATGTAAATGTTTTAATAAGAATGAAAGCTCTCAGTGGTGGAAACACAGCTTCCCCCTTCCTTTCTCTCTCTCCCTCATACTAGCTGTGTGATTTGGCCAACTTGCCTCCTTTATAAAATGAGGACGAAACTAGTAACTCTCTCAGGGGATTGCTAAATTAATAACATGAGTTAATATTTGTAGAATAATTCAAACAATAGTAATAACTGTGTAAATGTCTGTTAAATAAATGTACAAAACAAATCAGGCCTTGGAGTAAAGGGAAAACCATTTTAGGATGGTAAGGGAGTAGGTTTAGTAGTCTGAAATCCTGAGCGCTCTCATCATAGTCAGAACATTATTAATGGTTTAGCTTGGGCTTGATCAAAAAGTCCAATCAAATAGAAATTGTTGCAATATTTGGTGATTTATTTAGTTGTGAGTGACCGAAACAAAACTGACTAAAAATTATTGATGCACATAACTGAAAAGACCAGTGACTCAAACGAGGCCTCATGGTTTAAAGACATTTTCTCCTCCTTTTTTTATTTTGAGAGTTTCACTCTGCCGCCCAGGCCAGAGTGCAGTGGCAGGATCTCAGCTCACTGCAACCTCTGCCTCCTGGGTTCAAGCAATTCTTGTGCCTCAGCCTCCCAAGTAGCTGGAATTACAGGTGCGTACCACCACACTTGGCTAGATTTTGTATTTTTAGTGGAGATAGGCTTTTGCCACGTTGCCCAGGCTGGTCTTGAACTGCTGATCTCAAGTGATCCACCTGCCTTGGCCTCTCAAAATGCTGGGATTATAGGCATGAGCCACTGTGCCCTCCACTTTCTCCTCTTTCTTAACTCTGCTTTTCTTTCTAGGCTTCAACCTCAGATATACTCTTCCTTTTCACAGCAAGTAGTTCCATCTTATGTGCATTGTGTTTGGTAATTCAAGGAAAGAGAGGCCATTCTTCCCTCTGTAGATCCATGCAGAGTCCCAAGATTGAGTTTCCTTGTCTCTGGCTTGCCCTGTCCAGAACGGTGTTAATTGCCTTTGCTGCCCTGATATCACAGTCTTCTGGTTTGCTTACCAAAGAAGTCATCACTGAGTGCAGGGAAATTTGACACTCAAATTAATTAGACCTAATTTATATGCTCATTTTGAGAAGTTGGAGTTAACCTTGCACAAACCACGCAGATAGAGTGGGAGATTAGTAATCCCTGAAAGAAAAAGCAGGGTGCTTGTTATCAGGAGAGGGAAAACGGATGTGGAGCAGGTTAACGGCAACAGATATCATCATGGTTAAAGGATAATCATTCTATACCTCTTTGAGACTCCTTTAGTGGGCGCCTATGTTCAGCTAGATTTGAAATCTGTGAGGTAGCATATTCAGAGGCCCTGGAAGGCTCTTCTCTCATTGCACAAACCTGCCTGCCTGTTATTTCTGAAATTCTTTTAAGAGTGGACACAACATTTATGTTAAGACTTAAAATGTAAATTACCCTGGACAAGAGAAGATACTCTCTAGACTCAAATTAAGATATAATTAGTTGACATGAGATCCTCTCTTGGGGGAAAAAAAAAAGTTTTGATGGGACGAGAGGAAAAAGAAGCCAAAGAACAAGTAAATGGGCACAGAGAGGTGAAGCACTGGGCACACAGCCCACTGATCGCAGCTGCCAAGGTTGGGCCCTTGTCAGAGCTCTAAAACACCGACTTCTCAGGAAGTCACATTCTGGCATCTTAGAGCGCTCAATGTAACTCCCAATTTCATAATCTGCTTAAAGTACTTTGATTCAAAATCAATTCTTTGGGTGGTTATAGATGGGACGTATTGTGGGTGCCAAAACAGTCCTTCAATTCAGTGAAAGACTTGTTTGACATTATAGGGATTAAATACTGTGGTTATTGGCTAATTTCTTTCACATTTAAAGATGTTGCTGGGACATCATGCAGACACGTCAGTTTTAGCTCTAGCAACTGCCAGAAATGGCACTGTGACCTTAAGACTTGGACACTTTTATCTTGGCAACTGGACCACTAGAAGACTGAAAGATTTCACTTCCTTTTCCAGATAGGCTTTTTTAGGGTGCTGTGTGTGCTTCTGTTTTTATTTGCTTGCCCTCTTTCAATTTCATTTACTCCTATTTAACAAATGTGTACTGAGCAACTACTATATATCAGTGCTCCATGCAGAGTAATAACGTTGGTTTTTTGTTTTGTTTTGTTTTGTTTTGTTTTTTGAGACAGAGTTTTTCTCTGTTGCCCAGGCTGGAGTGCAGTGGCGCTACCTCAGCTCAGTGCAAGCTCCGCCTCCCGGGTTCATGCCATTCTCCTGCCTCAGCCTCCCGAGTAGCTGGGACTACAAGTGCCCGCCACCACACCCAACTAAATTTTTTGTATTTTTAGTAGAGATGGGGTTTCACCGTGTTAGCCAGGATGGTCTTGATTTCCTGACCTCGTGATCTGCCTGCCTCAGCTTCCCAAAGTGCTGGGATTAAAGGCGTGAGCCACTGTGCCCGGCCAATAACATGGTTTTTAAAAATTAGCTTTTCTGTGACCTCTGTGGTGAATTTGTCAAATTTCTGTTGTGAAATTTGGTTTGTGTTTTTTCTATAAATCTGACCTGTTGATTTAATCTTCCCATTTCTAACTTCTGCTTCTGTTTCTTCACTCTGCTGCCCAGAATTACATTAATGTGCCTTTGTTTCCATGACCTCAGAATCCTCTGGTTTTCCCCCAAGTCCTTTCTGCTGTCTCTTTCTACGTCTTCCTCACTCCTTCCATGTAAGTGCTCTTTAGACCAAATTTCCTTATTCTTCTAGGTGGGCTACATGTCCCTTCTACATGTCCCCATAATACCTTACTAAAAATAAAACAAAAAACAAAACAAAAAAAATCCTGCACTGTAATGAGTTGTTTGCATGTTGGTATTTTGACAAGAATTTAAATTCTTGGGGAAAGAAACTGGATACTATTCACTGTTTTAACTACTACGCAGCCCAATGCCTAAAACTGAAAAGAAACTCTTTACTCCTAATAGAACATATCCAAGATATTTTGCCTGAAGGAGACACATAACAGAGAGCATCAGGGCCATTCCAGGCCCATGTGATCATGGAATTAGATCTAATGCTATAAAGCAGCTCTTCCCCAAAATAGAAAACCATGGCACGTCCAGTCCAGGAATATGGAATCAGAATCTTTGTTAATGACCAGATAGTGTTGAAGACTCAGAAACCAAGGCCCTATACTTATACTTGGGTGTAAACTTTTACTCAACTCATATTAAAGTTAAGACAATACCTTTTTGCCACATTTAAAAGGAAGTTAAATCTCAACACAGGTGGACTCTGATATTGACTAAAAGAATAATTGGGGACCAGAGATTTTTATGAAATAAATGAAGAGCAATAATTGTTATTGAATAACTCAGGTAAAAAATGATTCTGTCAAACTTCTTAAGAAGTGCATGCTCATTTGTCCAATACATTATCTTCTAGAAATTTGTATGCTGATGAGAATACTAAAATATGGAGAAAACAATTATAATGGAAGGGGGTACTGCTGAAGTGATGTTCATGAGTAGTCAAGAGGAACCAGGATCTCGCACAGATGGATGGAATTGCCTTGGTTAAGAGTACAGAGAGTTTCTCCTTGTAGGAAAGAGGCTACACTAAGGGCAGAGACACAGGTGGGATCATGTAATTCCTCCTCTGATTTTTTCTGTTTTCACATAGAAATAAATAGCAGGTTATTACTGGAATAAGGAGGTGCTTGAAATCTAAAATATGAAAGTATGAAATATGAAAGTAAAGAAAGAAATATAAAGTAAGAAATATGAAAGTATGAAAAAGAAGTTTCTAATACGAGTGGGAAAGCAGCGAATGAATTCCACATTGCTAAATCCACTGGCCATTTCTCTGGAAATTCGAAAGATAGACATAGCATTTGACATAGTTCTTTACGCTCTCCTTTTCAGAATACTTTCTTGACTTACTTCCCCCCGCCCCCACCAATGTTTGACATTCTCAGCCTCTTTTGCTGGTTTTGTAGCATCTCCCCAAACTCCGTAAGTTGCAGTGCCCCCGAGCTGGAAATCCGAAACTCTTTCAACCTACACTCTCTAGATGATCCTACCAATTTTTATGACTTTAAAATCATGTATGTGCGGCCGGGCGCAGTGGCTCACGCCTGTAATCGCAGCACTTTAGGAGGCCGAAGTGGGTGGATCACGAGGTCAGATCGAGATCATCCTGGCTAAGACAGTGAAACCCCGTCTGTACTAAAAATACAAAAAATTAGCCGGGCGTGGTGGTGGGCGCCTGTAGTCCCAGCTACTCCGGAGACTGAGGCAGGAGAATGGCGTGAGCCCTGGAGGCGGAGGTTGCAGTGAGCCGAGATCGCGCCACTGCACTCCAGCCTGGGCGACAGAGCGAGACTCCCTCTCAACAAAAACCAAACGAACAACAACAACAACAACAACAATCACCTATGTGCTGATGGCTCTCAAATTTATACCTCCAGCCCAGATTTCTCGACGAATTCCAGATTAATATATACAACTGCCCACTTCATGTCTCCGCTTGGAATTATACCATACATCTCAACGTTAGTATGTACAAAATAGAACCCCGATATTCCCCACTCCCTACAAATCTGACCCTCCTTTGTTCTTTCCAAATTTAGTACATGACAACTCCAATCTTCTGATTATCCATACACAGAACTTGGAGTCACCCTTAATGACTCCCTTTCAGCAAACTGCATTTCCAGTTCACCAATGTATCTTTTTGGCTATAATTTAAAAATATATCCAGATCAAATCACATTCCCTCAGTTCCATTCCAGCTACCACTCTGAACTAAGCTGCCTTCACCTTTAGACTTCTAACTAGTTACCCTTTTTTAGTCTACTCTTTCTTTTCCTCCATCTACTTCAGCTACAGCCCCACCTCAATGTTCCTAGAATACACTAGGCATGTTCCCAATTTAGGACTTTTGTACTTACTATTTTCTCTGCCTTGAACACTATTCCCTGTGTTAGCCATATGGTCTATTCCCTTGTTCTCTTCAAGTCTTTATAGATGTATAGAAAAGAGTATGAAAGATTATATACCAACATCATTACGGTTTATAGAATACATACACATACACACTTAATTTGGCTCTCTTCAGAGAGTGGAATTTAAGGTGATTTTTTAAAATTTCTATTTTAATACCTAAATAGTTTCTTAGTTTCTCTAATGAATGTAACAATAATAAAGTTCTACCTCACTTCAAAAAATGCTTTCTTCAGATGGAGTTAAATAGTGCCATGATTTATAAACTTGCTGTTCATTCTTCCTCATTGATATGATTAGTCTATAGTAAATGTTATATGTGATATCTTCATCACACTCATCTTTTCTTCTCCATTAGCTAGTTTCGTTTAGTATACTCTAGTGAGGATTTAGAAACGTAATACTTGAGATCTTCAATTGCATTTGAAGATTTTGTAGTCACCTTCTACTGATATAATAAAAAGATTATAAGTGCATTTAGAATTACTTACACTAGAATGAACATCACAGGGATGATTGGTATAGCAATGATGACAGTGACAGTAACAAACACTATTGTATATTTCCTATGCATCAGACTCTACCATAAACACAATATTCAGACTAGTCTCATGAAAGAGATACTATTGCTTCACCCTTTTAAAGATAAAGAAACTGAGAAACAGATAAGAGATTAAATAATTTGTCTAAGATTACACAAGTAAATCAGAGAGTTTGAATTTAAAGTGAGATTTGTCTGATTTCAGTGGCTTTGATATTGACCTCTTTACTTTTCTACCAACAAAACAGTCATCTCTCTGATAATAACCTCCACAAGATGGGAATCAGATTAATCTAAACCCAGATTCAGGCAATGATGAAATTTATTAGAGGGATTTTTTCCACCTGGCACTAGATAACTCCTGAATCTTTCTAAGGTCTCCTGTTAAAATAAGCTGTTAAATTGTTGGTATAAGACACAGGCATAAGGAGATAAGAACAAACATTAACTTCTAATTCTTCCTCTTTCACTAATTGGGTATAATTTTCAACAACTTTTTTCTGTATCACAGATTACTCAGTTTTAAAATTGATGTTTTTGGCTGGGTGCTGCAGCTCATGCCTATAATCCCAGTACTTTGGGAGGCCGAGGCAGGCAGATCACTTCTGGTCAGGAGTTCCAGACTAGCCTGGTCAATATGATGAAACCCCATCTCTACTAAAAATACAAAAATTAGCCAGATGTGGTGGCAGGAACCTGCTACTCAGGAGGCTGGGGCAAGAGAATCGCTTAGACCCAGGAGGTGGAGGTTGCAGTGAGCTGAGATCGCGCCACCGCACTCCAGTGTGGGCAACAGAGCAAAACTCTGTCTCAAGAAAAGGAAAAAATTTTAAAAAATAGTGTTTTTGATTTATTTTTTCTAAGAACACTTCCAGTGCAGCATTTAAAAAATATTTTATAAATGTTTGCTCCAAATGTATAAATATACAGCAGTAATATTTTATTCCAGTTAGAGTCTCAGGAATCAATTTTACAATAAAATATTAAAAATATAAAGAGGTTTTATAAATACATTTTGGATTTCTATCATGTTAGTAGGGTGGTAGTGAAGATCATCACAGTAGTATTTAAGTTCTAAGGTAAGATCTGCCATTATTTTCAACAGATATTGCTTAAACAAGAGCAGGCCACTAGGACTTACATGACCCTGCTTTGTCTGTTGAATTGAGGCTAGAAGAGAACAGTGATCTGCTTTTGGGAATGTTTGCCTTATGTAGACAAAGCCCCAAGAAGTAGATTCCTAATAGCTGTAGAGGGAAGGTTGAACGTTCAGAGCTTCTTGCAATATTAATTAAAGTCTATCATTCTTTGGAGAACTTCAAACATAATGAACACTGGGAACATGGGTACTGCTTGGCTAATCAACATTAAGTTAGATCTAGATAGTGATTAGCACTGTTATATTAATACACTCTGAGATGACACATGTTCAATTCTGGGAATAAATACAAAATTCCTCTAATATTTTTTAAATTTTAAAATTGGAAAAACGAATAGAATGAGAAACTTTATACAGTCTCATGTTCAATTATGGTGTTTGAATCGTGCGAGTTGAAAAGGGTATTTGGAAGCCTTAGCGGAAAAGTCAGGAAACTTCAACCGATCTTTAAATTTCACAGGTGCCTATTTTCTAACAAGAAAATATCTGTATAGAAGCAGTGAGGAAGAACCATTCATTCAAACTATAGAAAAACCTTGCCATAACCCAAGAAGTGCGCCCTAAAAATACAATCGCATAAAATAAGGGGTTTCTTTCATTCAGATTTACGTGTCCTGCTGCAGCAGGTCCGGTTTCCGGCGGTTTCACTGCAGCATCTAATCTCATTCCTTTCAGTCCCTGCTGTGGTTTGGCGCCATCTGGTGGAAGTTAGGCTCTGGTTTAAAAAGCAAGCAGTTGTTTCTGGTTCCTGTGTCTGGATGCCAAGGACTTCCAGGATAGCGTTAGCGATTTTGAAACTTCCTAGTTAGTTTACAATAGTTTCATCTCCCCAGACTCTCCACCAGGAGTCTGACCCAGGAGAATATTGGAGATGAAGGGATCCACTATTTCTCCCACTTTTTCAGATGGAGGATGGGAGGAGTACAACAGCCAATTCCCATTCACATTATATCCAAATTGGTGTTATCACAGCATTTTACTGAATGTATACCCATCCATAAAGTATTGGTTGACTCTTAACCTGAATTAAGGCTGGAGACCAATGCTGGAGTTATGTACTCTTGCAGAAGCAGACAGATTTTTTCTTCCCTTGATTAATTTCCTGGCTGACCAGCCTTCCAGTTTCCATTGTCTCTGTCTGGGGGTTTTATTTAAGGTTCTGCTGGGTACCCAGACACTTTTTCTGGTTCATTCTCTTTTGTCTGTAATGGCTGCAAGTTTCTCAGCTTAGTATTGCTTCATTATACACAGCAGTGTTTGCTTCAGAACTTCCAGAATCTTTTCACAGCTTTTGGCTGCTGGTGGAGCGGTGGTTTGGATTTTATTATTTATATAGTTTGCATATTTTATTGGTTTCTACCGGTAAGTTGAATTTAGTTTTATTTGTACATTTCTGTGATCTTTTCAAAGAGATTTGGAGAAGGAAGAGAGGAAAATATATTTGCTTAGGTAGTCACGTTGTTAGGGCATTTGTTCCCTCATTTTTATTTTTATGTATTTATTTATTTTGAGATGGAGTCCCTGTCACCCAGGCTGGAGTGCAGTGGCATGATCTCAGCTTGCTGCAACCTCCGACTCCTGGTTTTAAGTGATTCTCCTGCCTCAGCCTCCTGAGTAGCTGGGATTACAGGTGCACGCCACCACGCCAGGCTAATTTTTGTATTTTTAGTAGAGACGGGGTTTCACTATGTTGGTCAGGCTGGTCTTGAACTCCTGACCTTAAACAATCCACCTGCCTTGACCTTTCAAAGTGCTGGGATTACAGGTGTGATCCACGGCCCCCAGCCATTTTTTCCCTCTTTAATAGGTGAATGTATGCAACTCCTTCTGTTTAAACAACAATAACGGCATTTCTCAGTTATGGACTGAATGTGAGGACACTGTGAGAAGGCAGCCATCTACCAGGCCAGAAGAGGGCCCTTTACCAGCACCTGAGCATGCTTTGAAGCCAGGTGGATGCTGGCATCCTGCTCTTGGGCTTCCTACCTGTATTAGTCCTTTCTCACACTGCTATGAAGAACTGCCCGAGTCTGGGTAATTTATAAAGATAAGAGGTTTAATTGACTCACAGTTCTGCATAGCTTGAAAGGCCTCAGGAAACTTGCAATCATGGCAAAAGCCAAAGGAGAAACAGGCAACTTCTTTACAAGATGGTAGGAGAGAGAATACGTGCAAGCAGGGAAAATGCCAGATGCTTATAAAACCATCAGATCTCATGAGACTCACTCATTATTGTGAGAACAGCATGGGGGAAACTGCCCCCATCATCCAGTTATGTCCACCTAGTCCTGCCCTTGACACATGGGGACTTTTATTCAAGATGAGGTTTTGGGTGGGGACACAGCCAAACCATATCATCCCACCCCAACCCCTCTCAAATCTCATGTCCTCACATTTCAAAACACAATAATGCCTTTCCTATGTCCCTCAAAGTCTTAGCTCATTCCAGCATTAACCCAAAAGTCCAAGTCCAAAGTCTCATCTGAGACAAGGCAAGTCCCTTCTGCCTATGAGCCTGTAAAATCAAAAGCAAGTTGGTTACTTCCTAGTCACAATGGGGGTACAGGCATTGGGTAAATGCACCCTTTGCAAATGGGAGAAATTGGCCAAAACAAAAGGGCTACAGGCCCCATGCAAGTCTAAAATTCAAAATGGATTTTGCAAATTTTCCAAACTTTTATGTTCTGCTTCCCTTTTAAATATAAGTTTCAACTCCATGTTTTATCTTTGTGAATACATAAAACTGAATGCTTTTAGTAGCACCCAGGTCACATCTTGAATGCTTTGCTGCTTAGAAATTTCTTCCACCAGATACCCTAAATCATCTCTGAAGTTCAAAGTTCCACAGATCTCTAGGGCAGGGGCAAAATGCTGCCAGTCTCTTTGCTAAAACATAGCAAGGGTCACCTTTATTCCAGTTCCCCACAAGTTCCTCATCTCCATCTAAGACCACCTCAGCCTGGACTCATTGTCCATATCACTATCAGCATTTTAGTCAAAGCCATTCAACAAGTCTCTAGGAAGTTTCAAACTTTCCACATCTTCCTTTTTTGAGCCCTCCAAACTGTTCCAACCTCTGCCTGTTACCCAATTCCAAAGTCTCTCCCACATTTTCAGGTATCTTTACAGCAGTATGCCACTACCTGGTGTTAATTTACTGTATTAGTCCATTCTTACGTTGCTATAAAGAACTGCCTGAGACTGGGTAATTTATAAAGAAAAGAGGTTTAACTGCCCGACAGTTTCCCATGGCTGAGAAGGCCTCAGGAAACTCACAATCATGGTGGTAGGCATCCTTCACAGGGTGTCCGGAGAGAGAAGAAGTGCAACCAGGAGAAATGCCAGATGCTTATAAAACCATCAGATCTCGTGAGACTCACTCATTATCACGAGAGCAGCATGGGGGAAACCACTCCCACGATCCAGTTACCTCCACATAGTCCCACCCTTGACAGGTGGAGATTACAATTCAAGATGAGATTTTGGGTGGGGACACAGACAAACCATATCACTAGCCTTCAGAACTGTGAGAAACAAATGTTTTCTGTTCAAGCCACCGAGTCTATGGCATTGGTGTAGCTCACTGATATCCACGCTATGCTTTCTCAGATTTCTAAAGTGTTGAACTACATCATATGTTCTTCATGCTTCCAAGTTTTTTTTATTTCTTCTTCAAGTAATTCCTGTTTTCAGTATTTGGAAAAGCTCTTCCTACCTCCACCATTCCTTTAGTGAAAATGATGGTTGAAATCATCGTCTGTTGACCCCACTCTATAGAAACACGACAAACTCTTCTGCAAATACTTATTATCTTACAAATTGGACTTACCTTTCTAGTCAGAACAACAGTACTTGCAATCATTTTTTTTTCAGTTTTTAAGAAAACTTTAGATTTATTGTGAATATAGAAAGCAAAGACATTTCTGTACAGCATGCAGTATTAGTCAGATTTAATATACTGAAATATACTGATCCTAAGTAACACTGGTTTTTGTCTATTTTCAAATTTCTTTTTATTTCACCTTTATTGGGAATCTTTATTTCACCTCACTTTTCTATACTCCAGTTTTCTCATTTGTAGAATTGGAATGTTGGGTTAAATTATGTTCTGTCCTAGAATTAACACAATAATAGCAATATCATTATCACCAACAACTTATATTTGTGTAGCACTTTACTATATACAAAGGACTTCTGTATGTTAGCAATTAAACACAATATCCTTGAAAGCCAAATATTGTAATTAACCATTTTAGAAATAAGAGAAATAAGCTTTAATTTGTACAAGGGAGAAAAATTGGTATGTGGTGGAGCTAAGATTAAAAGTTAAGATCTCTGATTCCAAATTTCATGTTCTTTCTACCATGCCACAGTCTTTTCTTATTTGGGAGATCAGGGATATATCTATTTTTTCCCTATTAGTCTATCATTTGACTTTTTAAACGCCAGACTTTTTTCTTTATAAAATGATGCAAAATGTATTGTACATGTGGTTTGTCTTTATTGTTATTGTTGTTGATTTTAGAGACAGGATCTCCCTCTGTCATTTAGGCTGGAGTGCAGGGGTGCAATCACAGCTTACTGCAGCCTCCAATCTCCTGGGCTTAACTGATCCTCCTGCCTCAGCCTCCTTCTTGAGTAGCTGGGACTCCAGGCTTGTGCCACCATGCTCAGCTATTTCTATTTTCAGTAGATATGGGGTCTCACTATGTTGCCCAGCCTGGCTGGTCTCTAACTCCTGACCTCAAGTAATCCTCCTGCTTCAGCTTCCCAAAATGCTGAGATTACAGAAGTGAGCCTCCATGCCCAGTCTACACATGGTTTTTACCTTAAGCCATTTCCAAAAGAAAAGCCAGTTCTACTTTCAAAAAGAGACTTCCAATAAACATGTGGGAAATTGCTACTGCTGTACTTAACACAGTTCTCCATCGAAAGTGAGGAGTTTCCAAATTAGGGAAAAGGTGCCAAGATCACCACCATGAAGTGGGGATGGCAGGGATTCGAAGGAAGTGAGACTGGGTTGGCACTGTGGTATGACTTCCAGATTAGCTTTCTAACTCCAGAAAAGCCCAAAGAGCTCAACAGATTGAAGAAAGACACCAAAAGAGGCAGTTTTGTGACCAGAATGGGCACTGGCTTTGAAGACGGATGAACCTGGGTTCATACCCTGCTCCCTCTCCTCTGACAAGCTGAGTAAACATGTTCAACTATGCTGACCTCTTAGAGTCTAGGTTTTCTGATTTGCAAAATATCTACCACATGTGGCAAGGGGGAGGTTAAAATGCCATAAATGCATAAAAAGCACCAAATTCAATGTCAAGAGTGTTGATCATATCTAATAACGTCTGGTATGATACTGTGATATAAGAAATATATATTTGGTGTCTGCCCCCGGTTCCTTGCACAAAACTCTCATAGATAGGGGCTCTAGAAGAATCTTTTGTTCTGATATTTGGCTTTTGACCCCAGTTCCTGATAGAGTTCCTAAGATCTTTATAATTTCTTTAATGATAGGAAGAACTGACACAGTTCCTAAATCCCCTGGAATTTTTGAGTGAGAGTAGCATCTTTTTTTAATAACGAAGTGACTCTCAGTGGGCTCCTGGATGGTCTTGGCTGCCACGGGAACCAACCATGTGATTAGAGGGTTGGAACTTTAGGTTCCATCCGCTGGCCTCCGAGGTAGGGAGAAGGACTGACGATTAAGTTGGTCACCAATGGCCAATGATTTAATCAATCGTGCCTACATAATGAGGCCTCCATAAAATCTCTAAATGACTGTGAGTGGGGAGCTTCAAGATAGTTGAACGTGTGGAGGTTCCTGAGGATAGCGCACCCAGAGAGGGCCTGGAAACTCCGCATCTCTTCTGTCATGCCTCACCCCATGTATCTCTTCCACCTGTCCATCTGTATCCTTTGTAATATCCTCCATGATAAATAGGTAGATGTTCGTAAAGTGTTTCCCTGAGTTGTATGAGCCACTTGAGCAAACTAATTGAAACCAAGGAGGGGATCATGGGAACCCCAAATTATAGCCAGTCAGAAGTACAGGTCACAATCTGAGACCTGCAATTTGCATATGAAGTGGGCACAGTGTTGTGAGATTGAGCCCTTAACCTGTGAAATCTGATGCTATCTCCAGGTAGATAATGTCAGAATTGACTTAGAGGACACTCAACTGGTGTCTGCTGGAAAATTGCTTGGTGTGGTGGGAGAAACTCACATCTGGTGTTAGGCCTGTTGTATTGAGTGACTGTGTGAGAGTTAAGGGAAAATAAAAACAGTTGTTTTTTTCTTCTTACGTCTGGTTATACGCACAATCTGGTAGGTATACCAGATAGTTCAACTGAAACTAGATTATGTAATCTCTGCCCCCACTAACAATTCTACCATTTAAAAATTATTTTGGACTATGATTTAAAAAAATATTTTAGTGCTACCAATGTACTGATATAAACAATGTCAAACTTAATGCTTTAACTTGAGAAACCCATACTTGCATTGAACAAATTCACCCATTTAGTAAATATTTACTGAGCATCTACTGGAGCTTAGTGCTGAGGAATAAGACAAGTATTTTCTCAGCCCTCATGGAGTTTATATTTTATTTACACTTCCACTTAATTGTCTAAATAAATAAAGCATGAATGCAATTTTTAGAAAATCTTGCCATTGATAAGTCAAAATTTACTTTTAACTTTGGTATAAACTTCCCTTGACAACACTAACTCCCACAAGAATAACAAGGCAATAGATATGTTTGGCAGAGCAACTATTTATGTCCTGTCTTCTGTGTTGCCAGGGTGATGGTAGCAATATTGAAAACATTGGAGGTGGTTGTTATTGGCAAGGATCCCGACTTTCATTTCCAAATAGAAGGACTGTAAAAAGCAAAATGTAGGCTGGGATGTGGGCAGTAGACTGGCTATGGCTATACATAAACTGGATGAATGGATTATTGATGATTAACTAAATGTGTATGCTATTCTTGTTAATGTAATACTCACAGGCAATATTTCCTTAATGATATTCAAAAATTTATGAAATTTTAGTGGTTACATCAAATATTTTGGCTTTCTTTGAAAAGCTAGGCGCCTATCATCGTATGCTTTCAAAAAATTGTGATTTTTGTTGGTTTTTTTTTTTTTTTTTTTTTTTTTGCCCCATTTTCTCTTCCTCTCCTATCGATGGAAATAATTCAAAGGCATACTGAAGCTTTTGGTCTCTCATAAAGAAGAATTGAAATGTTGCCATAGTATAAAGTTTGGCTGCTAAAGAATTTTTTTAAACTCGAAATATAGATATAAAGGCAATAAATGATTAACATACTAACCCTGAAAAGAAAGTCATTTCTTAGCTGCTAAATTGGAACGCACCAGATGCATTCAGACATGTGAGCCAGAGGGAATTGGTGGTGGATTTTTTCTCCCTTGAACCTTTATTAGTGAATCTCTAACTCCAAGCCAACTAGCACATTGTTACGAATTAATTAAAACAAAACAACATAACTCCTTGTGAAGAATGCTAGGAATTGAGACTAATCAACTCCATGTCCTCCTCCCTATAGTAGTGGTGTCATTTGTGTGCTACAGAGTTGAGGAGGGAGGAGAGGGAGGGGAGGGAGGGGAGAGGGGGAGAGAGAGAGAGAGAGAGAGAGGGGAGAGAGAGAGAGAGAGGAGAGAAAGAGAGAGAGAGAGAGGAAGAGAGAGAGAGAGAGAGAGAGAGAGAAACATTTCTTAGATTTCTTTGCTGAATTTCTTGATACAAATTAGGTTTTTCCAATGATATGCAATGCTGTGATATTTGAAAGGCACAAGTAATATGGAGACATTTTGTATGTTTGATATAAATTTGTTGTTTGTGATAAAGTCGTATTGATGAGACGTTTTTCGGCAGCAGAGTTTTAGTGTCTACTTTCTAGCTTCTTCAGTTTTGAGAAGCATTTTATAGCTACCACTCAGACCCAGCCTGGATCTCATCTCTCCAACTATTGCAACTATTTATTTGTGTATTTATTTTAAGTTCTGGAATACAGGTGTAGAACGTGCTGGTTTGTTAAAGAGGTATACATGTGCCATGGTGGTTTGCTGCACCCATCAACCTGTCATCTACATTAGGTATTTCTCCTAATGCCATCCCTCCCCTTGTCCCCTACCCACCAACAGGCCCCGGTGTGTGATGTTCCCCTCTGTGTGTCCATGAGTTCTCATTGATCAACTCCCACTTATGAGTGAGAACATGCGGTGTTTGGTTTTCTGTTCCTGTGTTAGTTTGCTGAGAATGATGGTTTCCAGCTTCATCCACGTTCCTGCAAAGGACATGAGCTCATTCTTTTTTATAGCTGCATAGTATTCCATGGTGTATATGTGCCACATTTTCTTTATCCAGCCTATCATTGGTGGACATTTGGGTTGGTTCCAAGTCTTTGCTATTGTGAATAGTGCTGCAATAAACATACGTGTGCATGTGTCTTTATAGAATGATATATAATAGTTTGGGTAGATACCCAGTAATAGGATTGCTGAGTCAAACAGTATTTCTGGTTCTAGATCATTGAGGAATCGCCACGCTATCGCCACACTGTCTTCCACGATGGTTGAACTAATTTACACTCCCACCAACAGTGTGAAAGCATTCCTATTTTCCCACATCCTCCCCAGCATCTGTTGTTTCCATACTTTTTTTTTTTTGAGATGGAGTCTGGCTCTGTCTCCCAGACAGGAGTGCAGTAGTGCAATCTTGGCTCACTACAATCTCCGTCCCCCGGGTTCATGCCATTCTCCTGCCTCAGCCTCTTGAGTAGCTGGAACTACAGGTGCCTGCCACTACGCCCAGCTAATTTTTTGTATTTTTAGTAGAGATGGGGTTTCACTGTATTAGCCAGGATGGTCTCGATCTCCTGACCTCGTGATCTGCCTGCCTCAGCCTCCCAAAGTGCTGGGATTGCAGGTGTGAGCCACCACGGCTCTGACTTTTTAATGATCGCCATTCTAACTGGCATGAGATGGTATCTTATTGTGGTTTTGATTTGCATTTCTCTAATGACCAATGATGATGAGCTTTTTTTCATATGTTTGTTGGCTGCATAAATATCTTATTTTGAGAAGTGTCAGTTCTCAAAAGTGTCAGTTGCCCACTTTTATGTTTTATTTTCTTGTAAATTTGTTTAAGTTCTTTGTAGCTTCTGGATATTAGCCCTTTGTCAGATGGATAGATTGCAAAATTTTTCTTCCATTCTGTAGGTTGCCTGTTCACTCTGATAGTTTCTTTTGCTGTGCAGAAGCTCTTTAATTTAATCAGATCCCATTTGTCAATTTTAGCTTCTGTTGCCATTGCTTTTTGTGTTTTAGTCATGAAGCTTTTGCTCATGCCTATATCCAGAATGGTATTGCCTAAGATTTCTTCTAGAATTTTTATGGTTTTAGGTCTTACATTTAAGTCTTTAATCCATCTTGAGTTAATTTTTGTATAAGGTGTAAAGAAGGGTCCAGTTTCAGTTTTCTGCATATGCTAGCCAGTTTTCTCAACACCATTTATTAAATAGGGCATCCTTTCCCCATTGCTTTTTTCAGGTTTCTCAAAGATCAGATGGTTGTAGATGTCTGGTGTTATTCCTGAGGCCTCTGTTCTGTTCCATTGGTCTATTATATATCTGTTTTTGTACCAGTAGCATGCTGTTTTGGTTAGTGTAGCCTTGTAGTATAGTTTGGAGTCAGGTAACATGATGCCTCCAGCTTTGTTCTTTTGGCTTAGGATTGTCTTGGCAATGTGGTCTCCTTTTTGGTTCCATATGAAATTTAAAGTCGTCTTTTCCAATTCTGTGAAGAAAGTCAATGGTAGCTTGCTGGGAATAGCATTAAATCTATATATTACTCTGGGCAGTATGGCCATTTTCACGATAATGATTCTTCCTATCCATGAGCATGGAATGTTTTTCCATTTGTTTGTGTCCTCTCTTATTTCTTTGAACACTGGTTTATAGTTCTCTTTGAAGAGGTCCTTCACATCCTTTGTAAGTTGTATTCCTAGGTATTTTATTCTCTTTGTAGCAATTGTGAATGGGAGTTCACTCGTGATTTGGATCTCTGTCTATTATTGGTGTATAGTAGTGCTTGTGATTTTTGCACATTGATTTTGTATCCTGAGACTTTGCTGAAGTTGCTTATCAGCTTAAGGAGATTCTGGATTGAGAAAATGGGGTTTTCTAAATATACAATCATATCATCTGCAAACAGAGACAATTTGACTTCCTGTCGTCGTATTTGAATACCTTTTATTTCTTTCTCTTGCCTGATTGCCCTGGCCAGAACTTCCAACACTATGTCAAATAGGAGTAATGAGAGAAGGCAGCCCTGTCTTGTGCCAGTTTTCAAAGGGAATGCTTCCAGCTTTTGCCCATTCAGTATGATACTGGCTGTGGGTTTGTCATAAATAGCTCTTACTGAGATATATTCCATCAATGTCTAGTTTACGGAGAGGTTTTAGCATGAAGGGCTGTTGAATTTTATCGAGGGCCTTTTCTGTACCTATCATGTGGTTTTTGTCATTGGTTCTGTTTATGTGATGGATAATGTTTATTGATTTGCGTATGTTGAGCCAGCTTTGCATCCCTGGGATGAAGCCAATTTGATCTTGGTGGATACGCTTTTTAATGTGCTGCTTGGTTTGATTTGCCAGTATTTTATTGAGGATTTTTGCATCAATCTTCATCGGGGATATTGGCCTGAAATTTTTGTTTGTGTATGTGTGTGTGTCTGCCAGGTTTTGGTATCAGGATGATGCTGGCTTCATAAAATGAGTTAGGGAGGAGTCTCTCTTTTTCTATTGTTTGGAATAGTTTCAGAAGGAATGGTACCAGCTTCCCTTTTTACCTGTGGTAGAATTAGGATGATAGTCTGCCTGGACCTGGGCTTTTTTTGGTTGGTAGGCTACTAATTACTGCTTCAATTTTAGAACTTGCTATTGGTCTATTCAAGGGATTTGACTTCTTTCTGGTATAGTCTTGGGAGGGTGTATGTGTCCAGGAATTTATCCATTTCTTCTAGATTTTCTAGTTTGTTTGCATAGAGGTGTTTGTAGTATTCTCTGATGGTAGTTTATATTTCTGTGGGATCAGTAGTGATATCTCCTTTATCATTTTTTATTGTGTCTATTTGATTCTTCTCTTTTTTCTTCTTTTTCTGGTTAGCAATCTATTTTGTTAATCTTTTCAAAAAATAAGCTCCTGGATTCACTGATTTTTTTGAAGGGTTTTCCATGACCGTATCTCCTTCAGTTCTGCTCTTAGTTATTTATTTTCTGCAAGCTTTTGAATTCATTTTCTTTTGCTTCTCTAGTTCTTTTGTGATGTTAGGGAGTCAATTTTAGATCTTTCCTGCTTTCTCCTGTGGGCATTTAGCGCTATAAATTTCCCTCTACACATTGCTTTAAATGTGTCCCAGAGATTCTGGTATGTTTTGTCTTTTTTCTCTTTAGTTTCAAAGAAATTATTTATGCCCTAATTTTGTTATTTACCCAGTAGTCATTCAGGAGCAGGTTGTTCAGTTTCCATGTAGTTGTGTGGTTTTAAGTGAGTTTCTTAATCCTGAGTTCTAATTTGATTGCACTGTGATCAGAGAGACCGTTGTGATTTCTGTTCTTTTACATTTGCTGAGGAGTGCTTTACTTCCAATTATGTGGTCAACTTTAGAATAAGTGTGATGTGGTACTGAGAAGAAGGTATATTCTGTTGATTTGGGGTGGAGAGTTCTATAGATGTCTATTAGGTCTGCTTGGTGCAGAGATGAGTTCAAGTCCCGAATATCCTTGTTAATTTTCTGTCTCTTTGATCTAATATTGACCATGGGCTGCTGAAGTCTCCCACTATTATTGTGTGGGAGTCTCTTTGTAGGTCTCTAAAACTTGCTTTATGAATCTGCATGCTCTTGTATTGAGTGCATATATATTTAGAATAGTTAACTCTTCTTGTTGAATTGATCCCTTTACCATTATGTAATGCCCTTCTTTGTCTTTTTTGATATTTGTTGGTTTAAAGTCTGTTTTATCAGAGACTAGGCTTGCAACCCCTGCTTTTTTTTTTTTTTCTTTCCATTTGCTTGGTGAATATCCCTCCATTCCTTTATTTTGAGCCTATGTGCATCTTTGCATGTGAGATGGGTCTCCTGAATACAGCACACTGATGGGTCTTGACTCTTCATCCAATTTGACAGTCTGTGTCTTTTAATTGGGGCATTTAGTCCATTTACATTTAAGGTTAATATTGTTATGTGTGAATTTGATCCTGTCATCATGATGCTAGCTGGTTATTTTGCACATTAGTTGATGCAGTTTCTTCATAGTGTCATTGGTCCTTATATTTTGGTATGTTTTTTGCAGTGACTGG
>NW_016803441.1:876614-886477 GCF_001698545.2 Rhinopithecus bieti | reverse complement strand
TTCTTGTAAGGCAGGCCTGGTGGTGACAAAAATCCCTCAGCATTTGCTTGTGTGTAAAGTATTTTATTTCTCCTTCACTTATAAAGCATAGTTTGGCTGCATATGAAATTCTGGGTTGAAAATTATTAAGAATGTTGAATGTTGGCCCCACTCTTCTGGAATGTAGGGTTTCTGCTGAGATATCCATTGTTAGTCTGATGGGCTTCCCTTTGTAGGTAACCTGACCTTTCTCTCTGGCTGCCCTTAATATTTTTTCCTTTGTTTCAACCTTGGTGAATCTGACGATTATGAGTCTTGGGGTTGCTCTTCTCGAGGAGTATCTCAGTGGTGTTCTCTGTATTTCCTAAATCTGAATGTTGGCCTGTCTTGCTAGGTTGGGTAAGGTCTCCTAGATAATATCCTGAAGTGTGTTTTCCAATTTGGTTCCATTCTCCCTGTCACTTTCAGGTACACCAATCACTCATAGTTTTGGTATTTTCACATAGTCCTTGTGTTCTTCTCTAAGCTGGTTATTCTAGTTAGCAGTTCCTGTAAACTTTTTTCAAGGTTCTTAGCTTCCTGTTGCAACCATTTTTTAAATTACCCAATGTTGTAAATCACTTTCTGGCCAAAATACCTAAAGTAGTTTTAGTTTTCTGCACTAAACCTTGTCTGATGTACATCTCATTGTCCTTCTCTACTTAAAAACTTCAGTCCTTATCCACTCTTTGTGGAAAGTATCCAGATAATCAGCATGATATTAATTGATCTATATAATGATAAATATATTACAATTATAGAAGCATCATTTATGTTTCCATAAATCCATTCAGCTTTCCTCAAATTCATTTACTCTTAATCCAGTATATTTAGCAGCACACGTAAGTTTTCTTACATTTCTCTCCTAACTTGTTTACTAAAATTTATCTTCCTTCAAACTCTTATTCTTATTCTCCTCTAATATGATAATCATCCTATGATTATCCAACAAGAATTGATCTCTTTCTCACTTAAACTAATCTAGCATTTCTGTTTCTTTACTATCATGTGAATCTCTTCAACGCTATTCAATTTCAACTGAACATTGATGACCCTCTCCCCCAATTTGCATCACTGAGTACGGAACCAAATGATATGTCATTACTCAAAATATATATTGATTACTGAACCATGGGACAATCATTGTGCTAGGCACCGGAGTGAGGTATAAAAACACAATCTTTGTCTTAATGAACCTATATCCTAGTAGGATTTAAGTAATCATTAAACAAATCAACCCTAAATAACTATAAAAATCTCAACAGATCAGTTTGATAAAGAGAAGCGTGTGTTATGCTATTACAGGAGAATTTATCTGGTTTGAGGGTTAAGGAAAGCTAGCTATAGAAGTGACACTTGAGGTGATATCTAAAGGATGAACTGACATTAAATGTGATGGGGAGGAATACTGGTGACATGGTGTGTCAGTATGTCTGTTGCTAAACTGGCAACTAGTAAGGGAATGGAGCCCCTGCTCCTTCTTACAGAAAGCATTAGTAGCTGACAGATTCTAATGGAGTTTCCCCCTCACTTTACTTAGGAGATGGAGGAAGCACCTTGGGAATAGGGAATTACCCTCATCAAAGAACATACTTTCCTTTCCACTGGGGCTCACCATACCCATCCCTTTGAGTGTGTCTCTTCTAGTCCCCAGTTTTCTATACACACACATGCACATACACAGATTTGAAAGGGTGATTGGACTATGAGCAAAATAACAATGAAATATAATACATTCATTAAATACATATCAGGGCCCAGGCATATTTCTATTTATTTACGTCTATGTTGGCATTTAATCTGCATAATCACCCTATGGAGTGTATTAAAAAAAAAAAAACAGAAAATACCAAGACTTACAAAATGCCGATATAAGCACCATTGAACATTTACCATGGATTAAATATAACTGTTATAAACACTATTTTTATAGCTATTATTCTCATTTTACTGAGGGACAGGGAGATGAAGTTACGTGTTCATGGTTACATAGCTAATGTGGCCAGAACAGGATTTGAACCAGGCTGATTCAATAGCAGAGTACTTGTGCTATTAACCACTCTGTTGCTTTCCAGGACTGTTTATGACCCTGTTTAATAAATCCTGCAAGGAGGCTTCTGACCTCCATTTTTGCCGTATCTCTTTAGAAAGTGGGTGCTTAGAAGCTCTTTGTTCACAGCTTTGAGTTCTAATCACTAATTCTGGGAAACAAAAAATTTCCATTCATCATCCTATTATGTATGAGAATATTTTTTTCCATCATTTAACACATTTCTGGGTTTTTGTGTCTTTTAGGGTAATAGATGCTGATCAATGCACGTTATGGAATATTAAAAATAATTAAAATATGATTAGGAATATGTGCTTTGTGAATAATGTATTATTTTGCATAATTACAGAATTACTAACTTCCATTAATTTGGAATGGTAAGAATGAACTGAACTATAGTAAAAAGATATAGTTATAGGCAAATATATATATTCATCAAGAATGAATGAGTAAATCTCACCAACAACATTTTGCTGGCAAGAACATCAGCATAATGGATAATATTTCTGTTATAGATGTGCCTTGTAGAAAAATAATCTTGCCACACTCTTACAGATTCCTTTGTCATTATGTGAAAAATGTAGAAGCAGCGTGGTTTTAAACAGGTCCTGTACTGAATTCTAAGAAAGGATTTCCCTAAAGGAGCATAAGGGTGTCAGTAACACCTCAAAACCCTGTGCAAAGTTTATGTTAATTTGTGTACATGTGTTTTACTGGGAGAAGGAGTTCATTGCTTTAACTAAGTTTCTGGAATGGTTCCCCAAAACGGTTAAGAAATGCTGATGTAGGCCGGGCACAGTGGCTCAAGCCTGTAATCCCAGCACTTTGGGAGGCCGAGATGGATGGATCACGAGGTCAGGAGATCGAGACCATCCTGGCTAACACGGTGAAACCCCGTCTCTACTAAAAAATACAAAAAACTAGCTGGGCGAGGTGGCGGGCGCCTGTAGTCCCAGCTGCTGGGGAGGCCGAGGCAGGAGAATGGCGTGAACCCGGGAGGCGGAGCTTGCAGTGAGCTGAGATCCAGCGACTGCACTCCAGCCTGGGCGACAGAGCGAGACTCCGTCTCAAAAAAAAAAAAAGAAAGAAAGAAATGCTGATGCAACATAGCAACATGCTTATCAACACCAAACAAATCTAAGACAATATATTCATTTATAACTATAAGAAAAGCATTAATCATTCTCTATTAAATAAAAAAATGTATAAAGACTGACTAATAAAGCATTAAAATAAGCATTTATTTACACACCTTTGTTATGAATGAAGTCAAGATGGGCCTCAGGCAGATTGATCCCTTGGAACTGATTTTCCTGGCAGTAAAATTTTCCCTGTATCAGCAGCTCAGTTTTGCTTTTCCCTTTATTCTTGTATCTTTTTATTTGAGGTGATTTCAAGTGAGATAAAGTTCTGAAATCTAATTTTTCTTAAGGTTAAATGTTCAGTTTAAGGTTAAATCTTAAATAAAAATCCTGAAACCTGTTACATTCCCCCACAAATTTAATTTTCAGAAGGTACAATTATTGAATTCTAACTCATAGCAGAGATACATAGAATAACCTGATGGATAGTCATCTTCATAGCACAAAATTGGTACTTATTCTTAGGCAAAGTTAAAAGGTTCATTTATAATAATATTGTCAGTTTTTGAGATTATTTTGTCATCTACTAATTTGTATGATTGAGGAAAAATAAATTTGTCTTAGAATCAAAAGCAAAAAAGTAAAATATATACATATACACGAGATAAGGAATACATTTTAAAATAATTTTAACATATGTTAATGTCACACTTCACAGATGACACTCATTAATGAAATTTCAGAAAAACAGACCAACCTAGACAGTACCCCAGAGATAATATATTTGCCTTATTTCTATTTCTGAATAATCTGAATAATATAATACTCAAAATGTCTTTTATTCCCCCAAAGTTTAGGATTGCTTTTCTGTGAAGAATGTCATTGGGATTTTGATAGGGATTGTATTTTATCTGCAGATTGCTTGGGTAGTATAGACATTTTAATAATATTAATTCTTCTAATCCACGAGCACAGGATGTCTTTCCATTTATTAACACCTTCTTCAATTTCCCTTATCAATGTTTTATACTTTTCATTATAGAGATACTTCACTTCTTTGGTTAAATTTATTCCTGGGTATTTTATTTTGTTGTAGCTATTGTAAATGGGATTTCTTTTTCATATATTTTACTGTTGCATATAGAAATACTACTGATTTTCGTATGTTGATTTTATATTCTGCAACTGTACTGAATTTGTTCATTAGTTCTAACAGTCTCTTGGTGGAGTCTGTTGGGTTTTCTATATATAAGATCGTGTCATCTGCAAACTGGAACACTTTTACTTGCTCCTTTTCAATTTGGAAGCTATTTCCTTCTCTTGCCTAACTGCTCTGTCTACGAGTTCCAGTACTATATTAAAAAGAAGTGGTAAAAGTAGGAAACCTTGTCTTCTTCCCAATTTTAGAGAAAAAACTTAACTTTTCCCTGTTCAGTATTATGTTAACTGTGGGTTTGTCATATATGGCCTTTATTATGTTGAGATATGTTCCTTCTATATATACTTTGTTAAGAATTTTTACCATGAAGTCATGTTGAATTTTATTGAATGCTTTTCCTGTGTCTATGGAGATGATCATATAATTTTTGTACTTCATTCTATTAATGTAATGTAATGCAAATCAATGTTTATTGATTTGCGTATGTTGAGCCATCTTTGTATCCCTAGTATAAATCCCTCTTTAACCTAACGAATGGTCTTTTTGATGTGCTGTTGAATTTACTTTGCTAGTATTTTGTTGACGTTCATCATGGATATTGTCCTATAGTTTGCTATTTTTGTTATGTGCTTGTCTGGTTTTGATTTCAGAGGAATTTATTTTTTACATCGACAGAAAAAATTATATATATTTATCATATACAACGTGATGTTTTGAAGTATATATACATTGTGGAATTACTACATTTGGGTAACTAACATGCTTTACCTCACAGTTATCAATATACATATTTCAAAATAAACAAAATCTAAGATGTGTTTTTTAGCAAAACTTATTTCTGCCAAAGGGATTTCAGTTAGTATCATTTAAACATTTTGCTGAGGAAAAAAAAGATTTCAGACTTAAATGCTGAAAGCAATGAAACTATTTTATTTTGTAATTTTCTTTACTTTAACCACACCAGACAGATGTGTTTTATTAAAAAAGAAAAAAATAATAACTTTAATCGGAAAGTCTGATTAAATTCAATATTAACACAAACTCTTAAACATTTTCTGGAAAAGTCAAAAGGGTACATCACAGAAAAGCAGGCAGCTGCTGACAATTCTTTGGTGGAAAATTAAGTTGCAACTTATCCAGGTCGCCCAAATGATTAACAAGCCAAGTTTGTTTTTCAAAAATAGGTTTTAAGATGTACCAAAGAAACTATACAATACAAAAATTTAACAATATGACAAGACACATAAATACTGTTTAAAATAAGCCTCTAAATGCTAGAAAACTAAAATGGGAAGAACTTACTGAAGGGTAACATACATAAAATAAGGCCTAATAGCAATGAACAATTCTAAACATTTTCCCAATGACTGACTAAGTTTCAAAAGACAGCTTAGGAAAATGATTAACATGTAGTTTTTTCCTAGCCAATTCAGTTCTCCTTAGATAAATCTGGTTACCAATCAATACATATATAAATTAATTTTTTCTACTCAATTACTACCTTTTTTTCTTTTCACCTTTTTCCCTAATTTTATCTAGCAATACTTTTCCTTTGATCAGTTGAACTCAAAGGTTTAGTACCTAAAATGAGTATCAACTCTTATTGGAATAGCACTTGGGAAATGCAATTCTAGAAAAGGCAAATGTTTAACTGAGGTGCTTGACAAAGTTAAGCATCCATTCTCAACATGACAATGTCTCCTATGTTAATCACTAGGTTAATGGCTGCTCTTGGCTAGATCACATGACCCTGCATGATACTGTAATGTTCCCTGGTGAGGTACTGCAGAGCTGTGTGCACAAACACCTACTCATTTAAGCTTTCAATAAATACAAAGCATCATTTTAAACAATCACAGTAGAATAAATTAAAAATAATGCATTTCTATTGGCCTGCTTTGCTTCTTAAGCTGGCTTGGAATGCTGATTGTGACATAGAAGACACAATAGTTAATTAGTGGTAACTCCAAGCTCTTTAGACTTCAACACTTCTCGTTCTTCACGCCTCAGCACTTTTTTTTTGCAGTAATAGTGGCGTTCTTCAATAGCATCACCACTGCTACGGGGCCAATACCTCCAGGAACTGGAGTGATATAACCAGCTTTTTGTCTGACTCCTTCAAAATCCACATCGCCAACTAGCTTGGGTTTGCAGTTACGGGATCATGAACTCTATTTATTCCCACATTAATGACGGTTGCTCCTTCCTGGATCATATCTGCTGTGGTGAGATTTGGAATGCCTGTAGCAGTTATCATAATATCTGCAAGAATTTTATGTTTCTTCGGCTGCTCTTTGGGAATGTATCAATGAGATACTGTAACAGTGGCATCACCTCCAGGACCTTCATGTGCCCCATCTGTGTGCAGTAACATTGCAATGGGCATTTCAACATTTTTTGACCTTCCGACCACAACCACATTCTTCCCTAGGGCGGCAATGCCAGTTTACTTAATTATTTCCCACGCATACCATAGGGTAGCCAGTAACGTGGAATACTGGGCAAACACATTCGCCCTATGTTAATTACATGAAAGTCATCAGCATCCTTGTCTGGAGAAAAGCATTACAGATTTTTCTCTGATCAATTTGCTCTGGAAGAGGCAGCTGAATAAGGAGGCCATCTACATTATTATTCAGTTTATTGATTAAACAGTTCTTCCTCTGAAACTGAAGCTGGTTTCATAATCGTCTCACTGTTGATTCCTACCTCTGCAGCTGTCCTGGTTTTGTTGAGGACATAGGAGTGACTTGCAGGATTCTCGCTAACCAGGATCATGCTCAGGTGTGGCCGTTTGTTACCTGAGGCCAACCACTCTTCCACCTCCTGCTGCACTTCTTGCTTGATCTGCTGGGCCAGTTTCCTTCCAGAAATGACAACAGCTTCATTTCGAACTGCCTCAAGGTGGAAGGGGTGAGGGCGGAGGGAGCAGCACTGACATGAGGAAGTGGCAGCCATAGCCCGCACTGGTGACCTCACCAGGAGGGCTATTCTGTAATTTTCTATCAGACTTTCCAAGTATTTTTATTCTCTGTCTTGTATTTTAGTAGTTACAAATATTTTCTTGATCATTACTGATTTTTATTTCCTATATTGTGGTGGAAATTTTATTTTATATATGGATTTTGCATTTTCAGGTTAAAATCTTACTCGGTGAAATCTCATATTTTTCTTTCAGAGTTAAGCACAAAAGGTGAAAGATCAGTCTATAATAGAACGATGTAGTGAAACCTTAGCAGAAAAATATCTGGCAGTAGAAACAGAGGTGCCTCTCTGAGAGCTAAAGGTTATGTCTTCTCTCCAAGCTATCTATTCTCCATCACTAATGAAGTTGAAAAGAACTTTTAAAAGTTCTTTTGTTTTCAAATCAAAAGTTCTGTTTTTCAAATCAAATTTTGTATATCTACATCAGTAAACATAGGCACATATAATATACAGATAAGGTATTTTATTTAAAAGTTCCTTGCTATTAGAATATTGATTCAATGCATAATTTAAGTGTGTAATAAGATCTTAAATAGTTTTGTCTCCTTTTTCCCAGATCCGTTCTCTTATAGTGAAACTACAAAGGCAGGACTTTCAGAACTTCCCCATCTCCAATCATCCATACACTTAAAATTTTTATTTTAATATTTTTAGTATTATTTATTCATGAATTCATTTATTTAACAAATATTATTTTCTCCTGCCTGACACTATGCTTATTTCTGGGGATACAATAAGGAGAAACAGAGAATCCCTGTCTTCATGGAACTTAGGATCTATATAGGGAGACAGATGTTGTGATTATCACCTAGCAATCACAACCCACGTAATATTGTGATTAATGGTACAAACAGAGGCATTCGGTGGTTTGCTTGAGGAATCTGAGGTAGAACTGAGATGAATGGAGGTTAGTAAGGGAAAGAGAAAAGAAAAGCATGTAGAAAGCTGTGTGGTGGAAAGGGAGGTATGAGAACAGCAAGGCTGAAACAGTGCGAGACGTGTGGCAGACAATGTGGATAAAAATGTTGGGACAAACATTTTCAAACCAGACAGGGCCTTACTAACTACATTGTTTTGCAAGATTTTTGTCCAACTGCTTTCCTCTTGATCCCATATAATAATGGAAAAACAATGAAGCAGTAGGCAATGTAGAAACATTGCTTGACTTGTATTTTGAGGAGATCACTTAGCTGCACTTTTGGGAATATTGGAGAGACACTGAAGAGTTTATGGGAGAAATAGTTCATGGGAGAGATGATGGTATTGACCAGAGTTGTTATGGTGGAGAAACAAAGAAATGACTGAAAGTAAGAGGTTAGTATTATTAGGGAAAAATTGACTTTCTTGGTGAACTGGAAAGGGTGGTGAGGGAAAAAAAATGGTCAAAGATAACTGCTACTTAGATGGACAGTTATGCATGTTAAAATATGTTACACTAAAAAGGGGAGATACGATTGTCCTAAGATAGTTTTGAATATATTAATGTATGGAAGTGTTATCAGCAATCCAAGAGGAGATGGCAAGTAGGCAGTTAGATGTTTGGGTCTTGAATTAGAAATATAAATTTCTGAAGATAGCCGAATAGGAACAGCTCCAGCCTCCAGCTTCCAGCATGAGTGACACAGAAGATGGGTGATTTCTGCATTTTCAACTGAGGTACCGGGTTCATCTCACTGGGGCATGTCAGACAGTTGGTGCTGGTCCACAGGTGCAGCCCGACCAGCAACAGCTGAAGCAGGGCAAGGCATCGCCTCACCTGGGAAGTGCAAGGGGGAAGGGAATTCCTTTTACTAGCCAAAGAAAATTGAGACACACAACACCTGGAAAATCGGCTAACTCCCACCCTAATACTGTGCTTTACCAAGGGTCTTAGCAAATGGCCACACCAGGAGATTATATCCCACACCTGGCCCAGAGGGTCTCATGCCCACAGAGCCTCCCTCATTGCTAGCACAGCAGTCTGAGATCTAACTGCAAGGTGGCAGTGAGGCTGGGGGAGGGGTGCCCGCCATTGCTGAGGGCTAAGTAGTAAACAAAGCCTCTGGGAAGTTTGAATTGGGTGGAGCCCACCGCAGCTCAAGAAGGCCTGTCTGCCTCTGTAGACGCCTCCTCTGGGGACAGGGCATAGCTAAACAAAGAGCAGTAGAAACCTCTGCAGAGGTAACTGTCCCTGTCTGACAGCTTTGAAGAGAGCAGTGGTTCTCCCAGCACAGAGGTTGAGATCTGAGAACGGACAGACTGCCTGCTCAAGTGGGTCCCTGATCCCTGAGTAGCCTAACTGGGAGACATCTCCCACTAGGTGCAGACCAACACCTCACACCTCACACGGCTAGACACACCCCTGAGACGAAGCTTCCAGAGCAAGAATCAGACAGCAATACTCGCTATTCAGCAATATTCTATCTTCTGCAGCCTCCGCTGCTGATACCCAGGCAAACAGGGTCTGGAGTGGACCTCAAGCAAACTCCAACAGACCTGCAGCTGAGGGTCCTGACTGTTAGAAGGGAAACTAACAAACAGAAAGGACAACCACACCAAAACCCCATCAGTACGTCACCATCATCAAAGA
>NW_016803441.1:871235-874495 GCF_001698545.2 Rhinopithecus bieti | reverse complement strand
CATGGAATACTATGCAGCCATAAAAAAGGATGAGTTCGTGTCCTTTGTAGGGACATGGATGCAGCTGGAAACCATCATTCTCAGCAAACTATCCCAAGAACAGAAAACCAAACACCACATGTTCTCACTCATAGGTGGGAATTGAACAATGAGATCACCTGGACACAGGAAGGGGAACATCACACACCGGGGCCTATTGTGGGGAGGGGGTAGGGGGGAGGGATAGCATTAGGAGATATACCTAATGTAAATGACAAGTTAATGGGTGCAGCACACCAACATGGCACATGTATACATATGTAACAAACCTGCACGTTGTGCACATGTACCCTAGAACTTAAAAAAAAAAAAAAAAAAAAAAAAAAAAAAAAAAAAAAAAAAAAAAAAAAAAGAAATATAAATTTCTGAGTTACGTGCATATAGAAGAAAATGAATCTTCATGTGTTAAACGAGATTGATTAGAGGAAAAAATATACAATGAGAAGGAGGCCCAGGAGCTACCCTTGATTAACTCCAATATTAAATGGACAAATTTCAGCATCAATCCATGTTTTATTTGACCTATAAAAGAAACGTTCTTGGAGGAATTGGCTGGTAGCATTTATATAATGGGAGGTTACACATAAAATTCTACTTTCCTAGCTTCTCTTGAAAACCAGAAGCTAAGACCATATTGATCTGGTATTCTAACTGAACCACAGGTGGCCAAAGTGGAGCAGCAGTGCATTTAAACTCCCTTAGATGCAGCATGCATTTTGCAATTATTCACAATATCCACCACTCCCTACTCTCCATCACCTCTCTGGGTGGGCTGCCATTTGTTGTCACAACCTGTGCTGTGGTTTTCCAAAAGCCCAATTCCATCACCTGTCTGCCCTCTTGCATGTATTCAAATTTGTGGGTTCTGCATAGACTTTAAATTCTTCTAAAGTCTAGTGGGCAATAAATACCTGTAAGCATATACTTACTGTATGCTGTGATAAGAACTCAAGTAGACACATACTGAAAGTTCCCTGGTAACAGAGGAGGGAGTCAATTGCTCTGCCTGGAAGAATAGAGGAAACCTAAGGAGAAGGGGTATATTTTTCTCCAGCCCTGAACGACATCTAAGATGAGTTTTTTGTTGGTTTTATTTTGCTTTAAGAGAGAAATGGGGATAAAATTCTGAGAAAATAGAATTTTATAAAGTCATAGATGTTTCCTGGGAGTCAATTAGAAATTTGATGTATGGGAGAGGACAGACCAAATTTGGGAAGAAGGTCAAAATGGATTCTAAGAGATATTTTATGACAGGATGAAACAGAAATTCCATCCTTTAAGCACTAGAGAGCCGTGAGGAATAAATAAAGTTGTGAAGTGACTCTCTGATGGGTAATCTTAGCCCTGTTTTATCTGTTTACAAGATAAGAATGCATCTTCCATGTGTTTAATCATTTCATAGAGCCACCCACCTACTTTGTGTTGTGTATTAAAGACAAACTTGCTTCAGTTCAGATACAAATGTTCTGCACTTTTTGTCTTTATTCTTAGCAGACTATGCATGTGTGGACCAAGAACTTTCATTAATCAAAGGCCCATTTAGTCATTCAAACCAATAAACTTTCTTCTCGTTTAACTTCCAAGTTCAAAAATTTTTAGCCTCGTTTTAGAATCAAATTTTTTCTATTTAATCCAAACATCTACTCAAAGAATTCAAAAACTTAAATATTAATAATATGGATATTTAATATTTAATAAAATAATTTATTTCTGTGAGATAATAAATATTTCTCCTAATTAGCAAATTAAAATTCTAATTCAAAAACATTAGGCCCATTAACATATATCATTACCTATTTTATCAAGACAAACTAATTTTAGTTTCTAAAAATAAGATGTAGACATTGATAGAATGGGAAAATAAAATGTAACAGCACAAAGGCAAATGCCAGTTTTTGAATTATATATAGTGATGATTCATGGGCAGAATCATAAATCTTAAATAATAGAGTACATTTATCTTGAGGGATTGTCATGAGCATATGGAACCTTTAGGTATTGTAGTAACTAACAACTACTCGTAGACCAGAGTGAAATCCCAGCTTAATGCTAGGTTCACGTACATTGTGCACAATAAAACTATTATCATTAGAGCTTTTGGTTTACTTTGTTTTGTTATTTTTTTAAAACTAATTTGTAAGCTCCAGAAGAGAGAAAACTAGTGCTGAATAAATCAGGTATCAAGTGATCCATTTATTTAAAAGATATGTTTTCCAAAAAATAGAATGGCCATGTTCCAAATTACAAACCTGCGTGTATATGCCTCTGTGTGTATGTGTGTCCGCACACATTTGTGTGTGTTTAAATGTATAGACAATAAATCTACTAGTCTCTCGTGCCATTGTGGACATTTGAACCAGTTTTTTTGTGGTAGTTTACTTTTAATATACAGAGGGTTTTTTTTTTTTTTTTTTTTTTTTTTTTTAAACGAATGCTTAACAAAATGAAGCTGACTGGGTAAATAGAGAAAAGTACACGGGAAGATATAATCTGACACAATATCTCCAGATTTGAGTTGGATGGCTAAGGGTTATTTTAGATATTAAACATAGAAGGTGAGGAATTTTGAGGAAGAGAACTTATTTAAATCCTTCCATCTCTGTAGTGCTCTTACATGGCTAGCACAGAGAGCCCACATTTAAAAGCTGATGGAGTACTTTTTCCTTCAGAAAGTTAGCTATAGGGTATATATTGACTGCCTGAAACAACAGTGCTCAAACCAAAGTGAAAAGAAAAAAATCCCTGCTCAGAAGCAAGAGAGGAGAACCAACAATATGTGAAGATCCCTGCTGTGCTTTTCTGTTCTCTGTAAAACTGAACGTATAGAAAGTAGCCTGGTTTTTGTTTCATTAACTCCACTGGATCCCTCTTGCACAAAACTTTCAATATCGGGACAGCCTTGGGGGACTTCACTTCTAACAATTCCTTCAGGATCACTCTTCTTGCTAAACCAGTCAGGTTATTTTTAGGTCTTAAGAGCAAGCGTTCCAGGTGAGGAAGAAAACAGACTGCAGGGTAGGACTGTGGGAATATTCCAAATTCAGCCACTGAAATCCCACTAAATAGAGGCAATTATGTACAACCCCTCCTATTTTTAATTTACTTTAAATATAGTTTTATGCATTTTGCTTAAAATAGAATACATCTTCTGGAGTAATTTTGTATGCAGAAAAGAAAGGGGACAAATTTAGAAAACAATAACCCCAGTCATCAAAAAAAAA
>NW_016803441.1:869302-871056 GCF_001698545.2 Rhinopithecus bieti | reverse complement strand
ACAAATTTAGAAAACAATAACCCCAGTCCATCAAAAAAAAAAAAAAAAGTCAAGATATTATAGTGGGTTGTAAGCCTCACATCTATCAGATTTAATTTTTTCTCCTAAGAAGAAGTCAGACAATTCTGACAGCCTAAGCCTAGATTATCTTTGGCCTTAGACCATTTTCTTCAATGTGTCTGCAATTTGATTCTTGTTGATTTCTCCCAGGGATTTTTTCCAGATGAATAATTAATTAGAGTGCATGTCAATTTTCTATGGTCATTGAGTACTGTCAAAATCTTCCCAGATTAAAACTCGTGATTTGTAAAACGAGAATTGTTACATATCTACTTTCCTTGCAATTTTAAGGTTGTCTACATTCATGTGAGATTTGTCATTAAAAACTCAGTTGTCTAAGTATTATCTCTAATACACTTTCCTTGTTCAAATCTTTCATCACTTCAGTACCTCAGGAAACTTGTAGCTCAAACAGTTTGGATTTTATTATTTTACCATGATTCAGTAACCATTTAGCACCCATGATACATTAGATTGTAAAAATATGTAGCTATTGCCTGCTTTTATAAAATTTAAAATTTTTCTTTGATGGATAGATTCTAGGATTTTTTTTTTCTTTTTTTCCTTTTTTTTTTTTTAACTAGAAAACAGTGACATAGTCTGGCTTTGTGTCTCCACCCAAATCTTATCTTGAATTGTAATCCCCAGGATTTGAGGGAGGAACCTGATGGGAGGTGATTGGATTATGGGGGCGGTTTCCCCCATGCTATTCTTGTGATTGTGAGTTCTCACAAGATCTGATGGTTTTAGAAGTTGTTTGGCAAGTTCCTCCTTCACTATTCTCTCTGTCTTTCCTACCACCTTGTGAAAAAGCTGTCTGCTTTCCCTTCAGCCATGATTGTGGATTTCCTGAGGCCTCCTCAGTCATGCAGAGCTGTGAGTCAATTAAACCCATTTCCTTTATAAATTACCCAGTCTTGGGTATTTCTTTATAGCAGTGTGAGAACAGACTAATACAAACAGCATATAAATAAATGATTGTATAAATAATGAAATCAAATAATTAGAAAATGGAGATACAAAACCCACTTATGATTCTTGTTCTAAAATACAAAGGATGATTCTACAAGTTTCCTCAGTAATCTTAATAAACTTTTATCATTTGTACATTAAGAATAACTGCAGTGATGGCTAACATATTCTACATATTTTTGAAAGTTTCCTTCCCCAAAGAAACTTTTTTAAAAAGTCTTTTTGTTGAGTCTCATTTTACAAATTATCTTTTATTTTGACTTTTGCAACACATTTAAGGTTTTAAATTCTAAGAAACTGAAATCAATTTCATTAAGGGTTCAGTTTGAATATGAAATGTTCTGTAATTAATTTCATCCATATCTCACAAACTTTTCCACTTTTATGTCATTGAAAAACTGTATGTATAAAATTACTGATTTCAATTCACTTAGCTCATCAAAATACATAAAAATTCTTCTGTGTTATTTATCATTATATTGGTTTTTCTTATATTGTTCTGTTTATTTCTCCAAGGTATTAATCTAGATGACAGTCATGCTACTAGATAAAATGTTGTCATATTTCCTTGGAATTCACAACCTTCTACTTCCTATTATCTTTTCCATTTTTCCTAATCTGTAACATGTATTTTTCATTTCCCCACACTAATAAACATTGAAGACAAATGGATTTACTATGCTTGTGTCCTAAATTCTATATATATAAATATATATATATAT
>NW_016803441.1:857737-868170 GCF_001698545.2 Rhinopithecus bieti | reverse complement strand
CCCGTCTCGGCCTCCCAAAGTGATGGGATTACAGGCTTGAGCCACCGCGCCCGGCCAAAACGCTATTTCTTAATGAAACTTTCATTGTAATGAGTGAGCCAGATCATAAAGCAAATACATAAATATGTAATTGAAAGGTGATTATAGAAATAAAATAGATAAAGGTGATAGAAAGTGAGCTTTTGTATGTGGTGGGGGGAGTTGCTTCTAGTGTCCATTATTTTTCCTCATGTTTTCTGTCAAGTTCTACCTTCCTAAATGCATGATTATTTTGGACTGAATGCCAGATTACATATGAAGAGTTGCAGAAATAATTTGAGGCTCTGATTATAATGCAGTGACAGCTAGTCTGTTTTCATTCCACTACTACTGAAAGACTAGGAGCGCTTTCAGGTTCTGGAAAAAGTCTCAAGTCTTGAACTCCAATTTTTCCTCCCCAGCCCTGTGGGGCAGCCAAGAGTTCTGCACAGTGGCACAGCATCCCAGCTACCACTAGTGGAGTTAGTTGCCATGTGATGCCCACCATTGATGGAAGAGGAATGAGCAGTGGACGAGAGGAGCTTTTAAATAGGGAGGTCAGAAGAGGCCTCTGACCTGTACATGCTATACTAATGCAGCTTGTTAGTTTTTAAGCAACGACAGTGATCCGTGGGATCCTGATGGGGAACTGCGGCTTTCTTGAAGGATTCACGCTTCTTCAGCAAAGTCTTGATCTTTGAGAGGATGGTCATTTCTTCTCCCCAGCATGGACTCTTTGGGGTCTGTTCAGGCTTCTGGGATAGAGGTTATACGCAGGAACTCCCATTGCACTTTGGGTTTCCCTCACTTTATCTGGTGCACCTGTTTGCAGCTGGAATATATGTAAGGGGAGGTGAAAACACATACCTGAACTTCCTCCTTTACCCTGGTGTTTCCTTCCTCCTCCCACGATTCCCCAGAAGCGAAAGAGGCAGACATTACTCTTCCCTGAAAGAATCTCCTGTAACCGGAGCAGCCGGCTGTGTGCCTGTGTGCCTGACCTATTGGGAGAGGACCGTGGAGGAATCCTCGGTGCTGGATCTTCTGATTTATTTAGTAAACCACCTTATTAAAAACACAGGCAGACTAGTATCTTGGAAAAGAAGATATTTTTTTTTTTTTTTTTTTTTTTTTTTTTAAGATGGAGTCTCTCTCTGTCACCCAGGCTGGAGTGCAGAGGCATGATCTCAGCTCACTGCAACCTCTGCCTCCCGGGTTCAAGCGATTCTCCTGCCTCAGTTTCTTGAGTAGCTGGGATTACAGGCGCCCACCTCTGCGCCTGCTAACTTTTGTATATTTTGTAGAGATGAGGTTTCGTCATGTTGACCAGGCTGGTCTCAAACTCCTGACCTCATGCGGTCCACCCGCCTCGGCCTCCCAAAGTGCTAGGATTACAGGCATAAGCCATGGTGCCTGGTCAGAAGATACATTTTTATCCATTTCCTCCAGCCCCTTTGCTCTTGAGTGACAGTCCTTCAGCCTGGCTTTAGAGATGGGAGACCACAAATAGAATCTTTTTTTAATGAAGGAAGTTAAAATACATCAGTTTATTCTTTACATAATATTAATCCTGACAAACTAGAGAACTGTTCCTGCTGAATAATATCCTCTTAAATGTGACTCCTTAGGCTTGATCAGATTGTGACATTTCTCCTCAGGAAATTATTTCACCACTGAAATCCCAATAACCTATGTGAGAATCTTGTTTCAGCAACACCAAAGGTCAGTTAGAATGCACTAGTTTAAAATGAGTCATCATCTATCAAGTATTCTAGAGAGAAATGCTTATCACAGCATTTGCTTTTTTAAAAACTTTGATCCAGAATATTTTGTCCAACCCCAGCAAGTATAACTTGCTACAAAGGGAACAGGGGTCTTTATTTTATTTTATTTTATTTTATTTATTTGATCTCAGCTCACTGCAAGCTCCACCTCCCGAGTTCACACCATTCTCCTGCTTCAGCCTCCCGAGTAGCTGGGACTACAGGCACCCACCACCATGTCCGGCTAATTTTTTGTATTTTTAGTAGAGACAGGGTTTCACCATGTTAGCCAGGATGGTCTCTATCTCCTGACCTCATGATCCGCCCGCCTCCGCCTCCCAAAGTGCTAGGATTACAGGCATGAGCCATCACGCTCGCCTGGAACAAGTGTCTTTTACTGATTGGTTTTGTTTCCTAGATTTGCACAAGCCCTAGTACTATGTAACCGGGCAGAGTATTGATGTAGAAAGTAGACTCACCACATATTTTCTGCAGATTTTAATTACAACGACGTTTACCCACTCTAGTGCAATATTAATCCCTATCTCCATCATCAAGTATTTATTGAATTTAAACTCACATAACTGCAAATGAGGGGATAATAAAGCATACACAGACATGGGCATGGAATAGACCACAATATAAGGGGCATTTGGGAACCTGGGCAGTGAGACTTGGGGGCTGATTGTTCGGGTTATAAGGATCACAAAGCTCAATGACTTCTGGGAAAAGACACTCTCTCCATTATTAAGTGCATGGGCTTTGGAGAGAGACTGCTGGGCTCAAATGTCATTTACTGGCTATGTGACTTTGGGCAAGTCACAAAAGATCCATTGTTACACTAGAGATGCTGTCATAGTGGATAATGTCCTTGTAAATGTGACTCCTTAGGATTGATCTGATTATGCATCTCCACTCAGGAGATTTTTCTCACCAATTAAATCTTAATAACTTCTGTGAAAATCTAGTTCCAGTGAAGACTTTTATTTCTTTAATTTCTCTACATCCCCCAGCTTTCTAACTTATAGAATGGAGCTAATGATAATGCTTTCCTTATTGGGTTGTTAGAAAGATGAAATGAATCAATGCTGGCAACGCATTTAGAACAGTGCCTGAAACACATTGCATACTATATAAATACAAATCAATGTATTCCCAGGAGCTGCCATTTTTCTACTAAAACCCTGGTATTGTGTAAAACACTCCTTAATTCCACAGTGGACAAAGCAGAAGTAAGTGTTTGCAGGGCTAAAAAAACTATGTACAGAATATATACAATTTCCTTGATAATAAACAGCTATAGAAAGCTTATGGTCCATATTGAAAAAATGCAAGCTTACTTAAATTCTGGCAGCGCAGATACCTATGCATAGCCAGAGATAAAACAGACAAAAATTCTGTATACACAGTCCAGACTGCAAGCAATTGTCTCTCCAACTGACAGTAAATGCCATGGCATAAAAAGCAAGTATTCTTATGTAGACAGAGCAGAAGATGATCCTCCTGGGACTTAGAAGAGGCCAGTAGGTGGTGCAGAGCTAAAAGATGAAAGAAGGCTGAAATCTGAGTAGGAATATCATGAAGGGCTATGTATTTTCACTGAATCCTCAGTACAAAGCTTCCATAAATTAATACTGTAACCATACTATGATGTATTTCTGGTTTGCTTCATGTGTATTTATACACATATAGACACACACACACACAGCTTACATTAACTGCTTAAGTGATTAAGTGCTTTTCGTCTTATAGAGCCCCTCAGTCGCTTTTAGTAAATTCATTTTGGATAACTAAACATTCAAGAGCAACTTCTTTTACATAATGTTATAGACAGGGGCCTGAATTAGGAGAACCCGAAAATAAGCACTCCACATATACTTTATAAAATGATGCCTTAATGACAATGCTTGCCATGAGACTGCAAATGTTCATAGAAATTTTAATGTATTGGGGGGAGTTTATAAAAAGGAGTATACAGTGTTATTTGTACAGTTTTAATATTAAATGTATTGCTCTGAAAATTGCAAAAAAAATTTTTTCTTGAGCATCTAAACATTTATTTTAAATTTGATTATATTCGTTAAACAATTATAAGTTGCTATGATTAAGTCTCCAAACCCCTTAGAGAGTAGATACACAAAAATGATTGTAAAACTCATTAAGTATATGTATATGCCCCTTCTTTAAAAATCAGCACAATAGGCTTATTACATTTCTTACTTTTCCAATAATGTTTTGTATTTTCTGGTATCACTGACACTCTTATTTTGAAAACCTCTTAGGGATTCAGTGATATCATCTTGATTTCTCCTGATGATTTCAGTAATGCATGCAGAGCCCCAACACACAAATAATACTTTCTCAGATGCTCTGAGGTTGCAGAGACTTAGTATAAGATCAACAGATTCTTTTTGGAGTGACAAGAATTAGTTTGTGGTAATGGTTGCATAATTTTGTGAACATACTGAAAACCATTGAATTGTAACCTTTAAATTGGTGAATTATATCTCAGTAGAACTATGGAAACATAGTCAATCAATTCTTGGTTACGTTTCCCATGGGAATTCAAAATCTAGGCACTAATTATCATGTAACTTCCTTTTAGTAGCCAAATTTTGGCTAGTTCTGTCAATATGGATTTTTAAGTCCACACCTTTCATATATTTTATAATTTTGAGCCACCAAAATGATTTTTGAAAGTCTTATTTGGCCAGTGTATGGCATGTAGTGATAACTCCTTAGAGGATTTCAATTCATAGGATTATCAAAGGTTTGACCTTCTGGGAAATCAGGAAGGAATCTGAGTCGATAGGTTCAAAGGAGTACCTGCAGAACAGGGGTCCCCAACCCCCTGGCCACGAACTCGTACCGCTTTGTGGCCTGTTAGGAACGGGGGTGTACAGCAGAAGGTGAGCAGTGGACGAGCAAGTGAAGCTTCATCTGTATTTACAGCCACTCCTCATCACTGGCATTACCACCTGAGCTCCGCCTCCTGTCAGATCAGCAGCAGCGTTAGATTCGTATAGCAGCGCGAATCCTATTGTGAACTGTGCATGCAAGGGATCCCGGTTGTGCACTCCTTATGAGAATCTAACACCTGATGATTTGTCATTTTCTCCCATAACTCCTAGATGGAACTGTCAAGTTGCAGGAAAACAAGCTCAGGGCTTCCACTGATTCTCCATTATGGTGAGTTGTAAAATTATTTTATTATATATTATAATGGAGTAATAATACAAATAAAGTACGCAATAAATGTAATGCACTTGAATCATCCTGAAACTATCCCCCACCCCAACCCTGTTCCATGAAAAAATTATCTTCCCTGAAACCAGTCCCTGGTGCCAAAAATGTTGGGGACTGCTGCTATAGAATGTTTGGTAGTGTAGTGGTTAAGTGCAGTGTCGCTAGAGCCAAACTACCTAAAGTTAAATCCCAGCTGTGCATCCTGTTAATTGTGTGATCATGAGCACATTATACAACTTCTGTGTCTCAGTTTTCATTTGTGAAATGAAGATAATAATAAAATCTAACTCACACAGTTATTAGAAGGATTGAATGTATTAGCGTGCATAGAGCATGAGAACATAGTAATTTGCTATTATGGTATTAAGAACTTTATTACTACTAATGATTATTTATTAATACACAATACCTTTCTACCCATTATCACTTTCTTGACTCTCGTTATAGTTGGTTATTTCTTGTGACCACCAGTATCAGTTCTTCCTGTTCTTGGTGTAGTGACTATTTCTCCTGCACTATTTGATTTACTCATTGTTCCTTATATTTAGGCTTGCATTAAACAGATTGAAACATATTTATATATATATTTCTAAAACTGACATATAAAAGCACTATACCCATAAAAATGAATGGTCCACTAAACTACATATTATAATGAATGTAAAAACTAGTCATATCCTATTTACCTTAGTTTTGTTTGACCATTCTGTTTCCACAAACTTTATAACTTCTCTTTTGAATATTATACGCCCATACCTTTTGTAGACTCAATGTGTACCAGTTGTCATCTTCATCATTATGATCAACATTATCATTAGTATTATTTCATTGCTCAAATGATCAAATTTGAAACTGGTTGGGGCAATGTGGTGAGACCCTGTCTCTACAAATAATAAAATAAAATAAAATAGAATAAATTAGCTGGGCACGGTGGCATGTGTCTATAGTCCCAGCTACTTGGGAAGCCCAGGCAGAAGGATTGCTTGAGCCCAGAAGTTCGAGACTACAGTAACCTATGATAACCCCATTGAACTTAAGCCTGGGCAACAGGCTCTTTTCAAAGAGACGACGTTGTTAAACGATAGCATCTCATTGTTGTTATCACTTTAAAGAAATCACATAAATTCAGAGTAAATCTAACTTTTAAAAGGTTTCCTCTGCAGCAATGTGCTTTTGTACCATTTCTAAAGAAAAATTGATTGGGTAAGATTATCACCACTATAAATATAGACATAAATACAGAAAAATCTTTCTTAGTATACCAGTTTGGCAACAAATAATGTGTGAATGGCATATCAGAAGTAGAAACCTGGGATCAAACAGATTTTAATTAAAATTCTGGCTCCAGCACCTACTGGCTCTATGACTCAGGGCAAGTTTACCTAATCTTTGTAAACTTTACTTTCAAAACAGAAATAATAACATTTGCCTCTTAGACTTTGTGAGGATTACATGGAATAACATTTAAAATGACAGTGAACAAGGCTAGCTAGCACTTGCCATCTACAGAAGTTATTAAATATTTTTCATTTATGAATGTATTATATGATTCTATAAAGTCCTTCTTCCCTGCTTAGAGTAACAGTATCATTATACGTAAAATTTTTTCCTCCAGTGTAGTGAAATGTGATAGTCCCCAAGATCTGGCATTTTTGGAAGCTTATTACGGGGACTACAAGCAGTAGTAGTGGAAGAGGGTTATGAGAGCTCCATATAGAGATCTCAGGTGATAGCTACTCTCTCTCTTACAGAAAATCTCTTGATGTGAATTTTGTTGCGTTTCATTTTGTTTTTTTGAGACAGAGTTTCATTCTTGTTGACCCGGCTGGAGTGCAATGACGAGATCTGGGCTCACTGCAAACTATGCCTTCTGGGTTCAAGCGATTCTCCAGCTTCAGCCTCCCAGGGAGTTGGGATTACAGGCATGCGCCACCATGCCTGGCTAATTTTTGTATTTTTAGTAGAGACGGAGTTTCGCCATGTTGGCCAGGCTGGTCTCGATCTCCTGACCTCGGGTGATCTGCCTGCCTCCGTCTCCCAAAGCGCTGGGATTTCAGGCGTGAGCCACCATGCTGGGCCTCTTCATGTGACTTTGAACTAGACTTTTAATGTATGGAAATATTAAACAGAGTGGAAAAGACACGAGGGATTATTTAATATATATGGCTTATATGTTCAAGATAAAGCCCTGAACATATAAGAATAATAAAATGTTTTCATTATCTCATTTGATCTTTTTGAAATTTAGATTAAGAATTTGTCTAAATTTATTGACGTTTAATAAGGTTTTGCTATGTGAGTTAATTTACATAAAGCACTTTAATGATATTAACAAAAGACATTAATTTTTTTGTATGGTTCAGCTGGGCCCTCGAGAACTCTTATGAATCTTGGTTTGGGGGAACTACTTAGTAAACAATAATGGCTCCCGTTTAGTGTCACAATGAAGGGTACTTGAGGTTTGAGAATTTCTTCCTAAAAATGTAGTGTTAAACATTAGGTGCTGGCGCCCCTTAGTGTACACATGGATTATTACAGCTTTGTCTTGCCTTTGTCTTCGGTACTTGAGTGTGAATAAACCTCCAAAGATCTGTGAGAAAATATGCAAACATAGAAATCCCCAAAATATATGTGTTAAGAATAACCTCTACATCACTACCTCCTTTGTGATAGTTTTAATAATCCTTATGCTGTTTCCATATTGTTAGATATCTCCTATTGAGAGACCCCAATAGATTCAATTTAGGTCTTGATGCCATATTTTCAGGTTATTGTTATGCAGTGTGGGTCAAGTATGATAAAATAAGTTGTATTTGTTGTTCAAATCTGGCCTAGATTACCCTAGGTAAGGCCATCATCATTTTAAATTGGTTTCTTATTCAAAACAGGCACTGTCCTGCTGTAGGTTGAGAATATTCTATTGTGCTTTTCTTACTTAAAAAAAAAAATCAAAGTTTAATTCACTATGAACAGTAATGGAAAGCCTAGATTAAGGAGAAAATGTAGAAATTTGTCATTGCTGTTATACTTTGCAGTTAACAGTTTATTGAAAACTTATTCAGCTGAGGAAATATTTTCATCAGTTTTTTATTCATCTCATTCAATGCTAAGTTCTTGTTATTCTGATTTTTTCTTGCATTCTTCATATTGCTCCTTACAGTTTTTATTAATGATGTTCACCAAGTATTTCCAGTTCTCTTCCTGAGCACATGGTAGAATTGTACTGTCCTCCTGTGAATTACACGGTGGCTATGCAGCTTGTTTTAGCCAACGAAATCCGAGTGAAACTATACATTTTACATTGGGGGTAAAATTTAGAAGCCAATTATTTGCCTTTCTCCCCTCTTCCATGATGACAAGAATATTCCAGATGGAGGCTACTCTGTGTCCCAGAAGGAAAATAATGCAGTATAGAGACCCCAAATGACCAGTAGCTGAAATACAGCATGAATGAGAACTTAAACCTTTGCAGATTTTTGAAACAGAGTCTTGCTCTGTTGCCAGGCTGGGGTGCAGTGGCGTGATCTCGGCTCACTGCAACCTCCGTCTCCTGGGTTCAAGCTATTCTCCTGCCTCAGCCTCCCAAGTAGCTGGGACTACAGGCATGCGCCACCATGCCCAGCTATGTGTGTGTGTGTATGTGTATATGTACATATATATATATTTCTGTATTTATTAGTAGAGACGGAGTTTCAGCATGTTGGCCAGGATGGTCTTAATCTCAACCTTGTGATCCACCTACTTCGGCCTCCCAAAGTACTGGGATTATAGGCGTGAGCCACCGTGGCTTTGCAGTTTTAAGACACAGAGATTTGAGGTGGTTCTTTACTGTAGCATAACACAGCCTATCATAACAGATACATTCCTCTTCTTAGATGTACCTATTTTTTAAAACTTCCTCCATTGTTAGTATGAATTTTTTATAGCTTTTGTAAAGTTTTTTTAAAAGATAATCCATATATTCATAATCATGACTTGATTAATAATTTACCACCAGTATTACAAACTGAGTTGTTTTTTCTATTAGTAGTAATAGGTTGTAATTTATTGTTAAAATATTTTCTTGAATGTGATGAACTACATTTTGAGATGGCCTAAAAGTAAAGATAACAAATGTCAGTTTGACTTTGTCCAGAATGTCCTGAAGAACAAATTTCTTTTTTATTTCCCTAGTATTCATTTAAATAGAAGTATACATTTTATGTCCATAAAAGCTTATTAAATATAAAACTCCAATAAGCCTTGCTAAACTAATATTAATATGATCAACCATTATACCACTAACTTTCAAGCAATCTGTCTTAACTTTGAATTGCCCTGGATTAAATCTAATATATCTAGAATCAAGAGAATCTGCAATGTTAAGAGTAAGAGCATAAATATTCAAAATATTACCACTGTCATACAATTGTATGATCAACTTTTTTTTTTCTTCATGGACAAATATGTAACTGGAAGACGTTTTATTTAGTTGCTTTTGGGTTCGGCACTTGCAGATACATAATTATCTTATTTTCCTTTTGTATTTTATCCTTTTTTGTTACTTTTGGACAATAATTCATTCAGTCAGGCACGGTGACTCATGCTTGCAAACCCATCACTTTGGGAGGCCGAGGCGAGCGGATCACTTAAGGTCAGGAGTTCAAGACCGGCCTGGCCAATATGGCGAAACCCCATCTCTACTAAAATAGAAAATTAGCCGGGCGTGATGCATATGCCTGTAGTCCCAGCTACTCAAGAGGCTGAGGCAGGAGAATTGTTTGAATTCAGGAGGCGGACGTTGCAGTGAGCCAAGATCACACCATTGCACTCCAGCCTGGGCAATAAGAGCGAGACTGTCTCAAAATCAAAACAAACAACAACAAAACACTAACTTAATTCATTCATTCTACAAATAATCACTAAAAGCTTGCCATATACCACATACTGTTCAATATTATGATTATTTAGTTATTACCACAGCTTTCTGTGAAACAGCTGCAAGATCAAAATGGCATTCTATAGCTCTGAAATCTAGATATGGCTGTTTCTATAAGAGGTAAAGTTTTCTAATAATTTTAATATTGAAGATTTTACTGACATATAATTTACATGCAATAAAACAGATTTCGAGTGTACTGTTTAATATGTTTTGGGAAATGTGTACACATATAAAACTACCACTCTAGTGAAGTAATAATGGAATAAACTTCATGAAAATTGCTAAAATCACAGATTGATAAGACCAAGATTTGATAAGAATGTATAATAATTGAAACTCTCATATATTGCTGGTAGAAGTGTCAAATAGCACAATCACTTTGGAAAACTGTCGCTTTCTTCTTTTTTTTCTTTTAGATAGGATCTCACTCTGTCACGCAGGCTGAAGTATGATGGCATGTTTTTTTTTTTTTTTTTTTTTTTTTT
>NW_016803441.1:842007-857134 GCF_001698545.2 Rhinopithecus bieti | reverse complement strand
TTGTTAGTATGAATTTTTTATAGCTTTTGTAAAGTTTTTTTAAAAGATAATCCATATATTCATAATCATGACTTGATTAATAATTTACCACCAGTATTACAAACTGAGTTGTTTTTTCTATTAGTAGTAATAGGTTGTAATTTATTGTTAAAATATTTTCTTGAATGTGATGAACTACATTTTGAGATGGCCTAAAAAGTAAAGATAACAAATGTCAGTTTGACTTTGTCCAGAATGTCCTGAAGAACAAATTTCTTTTTTATTTCCCTAGTATTCATTTAAATAGAAGTATACATTTTATGTCCATAAAAAGCTTATTAAATATAAAACTCCAATAAGCCTTGCTAAACTAATATTAATATGATCAACCATTATACCACTAACTTTCAAGCAATCTGTCTTAACTTTGAATTGCCCTGGATTAAATCTAATATATCTAGAATCAAGAGAATCTGCAATGTTAAGAGTAAGAGCATAAATATTCAAAAATATTACCACTGTCATACAATTGTATGATCAACTTTTTTTTTTCTTCATGGACAAATATGTAACTGGAAGACGTTTTTATTTAGTTGCTTTTGGGTTCGGCACTTGCAGATACATAATTATCTTATTTTCCTTTTGTATTTTATCCTTTTTTGTTACTTTTGGACAATAATTCATTCAGTCAGGCACGGTGACTCATGCTTGCAAACCCATCACTTTGGGAGGCCGAGGCGAGCGGATCACTTAAGGTCAGGAGTTCAAGACCGGCCTGGCCAATATGGCGAAACCCCATCTCTACTAAAAATAGAAAAATTAGCCGGGCGTGATGCATATGCCTGTAGTCCCAGCTACTCAAGAGGCTGAGGCAGGAGAATTGTTTGAATTCAGGAGGCGGACGTTGCAGTGAGCCAAGATCACACCATTGCACTCCAGCCTGGGCAATAAGAGCGAGACTGTCTCAAAAATCAAAAACAAACAACAACAAAACACTAACTTAATTCATTCATTCTACAAATAATCACTAAAAGCTTGCCATATACCACATACTGTTCAATATTATGATTATTTAGTTATTACCACAGCTTTCTGTGAAACAGCTGCAAGATCAAAATGGCATTCTATAGCTCTGAAATCTAGATATGGCTGTTTCTATAAGAGGTAAAGTTTTCTAATAATTTTAATATTGAAGATTTTTACTGACATATAATTTACATGCAATAAAACAGATTTCGAGTGTACTGTTTAATATGTTTTGGGAAATGTGTACACATATAAAACTACCACTCTAGTGAAGTAATAATGGAATAAACTTCATGAAAATTGCTAAAATCACAGATTGATAAGACCAAGATTTGATAAGAATGTATAATAATTGAAACTCTCATATATTGCTGGTAGAAGTGTCAAATAGCACAATCACTTTGGAAAACTGTCGCTTTCTTCTTTTTTTTCTTTTAGATAGGATCTCACTCTGTCACGCAGGCTGAAGTATGATGGCATGTTTTTTTTTTTTTTTTTTTTTTTTTGAGATGGAGTCTCGCTCCGTCGCCCAGGCTAGAGTGCAGTGGTGCGATCTCGGCTCATTGCAAACTCTGCCTCCTTGGTTCACGCCATTCTCCTGGATGGCACTTTAATAGCTCACTACAGCCTCAAGCTTCTAGGCTTAAGCAATGTTCCTGCCTCAGCCTCCCAAGTATCTGGAACTACAGGAGAGTCCCACCATACCTAGCTAATTTTTGTATTTTTTTTAGAGATAAGGTCTGACTATTTTGCCTAGGCTGGTCTCAAACTCCAGGCCTCAAGCCTCCCAAAGTGTTGGGATTACAAACATGAGCCATCATGTCTGCAGTTTCTTACAAATTTCAGCATATATCGATCCTAAATGTTAGCAGTTCTACTGTAGCTGTTTACCCAACAGAAATGATAACACATGTAAAACAAACAAACTACACAAGAATTTTCATAGCAGTTTCATTTATAATTGTTCCAAGTTTCAAAATGTCTATCCACAGCTAAATTGATGAATAATTTATGGTATAGTCATAGAATGGAAGACTTTATTTTATTTATTTTTTTGCTGCTCAGCAATAAAAAGAAAAGTATACTCTGCTAACACATAGAACATATAAACAAATCTCAAACACACTGTTAGGCCAAAGAAGTCAGAGAGGAAAAGAGCAGATAGTGCATGATTCCATTAATATGAAGTTCTAGAATAGGCAAAACTAAGCTGAGTTGATAGAAACCAGAAGAGGGGTTGGCTCCGGGTAGAGGAGAATGGGGAGCTGTGTGTGGCCAGGTAATATAAGACAACTTCTCTGATGGCAGCTAAACTAAAAGCTGTCTTCTTAACTGTAAAAATAGAAGCTAGAGGATAGTTATATTACCTCTTTAAAATGATGTAAGAAAATAACTGTGGGCCTAGAATCCATTGGAAATTTTTTTTTTTTTTTTTTTCAGACTAATGAAAACAGAACATTTGGGATTCCTCTTTCCGTGAGGGTAGATTAGACCTTATCAAAAAACCTCCTGTCCCTCTTTCTTCCCCTGCACCCAAAGCACCCTATGAATTCCGGCAAAATGTAAAAGTTAATTACTTAAAAGAACTAGAGAATGGCCAAACACAGGCATACATTAATGAAAGAAAATGACACTGGGTAAGTTCCCATTTATTAATGGCTCTTTGCCTAGTCCATCCTTGAACTGAAATGTGAATGCAAAGCTGCAGTCTTTCTATAGCTCTGAAATCATGAAATTTTGTCCATAAAATCTGCACCCAAACTCCACTGACCTGTGGAAAATATATGTCTGGCATAAACTATAAAAATCTAGGTAGGTATGGAAGAACTGGAATAAGAATTCAACTGCCACCAACTTCATAGAAGGTAGTTTGGAGTTTACGTTCAATCAAATTGACTACATGCTAAAACAAGAGATCAATATTTTATTGAGAAACATGGCAGAATCATATATTATTTATAGTGTTGAGGCTGTGATTTAAAATTACCAGCCACGTAAAGAAATGGTAAAACAGAAAATATGATCCATATGCAACAGAAAAGGCAATCAATGGAAACCAGCCATAATATGACACAGATGTTAGATGTTAGGAAAAGGATTTTAATGTAGCTATTATTACTATGCTCAAGAACAGACATACACTAATAAAAAATTAATACATCTCAGCAGAGAAATTAGAAACTACAAATTAAACCAAAACAGTCTAGTACTAATATATTTGCTAATATTTAAAGTACTAATATATTTGCTAATATTTAAATTGTCTCTTAAATGTTATATATATATATGTATATGTATATATGTTGGAATTTCTTTTTGTTTGATTTAAAGAAATTTTATTTACTATATCACTATTATAAATATAAATAATGAGGCTGGGTGAGGTGGCTCACACCTGTAATCCTAACACTTTGAGAGGCTGAGGTGGACAGATTACCTTAGGTCAGGAGTTCAAGACCAGCCTGGCCAACATGGTGAAATCCCATCTCTACTAAAAATACAAAAAAAATTAGTCAGGCATGGTGGTGAACACCTGCAGTCTCAGCTACTCAAGAGGCTGAGGCACAAGAATCACTTGAAGTCAAATACAAAAAACACACACAAAAAACATATATATAATTTCTGTAAAATAAACAAAAAAAATCTAGCATTGAAAACACAGTATCTGAAATTTAAACCTCACCAGATAAGTTAATGACAGACCGGAGATGAGCAAAGTAAAGGATCAGTTAACTTGAAGACTGATCAATAGAAATTAGGAATAGCCAAGGAAAAAATATTTTAAAAGAACAGAACCTCAATGGCCTGCAGAGCAATACCTGGGACTGGAGTCCCAGAGGACAAGGGAAAGAAGATGAAGTAGGAAAAAAAATTGAAAAAATCATGACCAAAATTTCCTTCCATTTCATGAAATATATAAATTTGCAGAGTCGTCGATGAATCTTAAGCTTCAAGCATTGTCTATAGGCAGAAGATAAATGGCCCCATTTCATAAAAGACTTTGGAATGAAGAAGAAACGAAAAGGAAGGTACAGGAAATATGCTGGTGATTTGAACACATAGACAGTATACAATAATAAAATAATGTCCTAATGAATTAAAAAAATGAATTAAAAGAGGATAAAATTATGTGATGACAATAACATAAGTTTAAAAGGAGTAAGTGTGATTAAAGTACCATATGGAAAGGGAAATGGTAGTGATTATCCTCAGATGTAAGTTATGTCTGTGGGTGACCACTGAAATAATGGCTATACAGTGTAAAACATAGTAGGAAAGGGGATAGGCAGGATGATAGGAAATAATCACCCTAGAATTCTATATCCAGACAATTTTTCATAAAGGTATTTTCAGGTATTCAACCCCTCCCAAATATTCTTCTAATTCCTCTTTTTTCAGAAACTTCTGAGAATATGCCTGCCAAGGAGAGGAAAAAAAAAAAAAAAAAAAAAAAAAAAAAAAAAAAAAGCAGTGAAGTGGGGAGGGCAGGGATGCAAGAACAATAAATGGAGTTATATTCATTTTCTAGGGCTTCCCTAACAATATACAACAGATTGGGTGGCTTATACTACAGGAATATATTTTCTTTTCTTTTTTGTTAAATTTTACAAATTTGTCTCTTTTTTTAAGAGAACAAGTTTGAAACTTTTAAGTTTTGGAATACCTGTGCAGGACATGCAGGTTTGTTACATAGGTAAACGTGTGCCATGGTGGTTTGCTGCACCTATCAACCCATCACCTAGATATTAACTCATAGATACATTAACTCAGTATCCTGATGCTCTCCCTCCCCCCACTCTCCCACTACATGCCCCAGTGTGTCTATGTGTTCCCCTCCATGTGTCCATGTGTTCTCATCTTTCAGCTACCACTTACAGGTGAGATAATGCGGTGTTCGGTTTTCTGTTCCTGCATTAGTTTGCTGAAGATAATGGCTTTGAGCTCCATCCACGTCCCTGCAGAGGACATGATCTCATTCCTTTTTATGGCTGGATAGTATTCCATGGTGTATATGTACCACACTTTCTTTATCCAGTCTAACATTGATGGGCATTTGGGTTGATTCCATATCTTTGCTATTGTAAATAGTGCTGCAATGAACATACGCATACATATATATTTATAATAGTATGACTTGTAAGGAATGTATTTTTATAGTGCTAGAGCCCAGAAGTCTCAGGTCAAGGTGTGGGCAGAGTTGGTTTCCTCTGAGGCCTTGCTCCTTGGGTTACGGATGACTGCACACTTGCTGTCTCTTCATGAAGTGGTCCTTCTCTGCATACTGCCCCTGGTGTCTGTGTGTCCTAATCTCCTCTTCTTAGATGGACCCTTGTCAGGTTGGATTTGGGCATAACTTAATGACTTCATTTTAATTTAATTACCTCTTTAAAGGCCCTTTCTTTAAATCTTGTCACATTCTGAGGTACTGGCAATTAGGGTTTCAAAATATGAATTTTGGGGGAGCACAGTTCAGTCCATGACATGGGTATGAGAAAAAGGGGGTAGTAAAGAAGCATAATTCCCAGAAATGAAGCTTTAGTGAAATTCCCAGGATGACAGCTGCAGCAGGCAGGCCAGAGAACCAGCAGTCCGAGTTGAAGCAGGAAGATAGAGGATTCCCACAGTGATAGCAACAAGAAAAACAGAAACTTTCAGATTTATCTGAATTGTGAAAATATTGAGAAAATATTTATTCTTCTGGCAGATAGTTGAGGAGGAATTAGAGACAGATATATAGGAAACTTAGCAACTTAAAAATTTGGCAGTAATTTACTCCATAGAGAACAAAGAGTTGTACGAGAAAGGAAATACAAGCATGGCCATGATATGGCTTATCTGTAAATAATATTTATATAGTTATAGTAATAAAACACTGGTTATTTTCCAATTAAAATTGTGATGTAACTCTATTTAGAAAAAGATCTGGGAAAATGCGAAAGTGGTCAATCTCACCTTCCATAATAGGAAATAAATAATAAGACCTAAACCTGAAAACACAAAAAAAAAAAAAAAAAAAAAAGTTATAGTGTGCTCTTAAGGATATGGACATGACTAAGAGAAGAAGCTTCAGAATTAGAGGAATTTGTTTCTGAGAATGAAACCAGAGGACAGGTAGAGGTGAGATAGAACACTACTATTTGGCATAAAATTTTAGACTTTTTAAACTAAGGACATGTATTTATAGCAAATGTTTGGGAAAAAAAAGCAAATTAAAAATCATATTGAAAAGCAGAATTTTGTATTAGTCCGTTCTTGCATTGCTATAAAGAGACTGGGAAATTTACAAGGAAAATTACTGGAGACTGGGTAATTTATAAAGAAAAGAGGTTTAGTTGGCTCACAGTTCCACAGCCTGTGCAGGAAGCATGGTTGGTGGGGGGACCCTCAGGAAACTGACAATCATGGCAGAAGACAAAGTGGAAGCCAGCAGGTGCTTCATTGCTGGAGCAGGAGGGAGAGAGAGCAAAAGGGGAAGTGCCACACACTTGTAAACCACTAGATCTCATGAGAACTCACTCACTATTAAGAGAGGAGGAAGTCCATCCTCATGAGCCAATCACCTCCCACCGGGCCCCTCCTCCAACACTGAGGGTCACAACTCAAGATGAGATTTGGATGGGGACACACAGCCACACCATATCATTTTGTCCTTGGCCCCTCCCAAATCTCACGTCCTTCTCACATTTCAAAACACAATTATGCTTTCCCAACAGTCCCCCAAAGTCTTAACTCATTGCAGTATTAACTCAAAATTCCAATCCAAAGTCCCATCCTAGCTAAGACAAGTCCCGTCCACCTATGAACCTATAAAATCAAAAACAAGTTAGTTACACCAAGATACCATGGCGGTATAAGTATTGCCCAAATACTCCCATTCCAAAAGGGATAAATTTGCCAAAACAAAGGGGCTTCAGGCCCCAGGCAAGTCTGAAATCCAGCAGGACAGTCATTAAATTTTAAAGTTCCTAAATAATCTCCTTTGACTCCATGTCTCACATCCAGGCCACACTGATGGAAGGGGTAGGCTCCCATGGCCTTGGGCAGCTCTGCCCCTGTGGCTCCGCAGGGTCCAGCCCCCACAGCTGCTTTCAAAGGCTGGTTGTTGAGTGTCTTTTCCAGACACACGGTGCAAGCTGTCAGTGGATCTACCATTCTGGGGTCTGGAGGATAGTGGTCCTCTTCTCACTACTCTACTAGGTAGTGTCCCAACATTTCTCTTAATATATATGCTCACTGCTTTTTTTTTTTTTTTTTTTTTTTTGATATCTCCATTCAGTACTTCATAGATAGTTCTTAGTTCCTTATTCCCCAGGCATATTTCTTCCTTCTCCTGAACCTCCACCAACTGTGTTTTTCCATGCAAGAAGTAGCACTATTATCCAGCCAGTCACTCAAGTCAGAAAGCTAAACATCATGTGTCTCTGATTTACTGCCAACACATAATCACTGAATCCTGTTGGTTCTACCTCTTTACAATCAGCTTCCTTTTCTCCATCTCTGCTGATTGTCACTTAGTTCTGGTATTACAAAACTTTTTATAGTTATTTACACAGGTACCAATTATTATCTTGCCTTTAGTACTACTGACATACTAGTTCTTCTGCTTGAATCAATTTTTTGTCTTCTCTTTTAGAGATGAGCAAAAACACTCGATCTTTCAGAAAGTTCTCCCTCACATACTCATCTCATTACTTATTTTGGCCTGGGTATGATATTTGTGCCTATTATAATGATTTACACACAGAAGATGACTAATTTTCTTTCAAGAATAAATAAATGGATTGAATTAATATTGATAAATTCTAAGAGAATGGGTTTGATTCTTCCGTCACTGAGTAGGAGTCATTTCTAGGTTACTGAGGTTTAGGTAAAAAATTGTGTATCTGTTCTACCTAAACTCTATACTGGCTAGAATATTTTAGAACTGTTTTTACTGAAAAGTACAAATGTTCTAGCCATCATTTGCAAATTCAAATGCCATGGCTTTTAAATACAATAGAAAAATGCCTATCACTTTAGGTATTTTCTTTAACACATAGATATTGTGAAAGAATGGCCCTGCTACTTTAGGAAGTATTTTCTCTTGAAGAGGTTAAACTCAGTGGAAGAACACTGCCTGCTTAAAAGACATCAATGAGAGATTCAGCTACTCCTTTCCCCCTTCCCATCCTCAGTTGAGCAACTGTCAGTTTGCCAGAAAAGACCTCAACCCTTGCTCTGCTAGGATGTCAGAGAGATGCATATTCATCGAGGACTGCTTGGGACAGAGTGAACTTGGTGGCTGCATTTCACTGTGCTTGTTCTTAGAGAAAATTTATTTTAAGATACAAAATTTCTCCTTTATATTAGGATATACTCTTGACAGCTAAGGGGGTAAACAGTCACAAGTGGTTGCTGAGTGGAAAAATTTCAGTAGCGCTAAGTTCAAGAAGAATTTAAAATGAAAGGACTGTGTACAAGCAATGTAATTACCTTTGTCATCTCCTTCAACTTTTCAGTGCTGGAACTTTCCAGTAGCTAAACACACAACTAGAAATGGATCTATTTTCATATTTCTTCATATACATTTATAAATAGGAGGTGGCAAAACACAGATTACATTGTTATGTATTTTCCCCTTTTTGTTTTTCTGCGTGTAAATGCATTGGGAAACAGAAATCATATGTGATATCATGATTCATCTCTTACTTTGTGACCTTGAATAATTATTTTGGCAATTTAATGAAGCTCAGTTTCATTTTCTACAAGATAGAGATAATATATGTTTTGCCAAATATAACGCTTTTAAAACACATCAAATTAATTTATATGGAAGAGTACTATAATTGTAAAAGTGTTTAAAAATGCACAAATTCTTTCTTACGTAATACACATATATTTATTTTTGAAGTTTCTAAACACAAGTTAATTAGAGACATATATTGTTTACATGGTTTGTTCATAGCATGAGTTTAGTAGGGCATTTTGTCAGGCACAATTCTTCTCTAGAGTAGGTTTAGGTTATATGGTGAAAGAATTTGATGCTATGATTAGAAGTTAGGACATACATTTTTTTTGGCAAACAGAAGTGAGATAGTTTTCATTAATTCTTATTCATTCTTATGTATTAATTTTGTAATATATTTGAGCTACTGCTAAGTAACAAGCTTTGTCTTAGGTGTTGAGGATAAAAAGATGAGCATTGCTCAGCCTTTGACATCTAGCTATGCACAATCTAGTAGGGATTCAGAAAGATAAAAATTGTAATAAAACACTCTGCACATTCTATCAAGTGTTATGAAACTGTAAAAGAAGGGGTAATTAACTTCATATGGAGAAGGGACAGACAGGTCCAGAAATGCTTCATGGAGAACATCTAGATGTAAAGAATGAGAGAGGAGGAGATATAAAGGAATTCTAAGTTAAAAGGGGACAGTAGCAAAAGGTAACATAACTAAATTCATGTATAAAGAACAAGCTACCTAAAGATTAGAATATGTGGTAAGCAAAAGGTAATGATTATAGGAGGAAGGAAGGCAGATCATGGAGAGCTTATTACCATGCTTGGAAATCTAAACTTTATTCTGCAGGTACTGAGCTATATTAAAGAGTTTTAAGTAGACAAGTGTCAAGTGTCCTAAGTCAGATTATGTATATGTATATGTGTGTGTGTATGTGTGTGTGTATGCGTGTTTATTCTGAAAGTGGTATGGAGAAGAAACTCCCGTGTAAAGAATCCAAAATTAGGGTGACAGGAGGCTATTGCAACAGATTTTTAAAATGATGAAGCTGTAAAATGAAACGATTTTCATGAGGATCAAGATTTGGGATGATCAAGAAAAAGAGTTTAGAAGTACAATGATTGAATGAAGATGAAACATGATGGATAAGTCAACATCTAAACTGACTACTGGATTCAGATTTGAGTACCTAATGGGATGGTGGTTGCTATGGCTTGAATATTCCCCTCTAAAACTCATGTTGGAATTAAATTACCATTGTGACAATATTAAGAAATGGGAGTTTTAGAAGGTGATTAGATTATGAAGTCTCTGCCAATGCTCATATCTCAGGAGTGGATTAGTTATTGCCCGAGTGGTTGTTATGAAAGTGAGCACTCTCTCGCAGGAGCTCTCTTGCCCTTCTGCCATGGAATGATGCAGCAAGGAGGCCCTTGCCAGATGATGGTGCCATGCTCTTGGGCTTCCCACTCCAATAGAATCACAAACCAAATAAATCCCTTTGAAAAATAAAAATTAAAATACCTAATCTCAGGTATTCTGTTACAGCAACAGAACACCGACTAAGAAAATTGATACTAAGAAGTATGGCAGTGGCTATAACAATTATCTGGCTGGGCACGGTGCCTCATGCCTGTAATCCCAGAACTTTGGGAGGCCAAGGTGGGCAGATCACGAGGTCAAGAGATTGAGACCATCCTGGCCAACATGGTGAAACTCCATGTCTACTAAAAATACAAAAATTATCTGAGTGTGGTGGCTTGCACCTGTAGTCCCAGCTACTCAGGAGGCTGAGGCAGGAGAATCGCTTGAACCTGGGAGGCGGAGGTTGCAGTGAGCCAAGATCGCACCACTGCACTCCAACCTGGTGACAGAGCAAGACTCCTTCTCAAAAAAAAAAAAAAAAAAAAAAAAAAAAAAAAAAAAAAAATTATCTGAAAACATGAAAATGACTTTAAAACTAGATAAGGGGTGGAGGCTGCAAGAACTTTGAGCAGCAGACTAGAGAAAGGATAGTTTGCCATAAACAGAGCACTAAGGGCAATTCTAGTGAAAGCTCATAAGAAAAAAGCTGTAAGGAAAGTTTGGAGCTTCTTAGTTATTATCTAAGAGGAAGTGATCAGAATGCTGATAGAAATACTGGCAGTAAAGTCTATTCTGATGAGGTCTCAGACAGAATTGAAGAACAAGAAATTGAACACTGGAGTAAAGATTATCCTTGTTAAATTGTGGCAAAGAACTTGGTTGCATTGTGTCCATGCCCAGGGGCTTACTATAAGGTGGAATTTAAGTGTGATGAACTAGGATACCTGGCAGAAGAATTTTCAGAACAAAATATTGAGGGAGCCATGTGGCTGTGTTTGGCTACTTATAGTAAGATCAGAGGAGAAAGGAATGATTTAAAGATAAAATTTATAATTAAAAGGGAAGCAGAACAAGAAGATTTTAAAAACTTGCATCCTGGTCATATAATGAGTGAAAAGGCATCTTCAGGAGAGATTAGTACCAATAGAAGAGAGATGCTCTTTATCAGGACAATGGGGGAAAGTCTAAAATTTGAGATCTTCATGGCTGCCCCTCCCATCATAAGCCCAGAGCTCTAGGAGGGCAGAATGGTTTCTGGAGAAGGACCTGGAACACCTTCCAAAAGTTTGCTGCCTAGAGCTGTCTCTGGACTCTGTTCCCTGCATTCTGGTGCAGTGCTCCTCAGCCACGCCAGTTGTGGCTCAAGCAGGCCCAGGGGTAGCTTGGGATACTGCTACAGATGGCACAAGCCTTAAGCTTGGCAGCATCCACATGATGCTAATTCTGCAGGCTTACAGAACGCAAGCACTCTGGAGGCATAGTGATCTCCACTTAGGTTTCAGAGAATGTATCTGACAGTCTGGGGACCCAGGCAGAGACTTGTTGCAGGGGTGGAGGCACTGCAGTGAGTCCCCACCAGGGTAGTGCATGGGAACTGGGACTGTGACTGAGGTATTGCATGGGAAGTGGGATCATGATCGATACTCCAGAACTATAGATCAACCAGTGTTGGAAAGCTACAGGCACCCACCTCCCACCTATGAGAGCAGCCACATGACCTGCACCCTGCAAAGCCACAGGGATGGGGCTGCCTGAGGCCTTGAGAGTCCAAGCCCCACACCAGTGTGCCCAGGATGTGAGGACATGGAGTCAAAGGAGGTTATTCCAGCATTTTAAGACTACTGTTTTTTTCCCTGTTGAATTTTGGACTTACTTGGGGAAAGTAACCCCTTTATTGTCACCCATTTTTCCCTTTATGAATAGGAATGTCTACCCTATATCTGTCTCACCATTGTACTTTGGAGGTAGATAACATGTTTTGAGTTCATACACTCACAGTTGGAGTGAGTTTGCATCAGGATGAATTGTGCCTTGAGCCTCACCCATGTCTGATTCAGATGAGACACTGGACTTTGAACTTTTTAGTTGATGCTGGAATAAATTAAGACTCTGGAGGCTATTGGGATAGAATGAAGGCATTTTGCGTGTGAGAAGGACATGAGTTTTAGGGGGCCAGGGATGGAATGCTTTGGTTTCAATGTCCCCTCCAAAACTCTTGCTCAATTTTAACTTCCACTGTGATATTATCAACAAGTGGAAACTTTAAGAGGTGATAGATCATGAGGGCTCTACCCTCATTAATAGATTAATGCTGTTATGGCAGGAGTAGATTAATTTTTGTGAGAATGGGTTAACTATTGCCAGAGTGGTTTGTTATAAAAGCAAGCTATCTTCCACACAAGCTTTCTTGCTCTTCTGCCTTGGAGTAAATCAGCACGAAGGCCATTGACAGATGTCAGTAACATGCTTTTAGCCTTCTCAGCCTCCAGAATCATGTGCCAAATAAATCTCTTTCAAAATTGCTCCAGTCTCAGCTAGTCTTTTGCAGCAGCAGAAAACAGCGTAAATCAGTGGTTGTAGCTACAAGTAGACAGACAGGTTTGGGGCACAGGTATTAGTGCTTGAAAAATGGGTTTCATTTAGGTTATGTTGAGTTTTACTGTTAAAGAATTCAAAGGGACGTTTTTATTAAAAGGGCACATATACGTGTTTGACCTCTGTAGAGAATTGACAGGGATGAGTGAGAGAGAAATATTAAAGTTATCAACCTTTTATAAAATTGATAGTTGAATTTTTGGATATAGATTAAAAAGCTTAAAAGGATTATTAAATATGAAGGAAAAAGCTTAGGAAGGAGAACTAAGTCTGTGTTTTGGACAGCTGTCATCAGGTTATGGTCCAGTAGCAATACTGAAATAAATTTCTTATGACATTACAATATTATTCTCTATTGAAATGAGATTAATGTTATCAACTAATTAATCATACTGGCATAGAAAAATTATGTGAACATATAGATTAGAATAAAAGTTTCATATGATAATTTCTAGGTATAACATATGTATCTTTCTACATTTTAGGATTATTTATCAGAGCATGACCAACTTATAGGCAATCTGGGAAAAATTACTGCTCCTTATATATTAGGTTCTTCAACTTTAAAATAAGGAACAGTGATGATAGTTCACTTTCTAGTCCTACGATTTCAAGCAGGGCTAAATTAGAATCTAGGCTTTGCCACTTACTGGCAGTAAGCCTGTATCATTGGCTGTAACCATCTTAATGCACTTAACCATTGTATCCCTGCAGTGCCTTGGACCAGGCAGGGGAATGAAATATCAATATAACTAGACAAAATAATATAAAGTAGGCGACATTTGTCTATCTTGGTATCTTTAAAATTTTAATTAATAAGGGACATCAAATTTTATTTATATATTCTCATCTTAATAGTTTACTTATAATACGCAATAAGTAGATAGCCACTTATTTAAAAGAAAGAAATAACAGGGCACAGTCCTGTCATTTAATATATAATTTTGTAATTCTAGCTCAAAGGTAGGTTTGTGGTCTTGATTTGGTCTTGCTTTTGGGAAGAGTGTTTGTACATATACGTTTGTATATATATTTTAATTACTAGAGTTAGTTTTAGTCATTGGGTTCTCAATATGATTATCTTCATGTCACTCAGTATTTTTCTTAATGTCATTAAATACTTTTTAGAAATGAAATATGCAGCATAGATACGTAGTACTTAATAACAAAAGACAAACACACCAACATGGCATAAGTATACATATGTAACACACCTGCACATTATGCACATGTACCCTAGAACTTAAAGTACAATAATAATAATAAATAATAATAATAATAACAAAAGGCAAAAAGTATTACTTTTTTTATCTTTAATTCTTGGTAAGATACCTTTAATAATTTTGATCTATTGGCTGTTCTCTAACATTTCACATCATTTTATATATGTTAATGGATTAGTGTGCCTATTAATGGATAAAGTTTTTAAAATTATGCATCTTATTTTGACAAAAGCTTTTCTTTTCTATAGATCTTATTGCTTTTATTTCTTTTCATTCTTTTGAGAGCATTTAGAAATTTTTTTCTTTTCAATATAATTTATTTTATTTTGATGTGATATATTTCATCTTCTCACTCTATAATCCTTATGCATATCTCATTTTTAATCATTTTATATATTTAAAATACCTACAAATATATTTAGTACAGTATCCAGAATTTACTTTGTGCTGAGTTTTCTTATGTTATTTTAGATTTTGACATAAAATTTTTTTCATCAATGTAGATGTGCTTCTACTTATTTAGTGGGACAGAATCCATCAAATTCAAGTGCCTTTATCATTGATGTTCTTACTCATATATATAAATATTGATTAATCAAATTTGCCATAGATACCAAATATTATTTTAAAGACTAAAATAAATTATCCTGTATCTAAATACATAAAAAGAAGATAAACTTTCGTTGATGATTTATAACAGGAGTTGTCAAATTTTTCTATAAATCCAGATGGCAACGGTTTCAGGCTTTGTGGACAAAAGGAAAACTTGAAGATATTATACAGTTTTTCATATGATGAAATAAAATATTTTCTTTGATGGCGAGTGATGATGAGCATTTTTTCATGTGTCTGTTGGCTGTACAAAATGTCTTCTTTTGAGAAGTGTCTGTTCATATCCTTTGCCCACTTTTCGATGGGGTTTTTTTTTCTTGTAAATTTGTTTGAGTTCTTTGTAGATTCAGAGAAATGCAAATCAAAACCACAATGAGATACCATCTCACACCAGTTAGAATGGCAATCATTAAAAAGTCAGGAAACAACAGGTGCTGGAGAGGATGTGGAGAAATAGGAACACTTTTACACTGTTGCTGGGACTGTAAACTAGTTCAACCATTGTGAGACAGTGTGGCAATTCCTCAAGGATCTAGAACTAGAAATACCATTTGCCACAGCCATCCAATTACCGGGTATATACCCAAAGGATTATAAATCATGCTG
>NW_016803441.1:824787-840460 GCF_001698545.2 Rhinopithecus bieti | reverse complement strand
TCCAGTAAATGATCAAGTTTTCTGTAATAAGACAATTCAGAAAACTATAGTGAAAAATCATTGTTATACATATATATACACACACACCAATACTATATATATGTAAGTATATGATATTATAATATATATAAGTATATAGTATGATATATTTATATATTATATAATATTTAATATATTTAAATATGTTATATTATTATATATTATGTTAGTATATATTATATTTAAGTACAACATATATGTACATATTAGTTGTGATGTCCTTCCCATTTTTGAGGTTGAAATGCCCTTAACTTTGTGAAATAATGCTGGTGTTAAGTGTTTAATATTTAAGTCTTTAGTTGAAAAAGTAAGTTGAAAATAGTGTTTGCTTAAAGTTTTGTGATTTTACTAGAGCATAAAATCCCAAAATCATGGAGGGGGGGAAGGACAGTTCTGGATAATTGCAGTTAGCTCATTATAGTCCTCACAGACACCGATGGCCAGTCCACTTCCACTTGTTGCTAATTATTCTGCTAATTGAGTCCCAAGTCCATTTGCAAGACTGCACTTTGTCCCATAGCCTGAAGAGTGCACCATCCCCAAGGATGGCTGTTCGGTGAGGAGTTATTTTCCATATTTTACCAGTCTAGACACTGATGACTACAAGACTTAAGTGATTTGCTTCAAGTGACAGGACTACATGGTCAATCAATGCCAAAGTGGGGGCTAACACGAATGGCAGCAATTCAGCAGGTGCCTACAAATCAGAGTGGCTGAATCTATTTATCACATCCAATTCTGTTATAGGAAATAGGCTTGATGAAATACAATAACTTAATCCACCCAGAAACAACCTGCCCTATCCATCCATCAAGCGAGATGTCACCTTCATATTTTTTCTTTCAAAATAACTTTCTTGTAGAAACTTTTTGTATTTGCCTAGACATCTCTTCATGTTTTACTTTCCTATAAACTTGTGGTGGTCCTCATTTAGTCACTTAAGTGGAAGCAATATTAGGATTCCATTCACCAAGTGTTAACGTAATATACAGGTTAATATGCATTTACATGTATTTTGTATTCATGATGCATTTTTATTATTAGCACAATAAGTATAATATTTACCCTTGCAAATACGTTTTATTGTTATGTAGGTAACTGAAGACAATTTTTACTGGCTACAGTTTAGAACAATCTTTCTGCTACATTTTCCCACATACGCAAACGCATTTATATAAGCCTCATCTTAGATGTATATTATGCAATGGGGTCACTATTCAAGAGCTGAAATACCACATAGATGAATATAAATTTCAGATTAAAAATGTTTTAGGAAGTGCCAACACTTTCAATTCACCAAGTGCTTCAGATTAATCATGATCGAGTCCATAGTGGGAGACTGAAGGATGATTCCAAGAATGTTGTTTAGCTCCTTGGAGAGGATTCATTACCTCAGACATTATTTGACATAAAAACAGATGTACCTCTGTCATTGCTTTGACCTCTCCAACAAGATGAACAACTAGACTGATACACTTATTGATCAGAGCAAAACCCATTCCACCAGAAATAGACAATACATACACCCCAGTGTAAATGAAGAATTAACTTCTAAGTAGATTGGCTATTAATCTGGAATCTGAAACAATACAACTAGCTGCCTGGCAGTGCTACCTTTTTATTGTAGGTACACAGATAAAAGGACTGTCTGCATTGCACAGTGGGCAATATTTTATTAATATGGGTAGTTTTGCATGAAGCCCGTAAATCAAATATGCCAAACTTGGTCTGCATTATAAGTGTGTTGAATATTGAAAATGTTCATCATTTTGCAATTAGCTTGCCTCTGCTTTTTCTCTAAAGGTAAGTAACATGAAGCATTTGTGAATGTTAGTGGGTACATATTGAACAACTGATTCAGATGTTCTTTCACGGTTATTGATATTTATAATATTTACATAATATCACCTTACAAAAAGGGTTCTATTAGTAAAATGTTAAAATGCAGGGAGAATGGGGAGAGGTGAGGGATTAAAAAACTACCTAATGGGTATAATGTACACTATTTGGGTGATGTTTACACTAAAATGCAGACTTCACCATTTGATAATATATCCACGTAACAAAACTGGGCTTGCTTACCCCAAATCTATAATATATATAAATTATATATAATTTTAACTTTTCATATATATTTAATCTATTATCTATATTATTTATATTATCTATTATTTATATTCATACATAACGAAGTATAAACAGAGGCTTTTTTGAGTGAGTTAAAAATCTGTTTAAAATTAGCTGGGAACAAATTTTTAAAACTTACTAGTTCTAAACCTTGTCAAACGCCTTCTGTGAGTTCTATTTTCATCATTTTCTATAGGTACCAACAAAAATAAAAACATTGGGACCAAAAATTATGTTTTTAATGCAAGTTAGGTTATATATGAGCGGGTGAAGGGAAGAAAAAATATTTCTCCCTTAGCTTCTAGCTCATGCTGAAAATCTAATAACAAAAGACAGATTAACTAGAGAAAAGGGGCATACACATTATTTAATGTAAGTTGTAGGCTGTCATCATGGGCAAGCCTTACAAGGAAAGGAAGACCTGAAGAAGCAGTTATACTGTGTATGTTTCATAGTAGGTTTGATGAAGCAATAGTGCATCGGGAAAAACATGATTGGAGGGCAAAAGGGTAGTGATCTAATGGTATGAAGCTGGTGGGAACACAGCAAGGCGCCATTTGTTCAGATTCTTATTTGTATCCCTATGTCTTCAGACACAAGGATATCCTTTTCCTCTGGGTATAGGGTGGCACTTCTCATATGAGGATCTTTTTACTTGCTTCAGGGAAAAATGTTAAAATCCTTCTTAGGTTTTTAGCGGGGCATGGCTTCAGGGGAAAGGCAAAGAGGCGAGAGTAAGACTTCCTGGCGCTCTGGCTGTTTTTCTCAAATGCCATTTTCGGGTAACGATTTCCTGAACTCCGTCAGCTGAGCTAGAGGGGCAGAAATCGTTCAGTAAGCTTCTTGATTAGAACAAAATTAAGGTAAATTATGTGTGTGTAGGCGGAGTATTGTGGTCTTGGGAACAGGAATCAGTGGGAAAGGCAGGAGAGAAGAATGATGGAGGTCTGGATGTTTCGCATATATTTTCATTTCTCCTGAAATAGCGCCTTTCTGTAAACAAGTAGAAGCAGACATTAGTTACATGATATACTATACGTATTGTAATATATAGTATAATATATAGTAGTATATATGACACACAGCATACACAGCAAAGCACACAAGTGGACTTTCTAGTCTTCTCCCCATCTAAAAGTTATAAAGGGGAAGAATGATGTGTGTTTACTGGAGTAAAAAAATTGTATCAGGGATGCATGAATCAATCAATAGATTTTTCAAAATGATCTCATAGAACTTTTATGCTGACTCATATGCTATAAATATTAGATGTGCCATACAGAAATTGCTTTTTACCCACAGAGATTCACTGACAAATCCAAATCCTTCAGCATGCTAAATGCAGACTTTCTGCAGTGATAAATATCATTAACTATTGCTCTACCACTTGGTGCTTTCTCAGTCTACGTGGGAGCTACACTCTTTTAGTAGATATCACAAAAAGAAAAGTTGTCTTTCTTTCATGTAATAAAATTAAAAGTTATTTAATTAGGAACCCCACTTAATAGCAATGATTGCCAATTCATTCTAAATAAAAAATAAAGTAATTGTATTTTAAATGAAAAAAATATAAATAACTAAGATGCTCTCAAGACACAAGAGACCATTCATGAAATTTGGAAATACTTTTGAAAATTAAGAATAATTTTTAGACAGCCTTGTAAAGGCTGCCATATGAAGTACAACTTACATTTCTCCATCAGCATGCAATTATTCTATCTTTTATAACAATCTGTCAACATAAAAGTATAAAATTTATCATATAATCAGGATCACAGTTGTAAAAATAAACCACATGTAGATATTTTTTCCTTATGTGAGTTAAACTTGTTTGCAGCACAGTCAATTTATATAGCATTCTTCTTAACTGTTGAAGTTCTTCAACAGTTGCTTTAACTAGTGTTTAAGAATTTTAGGGGTGGTAGAAGAAATTTAGTAGAAAGAATGCTGAAATATTCTTTGCCCTTTTCTTTCAGATGAAGACATTATGGTCATAAGTGAGATATGGTGTCTTGATGTTATGAGTAGTACTACTTCTGATGATTAATATATCTACATTACTCTAATGAAGAAAACATTTTCATTTACATTTCTTATTTGATCTTTACAATAAACTAATGACATAGAGGGGTAGATAAGTAAAGATAATATTTATTATTATTGATAAACAAGTAAGGAACCGAAACAGAATTTTAGAGATTCATCCAGGGTCTTATTTTGAGAAACAGTAGAGAAGAGACTGATTCATTGACTAGTCTTTTGATTCTCATTCTAGTGTCTTACATCATACCAAGTTGCTAATATAATCGACTTCCAAGTGTAGAGTATCTGCTTTATGGCTTGTTAAAGGGCACTTAGGCACTGCTGATGATTCATTATGGTCTTCATTTTAATAACATTGCACAACTTTTAAATGAAAGAAGCATATGAGATAATCTAAGACATTTGCAATGATTAAGAAAAGAAAGGTGGAGGTTAAAAAAAATTCCAAGACAATGTGGCATTACAAGTCTGGATCCGGTACCAGGAGACCATATCAAAGTTAAAGTATTTGGAATTTATATATTTTCATAATTTTATGGAAACCTAAATTACTCTCTTTTTAAAAATTTCTTCTCTTGCTTTTCTCTCACTAATTTTTTGGAAAAGTTGTTTATGAAATCCTCTTCTAATTTTTCCTTCAGCTTCACAGATGAAAGACTTTAATGCTATTATTTCACTACTTTTGTCACTAGCCTGATGAGTGACAGAATGCATAATCTGGAAAGGCTAGAAGGGTTGCAAATGATAAGTTCATTTGTCTCTCTCTATATATCTTAAAATATATATTTATTATCATTGATAAACAAGGAATTGAAACAGAATTTAAGATATTTGTCTCTATGTATATATATATCTTAAAATATGTATTTATTATCACTGATAAGGAATTGAATCAGAGTTTAGGAGATTGGTCTCTCCCTTTCTATATATATCTTAAAATGTATATTTATTATCATTGATCAATAAGGAACTGAAACAGAATTTAAGAGATTTGTCTCTCCACATGTACCTCTGAAAATATATATTGATAAATCTTACATTCTGTTTCAATTCCTTACCTCTCTATATATCTTAAATTATATATTTATTATCATTGATAAACAAATAAGGAACTGAAACAGATAATTGAAGAGATTTATCCAGGGTCTCATTTTGAGAAGGAGTAGAGCAGAGACTCATCAACTAGTCTTTTGAATCTAACTCTAGTGTCTTCCATAATGCTAAGCTGCTAATATAGTCAACTTCCAAGTGTAGAGTAAGAACAGAGAGCGCTCTGTTTTCTGAAAAGATCATATTATTTCCTTAAGATCGATTCCCAGAAGAATAAGTTAGGGTAGAAAGATATAAATAGTTTTTAGTGATGAAAGTTTTTATCAAAGTCTGGTTCGATTTAATTTTCATAAGCAGTGTTTGAATATACCAATTTCTTTGTGCCTTTGGTATCATCTTCATTATGTTAATGTGCTGGAAAAACACATTAACTCATTGAGTTAGTTGGCTTTTCCTTTATATTTGTGAGTTTAAACTAATTGTTTATTAATCATCAATATTTTCTCTTTTATAACTTCTTTGATGTATTGACTTATTCAACAATACTTATTGAATTCTTATTCTTTGCCAGATACTGCTTGACACTAAGAATTTAAAGTTGAGAAGAAACTCATTACTTTCAAACAGTTTGCAATCTGTTGGGTATAGGAAAGCAAAGGGAGGCAAAAAATAATTTGCTGGTATTCATCTTTTTTCGTGCTATAAATAAATTGTTACTAAGTAGTTCCCATTATCTGACAAAATATAATTCAATAACTTTCTCTTAGGAATTATTGCAAAGCAAATAAAGCAATACTGTTAAGATGAACAAATGATTAAATGAGCATAAAGGTGCTGAGATATAAAGCATTAGATTTTAATGGATAATGTCAAATGAACCATTTAGTAAAACATGAAATACAGAATGACTATATACAATTTAAAAATACAAATGACTAATAATCTCTTCTCTTCTATAAAACTGCCAAGTCTTCTTTTGTGACATTAACTTCTTTATGCACAATTTTCTTTCTTTCCAAAATGCTTCACTACCATCACATCTATTTGAAATAACTACCATCAGCATTCTATTCATTTTATTCAATGATCACTTTCAGGACATTGCAATTTGAAAAGCTAGGATAATTATGTAACATATTTAAGTCTATAGATCTATCTTGGATCGCATTGGTGCTAATACTTAACATTTGTATTATTGTTTATGATTTACAAAACACATTCAGTATAAAAATGTCTTGGAATCTGCAGCAAAGCATGGGAGGGAGAGATGATGAGTCAGTCCTCATTCAGAAACATGGTCATGGAAAGAGAGCCAGAAGTCTCCAGCGAGACACACAATCCCCAAAAACCTTTTTGTAAACTTCCTTCCTGCCTATCTTCGGCTTTTTCTCCCTAAATACCTCTGTGCCTCACTACTGCTACTTCCTGTTCAATTAACATCTTTCCTATGTGATTGACTAGAACATTTCTACCAACTTCCAAGTTCCATATCTATATCTTTCCAAAATTTTTCTTGTCTCCATCTTTCTTCATATTTTGGGCAAATTAATTTCTTATTTTTGTGTTCTCAAAGCATTTTCTAACTCTCATTATACCATCTACAAGTAGTAATATTGCAATATGTTTTCTGTTCCTCTCTCCCCTTCACCAGGAATTTAGCACCTGGGGGAATATTTGTGGACTGTTAACAGCAGATGTGAATAATTGAACAAATTACACACATTTTGAGTAGTGAATGTTAGGAAAGAGGTGACAGTTTCTTTGGAAATATCTGTAGTGCTGAGTGTACAAGTCCTGGGGAAGACAGAAAAAGAAAATAACAGAGGGCCAACAATAAGCCTATTTCAGATCCCATTCAACAAAAGTATATTTGTTGGAAAATACTAAAGATATTATTAGCCGCGCGNCCATAATTTGAAAACTGTATATAAAGATAAAATATAAAATACTTTAATTCCCTATAAGAGAAAATTTAGTTCTTTAAATTATTTTTACTGAAGTTATATTTTACAATGGCTCACTTCAACACTGGATGAATAAGATATTTTGTAAAACTCCGGAAAACACATCATACTTTACACTAGTAAGACTAATAGACTAGATACTGCTGGCAAGATGGACGAATAGGAACAGCTCCCAGCGAGATCAACGCAGAAGGCAGGTGATTTCTGCATTTCCAACAGAGGTACCCGGTTCATCTCACTGGGACTGGTTGGACAGTGGGTGCAGCCCAAGGAAGGCAAGCCGAAGTGCAAGGGGTCAGGGAACTCCTTCTCCCAGCCAAGGGAAGCCATTAGGGACTGTACTGTGCACTCCAGTCCAGATACTGCACTTTTCCCACCGTCTTCACAACCTGCAGACCAGGAGATTCCTGCTGGTGCCCACGCCACCAGGGCCCTGGGTTTCCAACACAAAAATAGGCGGCCATTTGGGCAGACACAGAATTAGCCCCAGGAGTATATATATATTTTTTTATTTTCAATACCCCAGTGGCACCTGGAACACCAGCAAGACAGAACCATTCACTCTACTGGAAAGAGGGCTGAAGCCAGAGAGCCAAGTGGTCTGGGTCTGTGGGTCCCACCCCCATGGAGCCCAGCAGGCTAAGATCAACAGGCTTGAAATTCTCGCTGCTAGCACAGCAATCTGAACTCGACCTGGGATGCTAGAGCTTGGTGGAGGAGGGGCGTCCACCATTTCTGAGGCTTGAGTAGGCGGTTTTACCCTCACAGTGTAAACAAATCCACCTGGAAGTTTGAACTGGGTCGAGCCCACTGCAGCTCAGCGAGGCCACTGCTGCCAGACTGCCTCTCTTAGATTCCCTCCTCTCTGAGCAGGGAATCTCTGAAAAAAAGGCAGCAGCCTCAGTCAGGGACTTATGGATAAAACCCCCACCTCCCTGGGACAGAGCACCTGGGGGAAGGGATGGTTGTGGGCACAGTTTCAGCAGACTTAAACATCCCTGCCTGGCAGCTAGGAAGAGACCAGATCTACCAGCACAGCGTTCCAGCTCTGCTAAGGGACAGACTGCCTCCTCAAGTGGGTCCCTGACCCCTTTGTATCCTGACTGGGAGACACCTCCCAGAAGGGGCTGACAGATGCCTCATACAGAAGAGCTCTGGCTGGCATCTGGCAGGTGCCCCTCTGGGACGAAGCTTCCAGAGGAACAGGTAGCAATCTTTGCTGTTCTGCAGCCTCCACCAGTGATAGCTAGGCAAACAGGGTCTGGAGTGGACCTCCATGAAACTCCAGCAGACCTGCAGCAGAGGAGCCTGACTGTTAGAAGGAAAACTAACAAACAAAGGAATAGTATCAACATCAACAAAAAGGATGCCCACTCAGAGACCCCAGCTGAAGGTCACCAACTTCAAAGACCAAAGGTAGATAAATTCATGAAGATGGGAGAAACCAGCACAAACAGGCTGAAAATTCCAAAATCTTGAATGCCTCTTCTCCTCCAAAGGATCACAACTCCTCACCAGCAAGGGAACAAAACTGGATGGAGAATGAGTTTGACAAATTGACAGAAGTAGGCTTCAGAAGGTGGGTAATAAACATCTTTGAGCGAAAGGAGTATGTTCTAACCCAATGCAAGGAAGCTAAGAACCTTGAAAAAAGGTTAGATGAATTGCTAACTAGAATAACCAGTTTAGAGAAGAACACAAATGACCTGATGGAACTGAAAAACACAGCCCGAGAACTTCATGAAGCATACACAAGTACCAATAGCTGAATCGATCGAGCGGAAAAAAGGGTATCAGAGATTGAAAATCAACTTAGACCAGGCGCAGTGGCTCACGCCTGTAATCCCAACACTTGGGGAGACTGAGGCGGGTGGATCATGAGGTCAGGAGATCAAGATCATCCTGGCTAACATGGTGAAACCCCATCTCTACTAATAATACAAAAAATTAGCCAGGCATGCTGGTGGATGCCTGTAGTCCCAGCTACTTGGGAGGCTGAGGCAGGAGAATGGTGTGAACCCAGAAGGCAGAGCTTGCAGTGAGCCAAGGTTAAGCCACTGCACTCCAGCCTGGGCAACAGAGCAAGACTCCGTCTCAGAAAAAAAAAAAAAAAAAGGAAAAGAAAATCAACTTAATTAAATAAAGTGAAGACAAAATTAGAGAAAAAAGCATGAAAAGAAACGAACAAAGCCTCCAAGAAATATGGGACTATGTGAAAAGAGCAAATCGATGTTTGTTCGGTGTACCTGAAAGTGTTGGGGACAATGAAACCATCCTGAAGGAAAATACTCTTCAGGATATTACTGAGGCGAACTTCCATAACCTAAGGAGGCAGGCCAACAATCAAACTCAGGAAATACAGGGAACACCACAAAGATACTCCTTGAGAAGAACAACCCCAAGACACATAATGAAGGAAATAATAAAATGAAGGAAAAAAATATTAAAGGCAGCCAGAGAGAAGGGTTGGTTTACCCAAAAAGGGACACCAACCAGACTAACAGTGGATCTCTCAGCAGAAACCCTACAAGCCAGAAGAGAGTGGGGACCAATATTCACCATTCTTAAAGAATTTTCAACCTAGAAATTCATATCCAACTGAATTAAGCTTAGTAAGTGAAGGAGAAATAAAACCCTTTACAGAGAAACAAATGCTGGGAGGTTTTGTCACTATCAAGCCTGCCTTACAAGAGATCCTGAAGGAAACATTAAACATGGAAAGGAACAACTGGTACCAGCCACTGCAAAAACATGCGAAATTGTAAAGACCATGGACGCTATGAAGAAACTGCATCAACTAATAGGCAAAATAACCAGCTAGCATCATAATGGCAAGATCAAATTCACATATAACAGTATTAACCTTAAATGTAAGCTGGATAAATGTTCCATTTAAAAGACACAGATTGGTAAATGGGATAAAGAGTCAAGACCCATCAGTGTGCTGTATTCAGGAGACCCATCTCATGTGAAAAGACTCACATAGGCTCAAAATAAAGGGATGGAGGAATATTTACCAAGCAAATGGAAAACAAAAATAAAATTAAAAGCAGGGGTTGCAATCGTAGCCTCTGATAAAACAACTTTAAACCAAAAAAGATCAAAAGAGACAAAGAAGGCCATTATATAATGGTAAAGGGATCAATGCAACAAGAAGAGCTAACTATCCTAAATATATATGCACCCAATACAGGAGCACCCAGATTCATAAAGCAAGTTCTTAGAGAACTGCAAAGAGACTTAGACTCCCACACAATAATAGTGGGAGACTTTAACACCCCACTGTCAATATTAGAATAACAAGACAGAAAATTAACATGGATATACAGGACTTGAACTCATATCTGGACCAAGAGAACCTAATAGACATCTACAGAACTTTCCACCCCAAATCAACAGAATATACATTATTCTCAGCACATCACACTTTTTCTAAAATTGACCACATAATTAGAAGTAATACACTCCTCAGCAAATGCAAAAGAACAAAAACAATAACAAACAGTCTCTCAGACCACAGTGCAATAAAATTAGAACCCAGGATTAAGAAACTCACTCAAAACCATGTAACTACATGGAAACCAAACAACCTGATGACTACTGAGTAAATAACGAAATGAAGGCAGAAATAAAGATGTGACACAAAGACAATGAGAACAAAGACACAATGTACCAGAATATTTGGGACCTATTTAAAGCAGTGTGTAGAGGGAAATTTACAGCACTAAATGCCCACAAGAGAAGGCAGGAAAGATCTAAAATTGACATCCTAACATCACAATTAAAAGAACTAGAGAAGAGCAAACAAATTCAAACACTAGCAGAAGGCAAGAAATAAGATCAGAGCAGAACTGAAAGCGATGAGACCTTAAAAATCCTTCAAAAAAAAAAAAAAAAAAAAGAATCAATGAATCCAGGAGCTGGTTTTTTTGAAAAGATCAACAAAATAGACCACTAGCCAGACTATTAAAGAAGAAAAGAGAGAAGCAGCAAATAGATGCAATAAAAAATGATAAAGGGGATATTACCACTAATCCCACAGAAATACAAACTACCGTCAGAGAATACTATAAACACCTCTACACAAATAAACTAGAAAACCTAGAAGAAATGGATAATTTCCTGGACACTTACACTCTCCCAAGACTAAACCAGGAAGAAGTCGAATCCTTGAATAGACCAATAGCAAGTTCTGAAATTGAGGCAGCAATTAATAGCTTACCAACCAAAAAAAGCCCAGGACCAGACGGATTCACAGCCGAATTCTACCACAGGTACAAAGAGGAGCTGGTACCATTCCTTCTGAAACTATTCCAAACAATAGAAAAAGAGGGAATCCTCTCTAACTCAATTTGTAAGGCCAACATCATCCTAATACCAAAACCTTGCAGAGACACAACAAGAAAAGAAAATTTCAGGCCAATATCCCTGATGAACATTGATGCAAAAATCCTCACTAGAATACTGACAAACTGAATCCAGCAGCACATCAAAAAGCTTATCCACCATGATCAAGTTGGCTTCATCTCAGGGATGCAAGGCTGGTTCAACATATACAAATAAATAAATGTAATCCATCACATAAATAGAACCAATGACAAATTCACATGACTATCTCAATAGATGCAGAAAGGCCTTCGATAAAATTCAGCAGCCCTTATGTTAAAAACTGTCAGTAAACTAGGTATTGATGGAACATATTTCAAAATATGAACAGCTATTTATGACAAACCCACAACCAGTATCATACTGAATGGGCAAAAACTGAAAGCATTCCCTTTCAAAACCAGTACAAGACAAGGATGCCCTCTCTTACCACTCCTATTCAACATAGTATTAGAAGTTCGGGCCCAGGCAATGAGGCAAGAGAAAGCAATAAAGTGTATTCAAATAGAAAAAGAGGAAGTCAAATTGTTTCTGTTTGCAGATGACATGATTGTTTAGAAAACCTTATCATGTCAGCCCCAAATCTCCTTAAAGTCTCAGGATACAAAATCAATGTGCAAAAATCACAAGCATTCCTATACACCAATAGACAAACAGAGCCAAATCATGAATGAACTGCCATTCACAATTGCTATAAAGATAATAAAATACCTAGGAATACAACTTACAAGAGATGTGAACAACCTCTTCAAGGAGAACTACAAACAACTGCTCAAGGAAATAAGAGGACACAAATGGAAAAACATCCCATGCTCATGGATAGGAAAAATCAATATCATGAAAATGGACATGGTGCCCAGAGTAATTTATAGATTCAATGTTATCACCATCAAGCTACCATTGATTTTCTTCACAGAATTAGAAAAATCTACTTTAAATTTCACACGGAACCAATTAAGAACCCATATAGCCAAGACAATCCTAAGCGAAAAGAACAAAGCTGAAGGCATCATGCTACCTGACTTCAAACTATACAACAAGGCTACAGTAACAAATACAGCATGGTACTGGTATCAAAAAAGATATATAAACGAACGAAACAGAACAGAGGCCTCAGAAATAATGCCATACATCTACAACCATCTGATCTTCGACAAATCTGATAAAAACAGGCAATGGGGAAAGGATTCCCTATTTAATAAATGGTGTTGGCTAGCCATATGCAGAAAACTGAAACTGGATCCCTTCCTTACACCTTATACGAAAATAATTCAAGATGGATTAAAGACTTAAGTGTAAGACCTAAAACCATAAAACCCTAGAAGAAAATCTAGGCCATGNGATTCCCTATTTAATAAATGGTGTTGGCTAGCCATATGCAGAAAACTGAAACTGGATCCCTTCCTTACACCTTATACGAAAAATAATTCAAGATGGATTAAAGACTTAAGTGTAAGACCTAAAACCATAAAAACCCTAGAAGAAAATCTAGGCCATGCCATTCAGGACATAGACACGGGAAAATACTTCATGACTAAAACACCAAAAGCAATGGCAACAAAAGCCAAAATTGACCAATGGGATCTAATTAAACTAAAGAGCTTCAGCTCAGCAAAAGAAACTATCACGAAAGTGAACCAGAAACCTACAGAATGAGAGAAAATTTTTGCTATCTATCCATCTGACAAAGTGCTAATATCCAGAAATACAAGGAACTTAAGCAAATTTACAAGAAAAAAACCAACCCCATCAAAAAGAGGGCAAAGGATATGAACAGACACTTCTCAAAAGAAGACATTTATGCAGCCAACAAACGTGAAAAAAAGCTCATCATCACTGGTCATTAGAGAAATGCAAATCAAAAACACAATGAGATACCATCTCACACCAGTTACAAAGGTGATCGTTAAAATGTGCAGGAAACAACAGATGCTGGAGAGGGTGTGGAGAAATAAGAATGCTTTTACACTGTTGGTGGGAGTGTAAATTAGTTCACCTATTGTGGAAGATAGTGGTGATTCCTCAAGGATCTAGAACTAGAAACACCATTTGACCGAGCAATCCCATTACTGGGTATATACCCAAAGGATTATAAATCATTCTACTATAAAGACACATGCACACGTATGTTTACTGCAGCATTGTTCACAATAGCAAAGACTTGGAAGCAACCCAAATGCCCATCAATGATAGACTGCATAAAGAAAATGTGGCACATATACACCATGGAATACTATGCAGCCATAAAAAAGGATCAGTTCATGTCCTTTGCAGGGACATAGATGCAGCTGGAAACCATCATTCTCGGCACTCTAACACAATAACAGAAAACCAAACACTGCATATTCTCACTCATAAGTGGGAGATGAACAATGAGAACACATGGACACAGGGAAGGGAACATCACACACTGGGGCCTACCCGGGGGTGGCGGGCTAGGGAAGGAATAGCATTAGGAGAGAAACACCTAATGTAGATGACAGGTTGATAGGTGCAGCAAACCACCAATGCCATGTGTATACCTATGTAACAAACCTGCACTTTCTACACATGTACCCCAGAACTGAAAGTATAATAAAAAAACACTAATAGACTAAGTAAGATTATAACTTAGTCTTATTGCTATTAAAGATAACAAGTCAAAATATCATATGCATTTTTTCTAAGAAGAAATATCTGGACAAAAGTGTAAACAGTACACAATCTCTTATCAAATATGCTGGGGGCCAGATGTATTTTAGAACATAATATAGTTTGGATTTTTGAAAAGATAGAATATTGATGATACCTAGTATTGCCTAATACCTCAAAGGGGCCTGGAGCAACATTCCATAACCAAGCATGTTAACATTTCTTCAGTGAAACATTAAGATTTAAAGTAAGTAATATAAATAAAAACTAAACAGTCTTTCTCCCTTTTTTTCTGGTCAAGGTTTGCAGTTGGATGAATAAAGAAAACAGTTTCAGTTTTTAAACCTCCTTTGAATATTAATGTTGTGGATAAGGGATTGTGAACTTGCACTGTTTTTGAGTGTATGATATAGGCTACATCAAAGTCTAAACAAAGAATAGTGGACCATAGTTCCTGAACTTACATATATCAAAAATCTATATTTACAAACTTCTATGCATCACATTGAACGTATTTGTAGTTTTTGAAAACTAAACTTGAGTGAAAGAACTTTGCCTGCATAAAAATGTCTGTCTACAAGAGCTCATAGAACATTTATATACATTGATCCTGTATTTCTGCATAATATGAACATCAGTATATTATTAGAAGACCTACAAATTGTAAAGATAACATCTTTTATCACATTAGATATGAAACTAGGAATTTAAAAAAGAAACTATAAAAACTAACAAAATGTCTGCCCTTTTAACATTAAAATATTAATAGTAATAGTAATAATAACTATCTCCATAATAGTCATTATGTCAAAGAGGCAATAACATCTTAAATCACAAATTTAGAAAAAAAAAAACCCTGCAGATATAAAATATATATATGAGATATAGTGATACAGTAAAAGTAGAGAGTAGAAGAAAAGATACAGGCTAAATGTCACTTATGAAAAAATACTAGATAAATTAAGTAAACATTCCACTCAAGAAAGAAAATAAAGTGAACTTTGCTTAAAGTAAGAAAAGGATGGAATCAGTAAAGATGAAAAATTAGAACATTATAGAACTAGAAATACCATTTGACCCAGACATCCCATTACTGGGTATATACCCAAAGGATTATAAAGCATGCTGCTATAAAGACACATGCACACATATATTTATTGTGGCACTATTCACAATAGCAAAGACTTGGAAGCAACCCAAATGTCCATCATTGACAGACTGGATTAAGAAAATGTGGCACATATACACCATGGAATACTATGTAGCCATAAAAAAGCATGAGTTCACGTCCTTTGTAGGGACATGGATGCAGCTGGAAACCATCATTCTCAGCAAACTATCCCAAGAACAGAAAACCAAACACTGCATATTCTCACTCATAGGTGGGAATTGAACAAAGAGAACACTTGGACACAGGAAGGAGAACATCACAT
>NW_016803441.1:817366-824098 GCF_001698545.2 Rhinopithecus bieti | reverse complement strand
AAAATAGAATAAAACAAAATTAGGGTAATTTCATTTATGTCTGTTAATGAAAACAATGCTAATTAAAATACCAGAAACAAAAATCATATGGAACATAATCAAGCAAGGTTAATTGTTGAGATGCAAATGTGGTTCAATGTTAACAATTCAATTTACTAATAGGCCAAATGAGAACATTCATAATATGCAAGGACATTTCCTAACATTCAACATGATTTGTATTCTTCCTAACTTGTAAATCTACAATTTCTTAATACATAATTGCAAATACTTAGTGATTAAAATATTGGAAACATTTTTCTTACAATTGGCAACAAGAATGTGTAATATTTATTTAATATTTTATGGCTGTACTTGCAGATACAATTTTAAAAGATGAAACAATTAAAATTAGAAAGGAAGATTCTACTTTTGACTAAAAGGAAGTAGTAAAGACCAGAGTTACTCTGTTGTCTTGTGATGGACACACCCTAGGTTTACTACCAATAAATCATGTTATTTTCCTCCCCTTGAGTCCATACCGGACCTGTGATCTGCTTCAACTGAATAGAACATGGGAAAGATAAAGGGATTTTACAGATAGAGTTAAGGTTCTAAGTCAACTGAGTCTGAGTCAATCAAAAAGGAGATTGTCATGGCTGAACTTGACTTTATAAAGTTGCCCGAGAAGTAATGTTGCAAGAGGAACTCATAGCAAGGAACCGCAGGTGACTTCTAGGAGCTGAAAGCAGCTCTTGGATGAGAGATGGAAGAAAACAGGGCTCTCAGCCCTACAGCTGCAAGGAATTGAATTCCATCAACAACAACATGAGCTTGGAAGAAGACACCCAGTTCCAGAAGAGAACTCATTTCTGCCCAACACCTTGACTTCAAGCTTGGGAGACCTTGACCACAGAACCCTATTATGCCATACCTGGACTTTTGACCCATGGAAACTGAGATAATACACGTATGTGTTGTTTCAAGCTACTAACTTTGTGGTAACATGTTGCACAGCAATAGAAACTAATAAACACTTCAAATAACTAGAAAACCAGACAAAATATATGAAATAGTTTAACTGCCTGGACAACAAACAATACACAGGAATGTGATTCCCACAGTAAGGGAAATAAAATGAGCCTTGTAATTTCAGCAGCTTTCTGCCTAGAGTCAGTATCTAGGCTGCAGTGCAGGGAAGAAAAAATTTAAACAGGTGGTTTCAGTCTCCCTGAATTAAGGAGACAAATCAGAGTTCAGGGAGGCTAATAGAGCTGGATTTTACAGGGTACAGTACTGAGGGGAAATTATTGCTAAAGAGCTCTGGATATTTGCAGAGGTCTTTCTGAATATTTGGCTAAATACTAATGTGCCCACACAGACCTAGTCACAGTTTGTGCTCCATGGTAGAAAGACCTTCTAATACATGGGCATTGGGTAGAATCTTCAGCAGGGCATCGCGTTAGGAGTGGGGCCAAATTAACCCTAGAATAATAGCTGCTCTGGACCTGCCCTCCAAAGATTTAAAGCAAGCCTCGAAAGCTTTTTACCTATTTTAATCAAATGCCTACCAAAACAAAACCCAAAACTATCTTAAGAAATACAACAAAATCCAGCAATTAACCACGTAAAAATAACAATATCTGCCATCCAATAAAAAATTACCAGGTAGGTAAAGAAGCAAGAAAATACATTCCACAATTAGGAGAGAAATTAGTAATAGAAACCAACCGGAGCATCTGGCGTCTCCTAGGGGCCCCCCGGGTCAGCTTCCGCGGTCTCCATGACGGCGGCCGGGTTCTCCGGCTGCGCCTTCACTGCCTTCAGGCCTGCGCTCGCCCCCTACGTCTTCACCATCGCCACCGAGTCGTTGCACGCTGAGTCATCATCTTGCTGCACGTGTTCTGGGGCATTGTATTTTTTGATAGCTGTGAGAAGAAAAAGTGGTACATCCTTCTTATAGTTCTCCTGACCCATCTGCTGGTGTCAGCCCACACCTGCGTAAGTCCTCATTATGGAATAAACCTGGTGTCGGCATTTGTAATTCTGGTGCTCATGGGCATCTGGGTATTCTTTTTTGCTGGAGGCAGCTGCGGAAGTCTGAAACTCTGCCTAATCTGCCAAGACAAGGACTTTCTTCTTTACAACCAGAGCTCCAGATAACCTCTGGGAACCAGCACTTCCCAAACTGCAGACTACATCTTTAGAGAAAGCACAACTGTGCCTTTTCTAAAATCCCTTTTCTGGTGGAATTGAGAAAAAACAAAACTATCCAGATATGAGTTCCATTCACTTGGCTTTCACGCAACCGCTCTCCAAAAGGGATGCCTCAGTGGTGTGTGTCCTGGATGAACGAGAATCACCTGGGGAAATGTAAAGCCTACTGATTATGGGCTCCACCTTCCAGAGTTAATTGGCCTGGGCACATGGTGAGTTTTAAAAGCCTCCCAGATGATTCTGACGAGCAGCCAGGCAGAGAACCACTGGTTTGGTATTCAAATAGGAGCTCCCTGAGAATACGACAAGTAAATGACAATCTGGTATTTGTCTCCTAACCCAACTTGTGCTGAGCAAGTAAGTGTCGGAATGTCAAATCCTGGTTAACTTTTATGTTTGTAAGTTCTGAAGTCACTAAAGGCTAAAGGGCTGTCGCCTCTGTTAACTGTTTTCGTGTACTTCACTAGTACCATCTTAGAGCATGGTAGGCTGGGCTTCTAAATGCAATCATAAATTATACTGACCGACTATGGTAATTTAGCCAAAGTAAGACACTGATTAAGCCGTATTTTTCTGAAGTTCTTCCATTCAGGTTTTGCTTTCTGAGGCATTACATTGTTTTTGAGTATAGATTACATTTTATTAACCAAAAATGATTGTTTCCAACTACTTGGGGAAGGTATTCTAAAATCAAGAATTTTTATGCAATGTCTGTAAGTCCTTCCCCTGTTTAAAGCCTTCCATGGACTCTGCCCTAAGGCCGTTTGGCTGCAGCGTTCACCACCTGACTGCCAGTTGCTGGGCTAGATGAGGTGAAGTGTATTGTTTTTTCTCTGAGCAGCTGCGCAGGGAGCTGAGTGATGTGTCCTGGGACAGACTTCATTGGAGCTAGTGGAAGTATAAACAGAAGCACGAGAAAATGAGCCAAAAGGGTGTTGTTGACACTTTCACTTGCTCCTGTGATATTAACACTTTCACCTAAATGGTTTAATGTAAAATTGGAAATTGATCTTAAATTGCCAAATCTCACACTGTTACACAATCTGTATGATCTTTAGATCTAGTCAATGTCTCTGAGTTTTGGTAGCAGATACAGCATTCCCTTTACCGGAATACCCAAGGTGTTCTTTCAGCTTCCAGACAGCTCCTTTGATTTCCTTTATAAAGGGAAAATGCCAGCAAGTCGTGCCTTTACTATTAGAAATTGTTTCCAGTTGATGTCTTTTGGGGAGCTGGTAGCGTGAAATGCAAATGACCTGTACATTAAAGTGATGGCTCAGTGAATATCATACATGCAGTAGAACATTCAAAAGAGAGGAGTAGCAATGCTGAGGGGCTAGGGGAGTGACAGTCGCAGGACAGATGGGTGAGTTTGACAGGTTGTGGTGGGAAGAAAAACGAACATGCCTGAAACACACATGGCCAGTATTTTGGGCTAGCGACACATCATTCCAGAGACCAAAATCCTACTCATGAACTAGACCTTTTTCGATATCAGTGAACCCCCATGTTTAAAATATTAGAATGTTTAGAGAGAAAATAGAGATTACAGAGATAAAAGAGGAGTAGGGCTTCCAGCAATGCTGTAAACAGTCTGATACACGATTGTGGTTATTCCCCTAGTTTACTGCAGCACTAACACCAGAGCTTCCGCTGGAGTTTGCAGTTTTCCAGCTTTATATAAGATTTTCCTTTGACTAGAAGAGTCAAGGATATAAAGACTGAACAGTGACATTTACTGTGCAACATCAAAGGGAATAAGATACTCATCAAACTGGAATTATTCTTAACATGGTGTTCTTTGAATAAGAAAAATACATAGTTGGTTATTATGGACTTAAAACTCTGTTAAATGGATATTCTGATAAAATATTTGTTGATCTGTAGAGTGTGGAAAGTCTGAGAATATTAACTTTACTCATCTTGAGCTTTGAGGATGTTTTCTATATGCTGATAGCTTCATATTAACTAAAAAAGCTGGATATTGTAAAATCTTATTTATAAAAACTCAGAGGATGAGAAAATTTTCTTTGATGGTGAGACTGTTGTCTTAGTTCAGGAAATTATTTAATAATCCTTTGTTACCTATGAATGAAGGAACTTTGTAATTCTGATTTCTCCTAAAATGTCAGCTTTTCCAGAGTCAGCTTAGACACTGTTTTTGCAAATACCCATGGTTTGCCTTATGCCAAGGAAGCCCAGAGGGAGGGCCTACTCCTCCTCTGTTGCTGTGTATATATTGAAATGCTTTTTAATTTTTTTTTTGCATTTGTTATCTATAATGAGCTCTCTGAGCCATGATAATATGTGAGATGAACCAGAGGTATTGATGTTATATACTCCCTTCCATTCAGGAGTTTCTGCTTGGAGGGAAATGTGGATATAAAGTTGACCTGTAGAATTGTGAATATTGTTGCAGTTATTGAATATATTACCATGTGAATAATAGAGACTGTGTTGCTCTCTAGTATAAGCTATATTTATTTTTAATTCATTTTAATTAGTAGTTATATAACTGGAGAAGTTTTGTTACCTTTATCCTGGCCTGCCTGACTGGCAGTGTAATAGCAGGAGCCTCTTTTAGAACATCTTAATGAAAACATGGCTGAAAGGAATTAATGATGATATCCGCAGACTGCATAGAAAATGGCTTTTGTTCCCAGTGTTAACATTTGCTTCTCAATCACGTTTCAATGTTTGCAAAGAGTGGCAGATTCACACCAAAAACAGTAGGTGTTCATATCCATATAGTGGATGCAGAATAAGCAGTTGTGACAGGAGCTTCTTCCTGCCAGGTACTCCTCCCACTTACCTCAACCCAGCCCCAGACAGGCATTAGCACTCAGTGTGGGCCCTTGGGCAGCCCTGAAGCCTGGCTGGGCCACCAGACAGGGTGGCAGCCTGTCACGGGCATCAGTAGCCTGCTTCCTGGGAAGAGTTCCTTAAGGGCGTTGGCTGTTTTTGTTAGCTAAGTTTTTTCTGGGCTCCACCATTCCTAACTCCAGGTAGACAAGATAGATGTCACACAAAACAATTTTAAAGTAGTTTGCTTAGTGCATTTTGTTATGATTGCAATGTTTGTTTCTCATTTAATAGGAGGCTTTTTACTTTATTACATTTTAGTCTTTAGAAGAGGTGGGTACTGTCACTATGTAAAATATGTAATATTTTATATGTTATACTATGTCACATATACTTGTAGTATTAGACCTTACATTCAATATACAATGCAATTGACTCTTTACAGACCTGCATTTTTCAGTGAACAATAAAAAGATTGTCTGGCACAAGAAATAAAAAAAAAAAGAGAGAAACCAACCATGAAAGGACTGAGATGATGAAATGTCAAACATAGACCGGCAGATATTTAAACAGCTATTACACATTATGTAGCTATTCTGTGTTTTCTGAGTTTAAGAAAGTAGAAGAAAACATAAATATGGTGAGAGAAATGCAAAGTATTATTCAAAAGACTCAAGTAGAATTTAGAAGTTCCCTCTTACTAGGGAAAGAAGCTAGGCAGAGAAGAAAGGAGAAATCCTGAAGTTGCTTTTCCTTCACTCTAAATCAGTACCCAGAACTTTACTTTCTACTCCTGGCCCTGTCCCCCACTTTCCCATAAGCCACCCAGAGTCCAAAGAACTGCCCTAGCCTTCTGTTTGTGGCTCTCTCAGTGGTGAGATGACCCTCACCTACATGCTGACCCAGAAGACTCTCTATGTTCCTGGGGGGAAAGTGGGAGGCAGGGAAGAGGGGCAGTGCTTTCTCCAGTTTTGGGCCCTTGCTTGTACCACTGCATTAGTGATTAAAATCTTATTTTTATTTTATTTTTGGCTTGTTGCTTTAATTGCCTACTATAGCACCTGGTAGCTCAACCTCTTTCTTTCAGCTCAGCTGAGCTCCTGAGAGCACAGAGACAAAAAAGACTGAAAAATAATGAAGAACATCTATGACCTGTGACAAAATATCAGGCACTTTAACATCATACAATTGGAGTACTAGGAAAAGAGGGAGGGGACAGAACACAGAAAAAAAGAATGGGAAAACAATTGCCAAAGTTTTCTGATTTTGAAGGAAATTTTAAATCTATAGATCCAAGAAGTTTAATAAATCTTAATAAAAAATTACAGGAAGATGTATGTTATCATTTGTAAATTCCAGAAGAATCAAAGGTTTAACTGTAAAAAATATAATACCTTATACATGTTTTTAAAAGATTAATTTTAAGAAATAATTGTGGGCCGGGCACGGTGGCTCAAGCCTGTAATGCCAGCACTTTGGGAGGCCGAGACGGGAGGATCACGAGGTCAGGAGATCAATACCATCCTCGCTAACACGGTGAAACCCCATCTCTACTAAAAAAATACAAAAAACTAACCAGGCGTGGCAGCGGGCACCTGTAGTCCCAGCTACTCGGGAGGCTGAGGCAAGAGAATTGCATGAACCCAGGAGACGGAGCTTGCAGTGAGCTGAGATCGCGCCACTGCACTCCAGCCTGGGCGACAGAGCAAGACTCCGTCTCAAAAAAAAAAAAAA
>NW_016803441.1:777355-817121 GCF_001698545.2 Rhinopithecus bieti | reverse complement strand
AAAAAAAAAAAAAAAAAAAAAATTGTGAGTACAAAGTTCTAAGTGTTATTCCAAACCTTGAAAATATTACAGAATTATTAATAAATTTGACCACTTAAGTTTTTTCATGTCTGTATGTAATGTATATTTTAAGCAAAGGACATGTTTATCATACGTTTTACAAAAGGCATTATATTTAACAAAAAGCATGATGGAGTTTTGCAACCTATTGAAAGCTCTTGAAAAATCAATAAAACTACTGGCAAACAATGTAAAATAAAGTATATGAACAGTCAATTCACTGCAAAAGTCTATATGAAAAGATGCTCAGCCTCACACATAATTAAGGAAATGTAAATCAAAATAATAATAATGTGGGGACATTTCCCCCCTGTACGATTGAAAGGGATAATATTTGAAACAAGTGTAGCAGGATTGTGTGACTTTGACATTCTTGCTTTGTTCAACAAAGAGGGATGTGGGAAACTCTTTGGAAGGAAAGTAGATAGTGATGATCAATAATAACAATGTACCCATTCTTTGACACTGCAACTCCATTTTTAGGAAGTTGTATTAAAATTACTCTGTCAGGTGCATTATAATAAATGAGTAAAAATACCCATTACTGCATTTTTATATTAATGAAGGACTAGAGAAACCAATACTTAATGACATATGGACTCTAATGTAAGAAATGATGTGACAATGCAATGAAACACAGTGCGGCTGATGAAAAGAATAAAATATGAATATAAAATTATTTCCAAGATATATTTTTTAAATCTAAAAAAGAAGGTACAGAAGAGGATGTATGTATTAAAACTATAGAAATTAGAAGATCTTAAGATGAGGGAAAAAGAAACAACTATAGAGGGTATGTGTGTATATATGCAATATACCTGTACTCACATATAAGTTGGTATTGGCATAGACTGTGTCTGAGATAACTTTAGTTGCATTTGGTCAAGGAAATTAGGAGCCTACATAAAGAAAGACACTTACATATCGCAATTTACCTTTAAAATGTTTAGTTTTGCAAGTTAAAAAGTTTTGGGTTAGCAAAACTATTCAACATTAGCTAACACAAAAGATTTTTTGTTTTCCTTAAGTAAAATAGATTTTCATGTTTTGGGCATACAAGTTGAGAGTAGTTATTCTTGTAGTCTATTTTAAATGACAATAAATCTTTGATATTCAAAATTGAACAATTATAGTTTCAAGTATATGAGTTATCTGGAAAACTCATTGGATATAGTAATTTATAATCTTGCTGAAATTTGATTTAGAATCAATTAACTTATTACATTGAGACTCGTCAACTGTACATTTCTAATTTTGATTTTGATGTGTTGGTTTCTAATTTATCAAGTTTACCTAATAAGCCTTATAATGAGATACAAATTGTGTGTGTGTGTGCAAGCCATTGCCAGTGATAGAAAACAAGAAATCTAAGAAGGCGTAACTGGGCAAATCAAAGTTTTGCACAAATTACATGGAAGAATGCCAACTCTAACATTTCCTCAGATTTATGCTTTGAATAAGGTTTATAAAACCCATAAAAGGAAAGAAAGAAAAAAATGTACATGAAGAAACGAAGCTATCTGTTCCTTTTCTTCTGGGTATGCCTTGGTTAAGAACATTTTCAAACCTTTATGTTATTTGTGTTGTATATTCATAAATTTGGAGGATTCACAAAAGTTTGTAATACAGCCTTAAAACAGTTAATTTTTTGTCTGTCCTGTATCAGGCATTTGTCATACTTCTCATTTTTCCAGAGGCCAAAACTAAACCCATGGGCATCTTTATCTGGCTGCCTGTAGAGTGAATGCTTGTGAGGTAAGCACCATGCTTTTCATTACAAAATTGGGGTACTATTTGATGAAAATAATAAAATATCTTCCTGATGAATTATATACAAGTTCAGATATTTGAAGATATGATACTTGCAGTAAAGATCACTAACCTAGCATATAGGGAATAAAAGGATTGCAACCTTAAGGCCCTATTTTATACATAGCAATTTAGCAAGAACACGCTAAAATGATAATCCCCCAATGCTGTCACAATTACAGTACAATAAGCACAGTATATGCCAACCACTCAACAGTTATGACAGTTAACTGAGTTATGATATAACTGAGCTGACTTCAACCCTTTTAATAAGTAACATGTAGCTGTGCAAATTAAATTTTTTGCCATTTGAAAATTGCATTCCTGAATATCTATGTGTTAAAAATAAACAAATTCAGGTTTATGAATAAAAGTGCTTGAAATAATTTAAGGAGATGGTTCCATAATTCTAGTACCTTAATATGATGCAACACAAGTGTGGTCCTTCAGTAAGTACCACATCTAAAATATGAATATATTTATTATGAAATAGTTAAAAAGCAAAAGCATATGCTATAGTATCAGTCATAACTTATTTAAAAATTGAGACATTTCTGGGCTGAAACTTGGGCCTTGCTTTACTTTCAGATCTTACCTTCTTCAATATATATGGCTCCTCAAAAGAGTCAGTGCATTAATCAAAACTTGCTATGAAGAAAAATGTCTTACAAAATGGACACAGATGAGACAATTTATTTTGTCTTCAGTTTATTGCTATAATTTAGTGTTCTGGAGAGGTACTGCTGAGAGGTCTGCCCTGGGAATAAAATATACTTCATTTATTTTCCAAGTGTTAGCAGCTATAAGACTAGATGGATAAGAAAGTGGTCATGTCATAAAAATACTGTATTTGCCTTAATATCAGTTTAAATGGACCAAGTGGCCAAAATAGTCTCTAGATATCATCTGAAGTAGCCTTAGTGCTGGATGTGAAAATCTACATTTCTATTCAGATAAATGAGGATCCAAGCATATGCCTCACAAAATAATTGACTTTTCACAAGCAATTCATGTAGTTCTTTCTTAAAGAGCAAATTCAATTGATGTGTTTAATACTAATTGTCTAAAAATGGTGGTTGAAATAATTGCTTAAATTGAACCTTTGTTGCCTTTGTTAAGATATACTTGAGCCAAGAAGCAGTTTTTGAATTAATCAACATCATTCCATAGGTCATTTTTCTATTCAATTTCATCAAATTTTTTAGTGATTTCTCTATAACATTGTGTTTATTCTTAGGAACACATAATGACAATATAAGAATTCTATGCGATTCCGTAGAGATCTCCTCAGCACTTCATTTGTGATTTTGCATGTTAGCGTTCATTCTCTAGCCTCTCTTAAGTTACTTCCTCCTGAGAAAAATGATTTTCCCTGTTGGTAGGCCGACATCTCACAAAATCATACATTACAGGAAATGCATGAACAACCAACAATAGTCTGGCCCAAGACCGACTTAGACTTGAGACTTGTCTACAAACCTCTCTTTCACCGTCCTCCATCATCAGAGCAGAGTTGCCAGGGCTGCCATAATCTCACATAGGAAATGAGACAGTGGAGGAATCCATATTGGACTTTGCAGCTGAAAAATATGTGGCTTAGCCTCTTAGCTGCTTAGTTACAGAGGCGCAGATGCCTCCTGAAAGCTTAACAGAAGGTGGGAAAGTTTATTTTAAAGCTTCATCTGTGCAGGAAAAAAAAAAATTAAAGCATGCCCCTTTAGTTTATGAAGTTTGTTTATTAAACTAAACATAGCAAAAACGGGCTGAGTAAATCCTAATGGAAGTTTGCATTTTAGTTATCTTATTTATAGGTAATTCATTAAATGAAATGAATTAATAGGATCATAGATTTAAGAAAGGTGGTCTCCATTTCACCTATTAGGCATAAATTACCCATGTGTTACATAATATTTTTATTACCTATGCTTTAATGGAATTAATTGAATTTTTTGTCATTTGATTTAATCACACCTATACAAGATAGTTCAAATATTGAACTATAGTCAAAAGATATATTGAAATACTTTTTTACTGCTCATTTAAAATTAATTATTAAATGTCTCCTAAGAAAATGCAACATAAATAATTATTTTGATAGAAAGTGATATATAGGTAATTCCAAATGAGTGATTATGAGATTTATTTTAATATAAGCATTCATAATATTCTGTCCATATCAGCTTTTCTATTTATTTACAGTTCTGGAAATTACATATATGAAATAAGTAACTGGGGGTAAAGGAGGACATCTGCCTGGCCAGATGGATAGGCTAAAAGAATTCTAACAGTAAATAAATAAATAGAATAAAAGAAGTCACAACTGGATCATCTCCCCTTTTAAGTAGATGTATGATTTCTAGAGTAATAACTTACAGGATGGCATGTTTATTCATCCCATATATTTTACCGAGCATCTACTCTGTGAAAGACACTGAATAAGGTATCAAGATTCAAAAAGATATCAAGATTTTAAAAGACCATGTTCCTTTCCCTAAGAAGCTCACCGTCTAGTTGGCCTAGGAAGGTCTGTCGATTAATCATTAGAAGACAATGTCATTTCCAGTATGAATGGGCATCACCCAGAAATTCTGTATTTTATGAACATTTTCTTCCTTAGTTATATCTTTATAATTATATCTCACAAATATTCCCTATTAGTGTTAAGTCTAACGTTATCTTATTTTTCCAGCCCTCTCCTTTTATATGCCTTAGTATATTGTCTAAATGCATTAATTAAACTACATACAAGATACACTGGTGCTCAGAGGAAACAGGATTATTCTGCCTATTAAGGTGAGGCTTCACAAAGAATGTAAATATAACACATAATTTGGATACTGAAAGGTTAGAAGTTTGCTAGTTCTACAAGAGGCAGGATATATTCCAAGTATGGAGAATATTATGCTTAACCATATGAAGATATAAAATCAATGCATGCTAGCAGTTGTAAGTATTTCATTGTTAGATATTATGACAGGGTAGAGTGGCAGAATCTTGAAGTAGAAATAGTGAGAACAATTTAGCTAGGTAAATCTCATTTATTTTTATTATGATGGCTAACAAAATGGAAATTTGAAAAAACAATTATCACTGATGATAAATCATTTCAGTGATAAATATTTACTAAGATCTATATATCTTTATTAATATATAAACAGGCAGGTATAAGAACTATATATATATGCACATACAATGGCCTTATCTATTGTATTAGTCAACTTGGGTTGTCATAAGAAAATACCACAGATGACACTTTAAACAGAGATTTATCTTCTCACATTTCTGGAGGCAGGAAGGTTCAAGATCAAGCAACCTCTCTGGTATTTTTTCTTAGAAGGACACTAATCCTGTTGGATTAGGGTACCACCTTTATAACTTCATTTAGCCTTAATTAATTCCTTACTTCAAATACAGCCACACTGGCAGTTAGATTTTCAACATACAAATCTGGTCATTGCCAGGAAGGGAGGAGGCTGCAGGCAGACACAAACATTCAGCCCGTAACATCTGTCTACATCCAAGGTGTTAGTATAGTGAAGCCAATTATTCCATAAAAATAATCAGCCACTATATTAGTTTGTTATCGTGTTGCTATGAAGAAATACCCAAGAATGGGTAATTTATTTAAAAACAAATAAAGAGAGAGATTTAATTGACTCACAGTTCCTCATGGCTGGGGAGGCCTCCTCTTCACAGGGTGGCAGGAGAGAGAATGAATGCCAGCAGGGGAAATGCCAGATGCTTATAAAACTGTCAGACCTTGTGAGAACTCACTCACTATCATGAGAATAGCATGGGGGAAACTGCCCCCATGATATAATCACATCCCACCAAGTCCCTCTCATGACACATGGAGATTATGGGAACTAACTACACTTCAAGATGAGATTTGGGTGGGGACACAGCCAAACCACATCAGTCACTTAATTAGATACATCAGCCAATTTGGTCAAATGCTAAGCCTTACTCCCTGTTTGCAGCTCAATACTAAATGAAAAGTGTACTTGGTACTGTTTATAATCAAGTTTATAGCATTGGTTTTTTACATTTTATTTCTCGCATTCTTCTTTGCATAATCAGTTGAGTTCTGAATACTTTTTTTTTTTCAGTAAAAAGTTTTCCTTAGCAGATGTCTACGACAGATTTTGTAAAATGAGACCATTGATAGGTGGAGGCTATTGAGCAGAGGAGTGCTGCTCTCCCTAAGGAATTGCCAGACCAGAATAGCAGCTAAACCAGTCCACTATGAACGCTTTAACAGCTCTAACAGCCTCAGAGTTTATAGCATACCTCTCACTAATAGCTAAAGCTCCATAACAATGCCAGAATAGTTCTCATCTCTGTCTTTGTACCAGAATCTTCATTTAACTCCAAAGCAGACTAGTAGCATCACAATTGCATTCTTCCCTACATCTCATAAATTTAACTAGGGAATGCTGTGTGCCATGTATATTGTGTTTATTTTTCATTATAAATTCACAAAATTTGCTTGAAATGAATGAAAATTCTGTCTCGTCTACTGTAGTCTGGTCATTGCGCCTTGCAAGCCAAGCAGAGCATTTGAATGCCAAGTGCAGAGCTCTGATTGGAGCTCAGTGTAGCTTCACTGTCAGCTCTCTAGTTTATCCAGATGGTGCTGGTTTTGCCCAATGTGTCATTTTTACTTTAAATGAACAATTTCGCCCTTAAGTGCCAAAGAAAAATGGATCTTTTTTTATCCTTTGTGAATGAACTTAAGCTCTCTTTGAAGCATTAAAAAAAGTTTTTAAAAATGTGTAGCTTCAAGATCAAGATAACCATATTTGGAGAATATCTATTCCAACACATTTATGTAGCATGTTTAATTTCCTCATATTTTATTTGCTTTTTTCCTTATTTTTTGTCACCTATTACAGTAATTTCTCTATTTTCCTTGTGTGTGTTATGTGTGGGGATAGGTCTCACTATGTTGCCCAAGTTGGTCTCAAACTCCTGGCCTCATGTGATCTTCCCACCTTGGCTTCTCAAAGTGCTGGGCTTATAGGCATGTGCCACCACACCAAGCCCTACAGTAACTTCTCTAACACTGACCATCAACAAAGATTTTTTTCTCTACCCAAATTAGAATAACTAAAGACAATTTCTTCTTCTCCTAGGCAATAAATCTTTTGTGTTAATATATTCTCTTGGCAAAGGGAAGGGTGAAGATCTTGGACTTACAATGTGTGAACTAGTTATTCTAGAAAAAGTACTTCTAATTGCTATTAGTGAGCCTCTCGTGCTTCTATCTGAGCACCTTAATCACTGCTTGTCATCTTCTCTTTACACCTGTCATCACCATTATATAGGGCTCCTCAGAGCAGGACTATGTCAGATACAGCTTTACACTCCTAGAACCTAGTACATTGCTGGGTATATAATGAAATTTCAAGAAGTAGTATTTTGGAGTGCTTAAGACCATGGTTTTCCAAGTAAAACAGATTTCACCATGAGGTCTCACTCTGCCACTGATACTGGGTGACCTTTAGGCACTTGTAGTAAATATTTGTTGTTTTTATTCTCTTCTCATATTTTTGTTGTAGAATCCTGATTTTATTTTTCACTTCCTCTTGAGAGAAGAGGATGTGGACAGGGTGGTCTGACCCCTCTCCAGTTGGAGAGATGATCATAAGATCCAGGCTAGCTAATATACACATTCATTCACTGATGACAGTGACTGGCTCAAAGATAGGCGCATCGCTCAAGTCAGTCTCTTTTTAGTGAGCCTGTGGGGGAAGAGAGAGCCCCTTCCAGCTAGAAGTTAGCAGAGGGGATGAAGTCAAGCCAGAATATGTAGGTTGGCCACTCATTAAACACTGGGACTTAAAAAAAAAAAAAAAAAAAATCATGTGACACCAAAGCTGCAATTCTTGTCTCAAAAAAATCTTCATTTTCTGCCTTAACAGCTTTTTGTCTTACATAGTGACTCTCAGCGAGAGTAGGGAAGGAAGGAAGAAGACACATTAGCTTAGAGAGTCTTGTTAAAGCTTCACACGCTGCACCCCATACCTCTCCTCACATAGAGTAACTCTGTTAAGAGGATTTTAACTTTTAGGAGTGGATGTGTGGATTAAAAATGAGAATTTATTTTTTAGGACAGTAGTTTTCAAACCTGGCTGCAGAGTAGAATCATCCGAAGAGTTTTCAAAAGATAAGAATATCTAGAAGTGTTATTGAACTTGAGTTTTTGTTTGCTTTATTTATTTATTTTTATTTTTTAGCTTCTATATTAGTCAGCTTGGGTTGCCATAACAAAGTGCCATAGACTAAGTAACGTAAACAACAAAAATTTATTTTCTCACAGTTCCAAAGGCTAGGAAGTCCAAAGTCAAGGTGCCAGCAAGATAGGTTTAATTGTGAGGTCTCGTCCCTTGGCCTGTATGTGTCTGCCATCTCCCTCTGTGCTCATATGATCTCTTCTTTGAGAGTTCAGGGAGACAGAGCTAGTTCTCTGGTGTCTCATCTTACAAGGGCAATAATCCCAACATGAGGATCCCGCCTTTCTGACCTCATTCAACCCTAATTACCTGCCAAAGGACCTGTCTTCACACTAAGGGTTAGGGTTTCAGCATATTCATTTTGGGAAAACACAAATATTAAGTCCATAACAGCTTTCAGGTGATTTCAATATGCTACCAGAATGAAACCACGCTTCAAGGGAAGGAAAAATGCCATTTTTTCTATGCCTTTTTATAGGTTCATGGCTGTGGCTACTACAGCAGAAGGCAGATTAACAAAAGACAAGGATACCAATGTATTTAATATATGTATTACATGATATGGAATCTTTCAAGAAGAAGTTTAGCCGTTTCTTTGGGTCTTCATTTCTTCTTGTATACATGCAAACCAGAGTTGACTTTAGTATATCAGAGACTTTCTTGAACTGTCTCTTCATTCCACGTGTTGAGTGACACTATATTTCAAATCATGTCTATGCAGTAACATGGGATGAATTAGTATGTTTCCCAGTTATGTTTGGAAGACCCATAAGATGCTTGTTATTTTTTTCTGACCCTAGCAATGTTATCATGAACAGAAGCTGCAAATTCAGCTACATTATGGATGAGTATTTTCATTTGTGGTTTAAAACACTTTCTACTGCAAAATATTATCCCCCTCCAAAACTATTAAAACTGCAGTTATAAACTTAAGTACTATTTTAACTTTTGAAAATTAATATATTGTTTTGATAAACTCTTTCTACTACTGAATGTCATGATAAAGAATCTTTGCCAGTGTTCATATGATCAAGAGAATGTGTTAACATTTATTACCAAAAATGTCCTCATTAATATTTTATAGAATGTCTGGCATAGAAAGTGGTGTTAAATCTCTGAAAGACTGCTGTCTTGTTTATTCATGCTTTTACTCGAATTTTGTTGTAGCAGTGGAGAATCAAAATTTGTAGGTGGTTTCAATGAATTTCAGACAAATTTCAAGTAATGTGACTATTTTTCAATTAATTCATTGTTATCTTTTCCATTCTAAATATAAAAATACATTAATCAATGAGTAAAGTGTTTGGGCTATCAAAAAACAGATAAATAACCTGTCAAAAGAACTCTTGAGCATGGAATTCATTCTTTTAAAATATTCAGCCTCTTCCCTATGTTAGACATTGCGAAGGCATTATGGAAGTTTGGGAGAACGTCTTCCTTCCTGTGTCTGTATTATAGAGCAGCACTTTCCAGCAGAATGTTCTGTGATGATGATGATGGAAATGTTCCTTGTCTGCTACACTGTCCCATATGATAACCACTAGGCACATGTGGCTTTGAGCACTTATTGAAGCCAAAAAACTAAATTTCAATTTGCTCTAATTTTAATTAATTTACATTTACATATAAATAGTCACATGTAGCTCATGGCTACAAAATGGACAAAGTGGCTATAGAGGTCAAAAAATTAAAAACTTGTTTTCTCAGTATCCCTTTGCAATTACTAGTGATCATGTTTTGTGTTTCACGGTTATGACTGATGAGATTGTATCTGTCAGAGTGTGGTCGCAGAAGCAGAACCACGTGAAATAGAATAGTAAGACTTAAGAATAAAATAGTAAAAGATTAAGAATAATATAATGACTATACACTTGTCTTGTTGGAAGGGTTGAGTGTCATAATTTATCAGTTAGGAGTGTGTTCTGCAGCAAGAAATAGCTTTCAGGAAGTCCACAAAGGATGGCAGGGAAGCTGTCACCTATGTATCCACCTGCCTGCGCACCATGCTGGATACATCTCAGGTTGCAAAAGCCGAGGAAGTGCTTGCTAAAGATCCCACTGACTCCCTGCAGTGGGTTGATTCTCAAGTGAACTCCCAGAGTCAAGGGAAATTATCTCCAATTATCTCAGCTGCTACTTAGAGCTACCATCAGAGAATAAGTGATACTCCGCCTCAGCTCTTCACATTGCTAGCTTGCAGTGTCCCTCGGTGGCAGAATCTAAGCCAGAATCCTATTGGAGAGATCCTGAGAGATACAGCTGTGGGCTTCTACAGTAGGATGCAGAAGAGAATGTACAAGGGGTCAGGGAATACCCCTGAGTTGACAAGAGGCATCCTGACACACAGATTTAAGAGGGAGTTTTCTGTTATCAGTTCATCTTGTTACCTCACATGTGGATAGGATGGCAGGAGGACTTGTGACCAGGAGACAACAGACATATGAATGGCAATAAATATTCTATGATGATGGAGTGGAAAGAGCCTCAGGGCTGGATGACATAGATGAGTTACTGTACCAGCCTTGGATTGACTATATCTGTTGTTAAGTTAGAGAAATAAAGCCATGATAGTTGATTTTTGTTTTGTTTTGTTTATGTAATAGAAGACATTCCTAAATGATACAGGAAAACTGTGAAATTGTGCAAGACTTTCTCTCTCCCTAAGAAAGAGTTCATATTTCACAATTTTATTGCATCATAACTTAAGTTGCGGCAACCATTTCGGGTTTGTTCCTTCCTTTTTATTTTTTGGTTTGATTTCTTCCTTTTCCTCTCCTCTCCCTCTACCTCCCTTTCTCCCACCCTTTGAACTTATCTTTCCCCAAAATAGCTTTCTTTCTGATTTATTCACTAAATATTTTATAAGGCCCTACTGTGGACCGTGTAGTAGGTACTTACAAAATCAAAATGCCCGTGCTTTTATAAAGGTTTTTCAAATCACAGTGGTCCAATGTTTGTTTGTTTGTTTGTTTGTTTATTTTGAGATAGAGTCTTACTGTGTCACCCGGGCCGTAGTGCAGTGGCATGATCTTGGCCCACTGCAACCTCCACCTCCTAAGTTCAAGTGATTCTCATGCCTCAGCCTCCCAACTAACGGGGATTACAGGTGTGTGCCACCATACGTAGCTAATTTTTATATTTTTAGTAGAGATGGGTTTTCACTATATTGGCTAGACTGGTCTCGAACTCCGGACCTCAGGTGATCCACTTTCCCCGGCCTCCCAAAGTGCTGGGATTACTGGCATGACCCACTGCCACTGGCCCAATGTTATTTTTGAGACTTATCTTTTTTTAAAAAGAGTATATTATAGTCGGTCTTCCATTTATAATTTCCTGACTTCCCCAAGAAACACTATATTTCCTCCTGACCTCTAGTACTCAACGTAGCATTTGAAGACCAGCAGGATTAGTATCATCTAGAGGCTTGCAAGAGAAGCAGAGTCCCAACTGTAAGAAGGACTTTTGCTTTATTAAAGATTTTTTGGAGGGTAAAGAAAAGAGCTGCACACATCATCTGATTTCAGAAAAGCAAGAATGTGAAAAATGTGTGGTTTGGCATGTAAGAAATAAAATTTACATAGTATATATACATATATAAAGTTACGTTTACCTTGTCAGTCAGGGCTGCCAAGGGATTCCAAAGCTGATTCACAAAGCTCACAATACACTTGAGGGGGAGGAGAAGATAAAGAAAAGTTGGTACGAAGTTATAGTTAGATAGGAGGAATAAGTTCCAGTGTTCTATTGCACCGTAAAATAATGTACTATGTATTTCAAAATAGAAGAAAGGATTCTGAACGTTTTTACCACAAAGAAATGATAAATGTTTGAGGTTACAGATTTGCTACTTACTCTAATGTAATCATTACACAGTGATACATATATCAAAACATCACATTGTACCCCATAAATATGTACAATTATTATGTGTCAATTAAAAAGAAAATAAATTACAAATATCAAAGAGAGGAATATCTGATGGTTTTCCTTTGGCTAAAGAGATAGATTTTACATCCCAGAACATGGACACAATAGACTTTACCATGAACCCTAAACTGTTCATGGCATCTCCCTTTCCAGTACCCACACACGGCATGCCCTTCCCCCTCCTAACTCTTCACCATTCAAGGAACACGGCCCCTGCTCCCAAACTTCCCTGCTATACTCTTAGCCTGATTCTTCTTCTGCCCTTCTGTACTAGCAAACTAGTCATAATGCTTCAGGTTACAACTCAAAGAGGCACATCCTTTTCCCGCTTAGTGATGGCCTCCATCAGATTGTATTACATTCAGTTATATTTTTTTCCTTCTCTGTCACTAGAATCTATGTTCCAAATCAGCATGGAGGGTTTTGCTGTTCTTGTTATCAATAATGTAATGTCTGATGTGGTACATGCTCAAGAAATGTTTGATAAATTATTTCAACAGTTAGTTTAGGCCAAGTTAAGCTGCAGTTGAAACAAAAACAAAACTTAGCACTCAGTGTTTCTGAACAACCAAGGCTTATTTCTAGCTCAAAGTACATGCCTATCACAGGTCAGATGTCATTCTACTCCAAGTCATCATCATTCCAAGTTCCAGGTGGAAGAAACAGTCTCTATATGAGACACTGCTTATCTCAAGAGAGAGCAAGGGGAGACATTGTCAAACCACAGAAAGGTTCTAAAAGCTTCTTTTTGAAAGTGGCTAATTTCACTTATAGTTTATTGGCCAAAGTGAATCATAGTAGATAAAAAGAAATATAAAATCTTTCTATAGGGAAGGACAGCAGATATTCTCAATCACAATACAACTTAATATAATTATCCATAATAACCCAAAACTCATTAATCACTTACTATGTAACAGGCATAGTGCTAAATACTTCACAGGAATTACTGCCGTTACAAGGCGCTCGAGCCTGCTAAAGGGCAGTAATTTATCAAGTCATACAGCTAGTAAATGGCAGAGCTTAGTTATAGAGACAGCTTAATTTGAAGATTAAACATTTGGGTTTTCATACTGCTTTACCGTAAAAGATTTACTAAATAAATGTAATTCCCAAGAAAAAGAGCAGAACTAATAGCAGCAGGCTGCCTGTTGAAGCCATGGTTTTGGTTACTAACTAGATGATAAAGTACACATGCTCTCACAATCTGTCACAAATCTTTGTGTAAGGCTGTTGTTTTCAACCAGGGCCAATTTTGCCCTGCAAGAGACATTTGGCAATGTATAGAGACATTTCTGGTTGTCACTACTTGCAGGTGGTGGTGGGAGGTTGGTTGTTACTGCCATCTAGCAGGTAGAGGCCAGGTATTCTGCAAAACATCCTAGGATTCACAGGACAGCCCCCACAACCAAGACTTATCTAGCCCAAAACGTCAATAGCATCAAGGTTGAAAAACCCTGAGGTAGGGAATGAGATAAAATATTTAGGTCACCATTAAATATGAGACTTTACTCTTAAAGTAAATAATTGTAGGAATACATTTTCTACCCTGATAAAACCTCATTAATTTTACTTCATATCAATTTAAAATACTCCGAAACTTTTGATGTGTTTCTATATTTCTAAAAATTATCCGCTATTTGTTTAGATACAATGCAAGCTTCATTCAGATTTAGAAGGATGATGTCATTCAACAGGAAGGTGACATTTGGAGGAGAGGCTCTGAGCACCCCAGGATGTGGTCGCCAGTCACGGAGCAGAAGAGGTGGAAGCTGCTGAGAGCTCGGTTGGCTCTTGGAACCAAATCACTTTTTGATGCACTCTAGCAACATTTTCCTCTCCCACATCTCCGCAAATGCACTTTATATTAATTAGCTAATGACTCTAGTGTTTTAATAATGAAAATTCAAGTAAATAATCAGTACCATTAATGGCCATTCTGTCTCTTCTTGTTGAACAAAACTAGCTTAATTTGCATAGTGTAGGCAGGATTATTTCTTTATTATATTAGACACCTTTTCCCCTTGATGTATCCCTTTGATTATTTCTAAAATGTCTCATTTCACTGAAAGATTTAAGAGAAAATTTATGACATATTTTGGCCAACTTCATTGATCAGTTTATGTTCCGATCTTTATTTTCTTTTTTAAATCATATTAAAGTATTTAAGTGGTATCAACTTATGACAACAAAATTAAGTACAAATTTTAACATAAACATGCCTCTAGCAGCTTTTGATGGTGACATAGTTTGAACAATCAGATAATCAATGTTGAATCAGTGTTGGAAATCCTTGCCTGACACTTTGTTTATATAAACAAAATTGATCAGTTTATGCAGGCTAAATTTAGTGAGGTTTTGAGAAAATACTCTAGTACAAATGCTGTCAAGCTTTTCCTGTAAAGGACATATTTTTAGGTTTTTGAGGATCACATGCAACCACTCAACTCTGTGATAGCGCAAAAACAGCCACAGACATATGTGAACAAATAGGGGTGGCTGTGTTCCAATGAAATTTATTTACACGCAAAAAAGTGGCTGGTCGGACTTGCCCTGCAGGAAGTATGTATTTGACTGACCCTTGCCCTAATTAAATTAAAAGAGCAATCAAAATTGCACAGAAAGAAAAAACTTTGCCTCTAACAAGACCTAAGTACTCCCCAAACTCTAGCGGGTTATAAAAACTCCCTGCCATCTGACCCAGACCCCATTCTCAGCAATTTTTCCTCCTACATTCCTTTATGTACCTCGTACACTAACCTAAATAAGCCATTCTCTGTCCTCTACACGAGATTTAGGGGTTCCATGGCTGTGATCCCTGTCTCCCTTATAATACGTAGCATTCTACTTTAAGTTTCAGCTCAGTTGTGTGCTGCTTAATGCTAGAGAATGACATTGTCATGGTTTGTCTTTTACCCAGGTCAGGTAGCTTCCTGTATCTAACACAGGATGTTGAAACTGCAGGGTTGTGGGAAAACCATATACTTTAGGGTCAGACATATAATGGTTTGAATCTCAGTGCTGCCATTTGTTAGTTACATGACTTTGCACAAGATACTTGACCTCTTTGAAGTTTATTGTTTTATATGCAATATTAGCTAATGAATACCTGCAATAGAAGTATTATAATTAGGAATAAATTAATTTAGTGAGATTGCATATGCAGGGACTTCAGTGAATGTCAGGTATTCCCCAACTTTTCTCACCTTTAGGGAGTTATAGTCATAAAATGAACCAAATAAATAAAAAAGTAAATCAAGTGTTTTGAGTCAAAGTCACCCAGTAAAATGTTTCTATTTTATTGAGAACACTTAAGGCAATAAAATACAGAAACAAAGAAAAGAGTAAGTGGCAATGAAACAGAAAAAGATATTTTTTTTCCCTTCCTCCCTTCCCTTCCCTCCTCTATCTCTCTCTTCGTTTTTTTTTTTTTTTTTTTTTTTTTTTTTTTTTTTTTTTTTTTTTTTTTTGAGATGAAATTTCCCTCTATCATCCATGCTAGAGTACAGTGGCACAGTCACAGCTCACTGAAGCCTCAAACTCCTGAGCTCAAGCAATCCTCCTGCCTCAGCCTCCAGAGTAGCTAAGACTACAGGCATGCACCACTGTGATGGTTAATATTGTATGTTAACTTGATTGGATTGAAGGATGCCTAGATAGCTGGTAAAGTATTGTTTCTGGGTGTGTCTGTGAGGGTGTTGCTAGGGGAGATCAATACTGGAGTCAGCAGACTGGGAGAGGAAGACCCACCCTCTATGTGGGTGGGCACCATCCAATCGGCTGCCCACCTGGCTCGCACAAAGCAGGTGGAAGAAGGTGGAATGAGCTGACCTGCTGAATCTTTCGGCTTTCATCTTTCTCCTATGCTGGATGCTTCCTGCCCTTGAACATCAGATTCCAGGTTCCTCAGCTTTGGGCTCTTGAACTTACTCCAGTGCTTTGCTGGGGATCTCGGGCCTTCTGCAGACTGAAGGCTGCACTGTCGGTTTCTCTACTTTCGAGGCTCTAAGACTCGGACTGAGCCGCTACTGGCTTCCTTGCTCCTCAGCTTGCAGACGGCCTATCGTGGGACTTCACCTTGTGATGGTGTAAGTCAATTCTCCTTAATAAACTTCCTTTCATATATGCATATATCCTATTAGTTCCGTCCCTCTGGAGAACCCTGACTAATAAAACCACCATGTCCAGCTAATTAAACTTTTTTTTTTAAGAGATGCGGTCTTCCTACATTACCTAGGCTGATCTGAAGCTCCTGGCTCAAGCTATCCTCCCTCCTCAGCCTCCTAAGTAGCTGGGATTACAGATGCAAGCCACCCTGTCAGGTCCAGAAAAAAACGATTTCTATGTAGATCTAGGGGAATTAGATTGATAATAACCGTGACATATCAAATTTAGGGTAATAAATGTATTATTCAATAAGTGGTATGAAAACTGCTACTGATTGAAACAATTTTAAAAAGTTCCAAATATCTCAATGATATAAAATATTAAAAAATGAGGCCATAAATAAAACCAAGGAAAGTGTGAATTAATCTATTTATAATATTAGAACGTGGAAAGACTTTTAAATTAGCCGTTAATTAATTAAAGGCTTGAAGATTTTGACCTATAAAATTAACAACAAAACTTCTGGATGACAATGAGTAGATTCCAAAGACAAATTTGAAAAATTAATAACAATTTGAAACAAAACTTGATGCATATGACAAAATGGTAATTTTAATTTACAAAAGTTTATGTAAATCAGTAAGAAAAGATGATCCAATTTTTTAAAAGCGCAAGAAGGCATTCTCCAAAAACTAGGAATGACAATAAATTGCAAGAAAGATGTTCAATCTCAGTAACAATTGAAGAAATGCAAATAGCCGAAAAAAAATTGGATTTTTCTCCTATTAAACTGTCAAAAAATTAGAATAGTTTGATTTTCCCAGTGTTGTCCAGGATGTACGGAATGAGCTGTCTCATAGGTTGTCGTTGAGAGCAAAAATTGCTACAGAGGACAATTTGGCAATATCTATCAAAAATTAAAATACTTTTAGCCTTTGCCCACTGATAAAATTTATCAGTGTACTTATAAAAGTTTGTCAAAATTTATGTGCAAGGGTATTCACTATAGAAATTTTTGTAAGAACGAAATGCCAAAAACATCAAAATGTTGTTCACCAAGAGAATAGATTAATATATTTATCACGTATTAATATGAGGGCATATTCTACCACAATAATAATGAAATGTAGATATATGTGCTAGTATGATGAGATCTCTAAAATATATTTTAATTGAAAAAAGATTTAGGGTAATATGTTAAGATCTCTTTTGAGAAAATACATGTAAAACTGACTACATATTTGTGGCTCAATGTACATTTTGGTGATGGAAAGGAATCACAAGAAACTGTTAACAGTGGGTGCTTTAATATAGTGGTTAATATACAAATGGAAGGGAACAGGTGATGAGTATTTTACAATATTTTAGATTATATAGTTTTTAAACATTATATAATGATTTACATTATTATTACTATTTCTCACAGTAGTTGAGTACACCTATTTGGTTCTTACAGAGATGGGTAAGATTGGGGGCCATTTTATATTATATTCTTTATTTTGAGAAAGAAATCAATATTTTAAATATAAATACACAGACCAATACAAGTATGTTTTTAAAGGTAAAACCATTCCCAAGAATTGTTTTAAGTGAGAGCCTGTGGTTTGTACCAAATTGTGTTAAACATAAGGTAGCTATGGAGAGAACAAAATGCTAAAAACGAAGGAAATGATCCTCTAACAGCTTGTGGATAAATATATCTTGGTTTCTTGGTTTCCGTCAGTTTTTCTGCTCTCATCCACTATTTCTTAAAATATTTGTGAACCTCTGAATGTGTGTTATTGAGGAATCACTAGATCTACATGCTCTTTTTGAATGTATACATGGTCAATACACTAATTATAAAGTTAGCGATAACCTCTTTGTTAATGTGCACCGTCCCAATAGCCAATATTTTCAAAACAATCAATGGATTATTAGCTAACTCAAAACCTGATTGATACTTTGGAAACAGAGTTTCAAACATAATTCTTCACAGTATATTGTAAATCTAATTCCACTTAATATATGTAATCAACCTTGCCTTCAAATATTTTAAAAGGCTAATTGTCCAAGTTGTAGTGATGTTGTAAGATGGTGGAGAAATTATAGGAGAGTGGCGCCTTTCCTCAGCCCTTTCCTCAATGCTGCACCTTGGTTACTACACCTATCTATTCTTATTTCCCATATCAGCTTTCCCAAATGATCATTCTGCTTCTCAAAACCTGTATATTAACACTTTCCTTTTTTTTTTCTTGAAATATGAGCAAGTTTCCATCATGGGAATTTAAAGCTGGGGTGGAGTGGGGAAAGGTTAGATGAAGTCTAATGATGATTTACCTCAGGGTCTGACATTGAATGTCTCAAGTATGCTTCACCATATCACCTAACATCTTATATTCCATTTATCTCTGTAAGTTTTATTGTCTTTTTTTTTCTATAAAGGAATAAAGTTAGTTTTTTTTTTTTTTTTTAATGTACAATAGTTGCTATTAGGCTTTATACAAGTTAGTGTTGGTTCATTTTTCACCCATGGATATTAAATTTCAAGAAGTACAATTATGGTTTTTAATGAGAGTTTATAGTGTAAGAATTTTGCAGAAGGCCAGTTTAGATGTTTTTTCTCCTAGTGGGTATTTAACCAAACAAAGAGTTCAAAGATTAAATTAGCACAAACAGATGAGTTCCTGAGATTAAAAACAAATAGTTTATTTATTTAGATTCTCCAACACTGGCCCACAGTTCTTATCTTTAAACACTGGTTCTTACCAGGAGGTAAATGAAAGAAATTGTGAACGATCTTACAAGATGAAGAGACATTTGAATGAGTTAAGCTTTTTTTTTTTTTTTTTTTGTGAAACTGACCTCGCATGCTCAGAGCAGTGTGATGAGGAGCACTCTCTGCTCCAAGTTGCTGATATACATCTTGAGAGTGGTGAGATGGAGATTCTGTAGGCTGGTCCAGCCTTTGCTATGCTTCCCCTAATGACTGCAAGCCAGAGCCATTCAGTGATTCTCAGTATTCTCCTTCTAAAAGGTCTGAGGCTTTAACATGTGAGCTTCCTCAGCTTTCTTTCCCTATAACAATATACCTCGATCTGACACTTATTTACCTTTTTCCTGGTTTTATGGGGAAGGCTCTTTCCAAGGCTCACCACCCATAAGTATTGAAGAAGTTGTTTTATCAAGAATTCCATGATTCTCCTCTTTCTTCAACTTTTCTCTTTCTTCTTGATCCTTCTCTTTTCTGCATATATTTATTTTATCCTCTTTTAAAATAAGTTTTAAAGAGAAAAGGAAACTCTCTTGCATTGATCTTCTTTACTTCTGGCTATCAGAGTACATTATCCTTATGCTACAGGGTAAGCATTTTGAATGAGTGTATTTTTGCTTCCTGACTCTGACTCATTACCTACCACTCTCTTTTCAGTCCACTGCAATCTATTTTCTGCCTTTATATCATACCCAAGAGACCACTCAAGTCAAAGCACTCATGACTTGCCAACATTAAAAAACAACTGACAATCTTCTTTCATATTTTAATTGACTTCTCTGTAGTAGTAAAAAATGTTGCCCCTTTCTCATATCTCCCAACTTAAACATTTTTTTCACTTTTCCTGTGTTGCTAAGTCTCCTGCTGCATCCTAGAGTTTCATTTCTTACTGGACTTTTCCATTACTACCCACTATATAAATGTAGCCCTTGCTAGAGCTCTCTTCTCCTTTTCTTTCCTTCCTCCTTAAGCATGCTTAACTAGCTTTACAATCTCTGCTAGTACCTTTAACCTCACAATTTTCCAACCTATATCTTGAAATCTAACTTCTGTCATTTCTGGAGCTCATATATTCAATTACCTCAGTGAGATTCTTGTTAGATCCTGTCTTCGTCAGTTCATTCTTATTAGATGCTGTCTTAGTACTTTAACAAAATACTGTAGACTTGGTGGCTTATAAACAACAGAAATTTATTTCTTACAGTTTTGGAGGCTGGAAATCTGAGATCAAGATATCAGCATGGCCGAGTTCTTGTGAGGGCTCTTCTGGGTTGCAGACTACTGACTTCTTAGATTCTTGCATGGCAGAGAGCAGAGAGAGGAAGCTCGGGACTCTCATAAGGACACTAATCCCATTCATGAAGGCTCCTTTCTTATAACCTCATCTAATCCTAATGGTATCCCAAAGGTCCCATCTCCTAATACCATGACATTGGGGTGTGAGGTTTTAACGTGTTCAACATATTAATTTTGGGGGGATAGAAATATTCAGTCTGGTACAGAGGCCTCACAGGTTCCTGAAATTTCACACAATGAAAACTGAACAAATCCGACTCTCCAAATCTGCTTCAAAAATGAACATTCTCTCTCCAGATCTCCTTAAAATTAAACATTTCTTCTCCAAATCTACTTCTTTCTTTTCCTTTCTTGTTTTATTTAGATGCCTACCCAGTTCTTTCAAGTATTGCTCTTTAAAATATTATTTCATTCCTCTCAATCCTGGCTGTAGTGTCGTGGTGCTGGAGCTGGCTGCTATGGCGGCAGCATCCCTGTTCAACAGGGGAGACAGTTGCTCCCTTAGTGGCTTGGATTTTTTTGTAGCTTTGGGAATTCTTTCTAAAAGTTCTAGTTAAAGCCTGCATCTTCAGCTTTCCAAATTATCCTATTAATATAAAACAAATAGAGATTTAATTTTACTATAACAGATTCTCTGCAACTAGATCTTTACCAATATAAATGACTAATATAGTTTCCTTCTAATAATATTTGTTACTTTTCATCACATTTTTTTTTGGTTGATGTGTCCATTTCTTCTGCTTGACGGTTAACTATCTGAGCATGACATTCCTGCAGTAGTACACATAGTAGATATTCAATATTTATAAGCTGAATGCATTCACAAGTAAGTGGTATGTGCTATACAAAGATAACTTCATAATAACTATCTTTTACTCTAGGAGCTATTTAACATTATGCTTAAAATATTAATGAAAATGTGACTTCAACTCAGTATGCTAAAATATCTTTTAATAATGGAAATTATCTTCTAAGACTACATTTTTCTTTAATAGTTGTATCTCATTTCCAAATGTTCTTTGATCAAGAAAAATACTTTTGTTGTCCTAAAAGTTTTCATGCATGATTTCATGTTCTTTGTTGCACTTGAAAATAGAAATTGAAGTTATAAAGTTATAACTTTAAGATACATTGATGCTGTCAAGCTGAAGGCCATGTAATTTTTTCTTTGCATTCCTCTGCGGTTCTTAACATGTCAAGGATGACTAGTCACTTTCATTAAGCACTATGACCTGGGTGTGAAAATCCAAAGATATTACAGTGCTTGTCAAAACAGCTTAGCTCATTTGGCCTCTTCTGTGCCACTTATTTTAAAGCTTAGGAAATGAAAAGCAAAGAAAGAGTTTTAAATAATGACAGTTATGGTTAATAATTATAAGTGATAAATTATAAATTATATTTAGTAGTGCCTATATATACAATAAAGTCAGTTTGGAATATGGGGTGCAAAATTAAATGTCTGCAGGAATGGGGCAGGTTATGTAACAAGTGAAATGGGCTAAATTGGACAAAATGAGTGGGGGAGGATGGAGGGAAAGGAGATTATATTCATGGTCTAAAGGGGCTGGCACTACTCAGGAGGTACAAATTGGTGCCTTGCAGACAGATAAGCCCAGTGTGGCAGACCTGATTTTTAAAAGAGAAAACAGAAATAAAGAGTTTGCATGGATCATTCTGAACTGTAAATATTGCCAAATACATAAAATTTACATACAGACTTAACGAAAATTTTGAGTCAATGTCAGTTCACAAGACTAGGTGCCAAGTCTAGGTTAGAATCTATTAAGAAGAGAACGCTTCTTCACAATATGACTTCCATGTAATACATTCATATTACATTTCTTCAGGAATAAACATTTATTCTTAACTACATATGTATATTTTTATAAAAAATAGACTTTGGTCAATGATTTCTGAGTTTTTATTGTTTAGATCACCGTTTAAAAACCTAACTAGTATTTTAATCAGTCATATTGAATGAATGAATAAATGATTGAGTGAATGAATGCCATAGAGGTAAGAAGGTGAATGTGAGGGAAGGCGTCATCATTGTTCTTAAAAGCCTGGATCTTGAAGTCAGGGACCTTACAAAGCCATTGGAAAAAAATGAGTGTCTAAACAGGAAAGTAAATTTGATGTCACAAGCAATCAATCACTGCAAATTAGTAAAATGTAATCATTACACTTAGACTAGGCAGTGTTTTATTAGTACATCAAAATAAGTCTGTTCCTAAGGGAAATAATGCTAGGGATAAATAGATAACACAAAAGAGAAAATAATTCACAAAGCTGTAGATATATAGGTATATACTTGTGATTTTATGTAGCCGTTTGCTGCATATCCATTAATAACTTTTATATTTATTACCAACAAAATGAAAAAAATAACATCAGGTTACTCACTCAGCTGTGTAGTCAACTTCCTGGCTTCCAGTGACAGCTTCACTGCTTGTTAGCTGAATACTTGAGTTAAATACTTGATTTAACTCTCAGTTTCTCCATATCATGGGGTTGTTAGGGAGACGTAATGAGAAGTAAAGAGCTTGGGACAGGGAATGCCACATTGTAAGCACTGAATAAATATTAGCTCTTACTATGTATTATCAAGTGTCTCCTTTAAAAAGTATAGTTTGATTGACTGACAGACTATTTCTTGATTCTCCAAATTTTTATCTACTGAATGAATATTTTAAGTACTAAGTATTATGGCAAGAGTGAGAGAAAGATGAACTTCTGACCTGGAAGTGCTCAATTACTAGTAGAGGATATAGAAATGCATACATGCCAAAAATTCGAAACAATGTAAATATTTTCATAGAGTTTTTGTTTGTTTGTTTTTTATAAAATATTAAGAAATATATGTGAACCTGGAAGGGTTAAAGAAAGTTTGACATACAGGTGATATTTAGGCTGAGCAAATCATGTAGGACTAGCAGAGGTTTTTTCCAGGTGGAGAAGAAGAAAGAAATAAGTGAAAAAGGAAACTGCACCAATTATATAACAGAAATGTTTTCTCTGAAGAGCATATTTGGTGCAAGAAATGGGAAGCAGTTTTGACTCAGTGAAATGTAGAAAGTTGAGAGGCCTGGGTTATCCCAGATGAATATGTTTTATCACAAAATACATAAGAAAATGGATTCTACAGTTAGTGGGATACCAAAACAAGTGTTAAATATAATAAAATACTAGCAAGTGAAAGCAAATACCAAAAACAATGAAGTAAATGGAGCTTCATGCTCTAGGCTCCACTTTCCTCTCTCTGTAAATATATGGTATGCTATATAACATTATTATTCTTTCTAATTATTTCCACCTTTTCTTCTGTAGCAACCTCCTAAAATTTTTGGAGTCTTGATATAAGCTGAATGTTCTTGCTTGGGGTTAATATTTAAGATGTACTTACTGGCTCCTCATCATTTCAGTTTGAAAATTGATTATAAGCTTTTGTTGTTGCTATCTGTAGTTATGTCTTACTACTCCAAGAACAATTAGAAAAATGCATTATACATAGTGATTATTAAAACGAATATACTTGAACTAGGGTGATAGGACTTCTTTAAAACCATAATTTGCACAGATGGATGTTCTATCTTATGTGGATAAAACTTATTATCTAGCTTTTACGAGAATTTCTGCTTTTAATTGAGGTTATTGTCCTGAATACTACCAGCTCACATACAGAAATTCTAAAAGGCACTAACAAGTCACTTCTTCACATTTGAGAAAGCTCTTTGGAGGATTCTATAGATATGAAGAGAATCATAAAATGTTGTATGAATTGCATTTATCTCAAACCATTAAGTTTAATTTTTACTTATCAGAATGTTCCCTTTCAAACATAAACTAAAGGGAAATATGTCTAAGTTTTTCTGTGAACACCTAAGTACTGCTATCAGAATAAGATGACCTAATCATTATCTCAAAGGCAATTTGTGAGGATTAGCACCAAATGTTTTCTGAATTGCATATTTGCCAAAATAATTCGGTTTTCTGTGTATATCCTTTTAGAGATCATTCTTTTTTTTCTTAGATGAAAATCTACTTTTCCTGAAATTGAAATTGTTGAGTACAACCTACAATGTAAAGCTTTATAAATATTCCATTGAGATTTCTCAAAAGATTTAGTTGAAATTTTACCTATGATGACAGATGTGATAAGAAAGCCAGGGCAACATTCTTTACTCTGCGTGTACATTCTGAACAGACAAGATTTATGTTCCTGTTTTCTACAAAGGACAGAGGATGCCAGGCATCTCTCATAAATCTATTTACATTTGCCATAGGATGGATATCACAGCCAGTGTTTGAGTGTATTAATTTGGAGCTCAAAAGAGTCATTTTCATTCAAAATGTGAGAAACATGAGATGATGAAAGACTGACTTTAGTGGTATGCCGGTAAACATTTGAAAACTTAGAAAAAGTTAAAAAAAAAAGCGCCCAGCTTTTTGGCATTTTCTGATTTCCTTACTGTAGTATTTTCATTATTTCCTATTTTCAAGTCACCAACATGATGTCAACTGGCTTACAAATTCCTAAACTGGTTTGCAAGTGTCATTATGAGTTGGCTTAGCACACCAGTGAATAGAACATGATATTTATTTTTAGCAATCAATCAACTTCAAGCTCATTAATGACATGATCAAAATAATTACAGTTCATTTTTAAGTGAAAGTGGAAAATGTTGCTGCATTTTCCTTTAATATAGAAGAAAAAATATGTAAGTAGCTTTTGGAAAAATGGCACGAAATATCTCTATTCATATTGTAGGTTGTTTTGGGTGTGGTCTTCCTGCAAGCACCACTTTACTTTGAAATTTATTAGAAAAAATAAATCATGGAAATTAGAAAGTGAATGGAAACGGTTTTTCTCCATTTAATTTCATTACAGTGGTACACAACAATCTCTTGGGTTAATGTCGTAGCAGTTTGTCGATTGATCAGAATAATTCTTATCTATAGACAAGGCCAGGAGTATCAAGAAGCTAGTGTATAAAATATATTTCCCCAAATATGTGTAATGCCTATACAAATTTCTATTCATAATATATTTTAATACCTTTTCAAATCAAAGGAAAAACAAAAACATCGTTAGAGAGAAAAAAAGCCAATCATATAAACAGAAAACTCCTGTGAAGCAAACTCTATCATTATCATCATTTTATTTTATAATTTTTAACTATACATTTAATTTTTGTGGGTACATAGTAGGTGGATATATTTATAGGATACATTAGATGTTTTGATACCAGCATGCAATGTGAAATAAGCAGATCACAGAAAATGGAATATCCATCTCCTCAAGTATTTATCCTTTGTGTTACAATCCAATTATATTCCTTTGGTTATTTTTAAATGTACAATTAAATTATTATTGACTATAGTCACCCTGTCGTGCAATCAAATACTAGGTCTTATTCATTCTATTTTTTGTACCGATTAACCAAATCATCCCCACTTCCCCTTTTCACTTTCCACTACCTTCCCAGCCTCTGGTAACCATCCTTCTACTCCTTATCTACATGGGTTCAATTATTTTGATTTTTAGATCCCACAAATAAGTGTGAACATGAATGTTTTTCTTTCTGTGCCTGGCTTATTTCACTTAACATAACGTCCTCCCGTTCCATCCATATGGTTGCAAATGACCGAATCTCATTGTTTTTCATGACTGAATAGTACTCCCTTTTGTATATGTACCACATCTTCTTTATTCATTCATCTGCTAATGGGTACTTAGATTGCTTCCAAAAAGCTGCAACGAAGATGGGAGTGCAGATATCTCTTCGATATGCTAATTTCATTTCTTTTGGGTATATGCCCACCAGTGGGATTGCTAGATCATATGGTAGCTCAATTTTTAGTTTTTTGAAGAATGTCCAAATTGTTCTCCATAGTTGTTGTACTAAATTACATTCCTACCAACAGTGTACAAAGATTTCCTTTTCTCTACATCCTTACCAGCATTTATTATTTCCTGTCTTTTGTATGTAAGCCATTTTCACTGGGGTGACATGACATCTTATTGTACTTTTGATTTGCATTTTTCTGATGACAAATGATGTTGAGTACCTTTCATATGTCTGTTTGCCATTTTGTATGTCTTCTTTTGAGAAATGTCTATTCAAATCTTTCCCTAATTTTTAATTAGATTATTAGATTTTCTTCCTCATTAGCATCATTTTATACATAAGAAAACTGAAATACAGGGAGGTTAAGTAATCTGCCTAGGGTCATGCAGCAGGTAAGTGTCAGAGCTAGGACTCAATGTCCTTTTGATACTGCTACCTACATAACATACCTTTAATATTTATGGTTTAGAATTATCGGTGTATTGGATGGGCTCTTTTGATTGTTACCTGGAGAGACTTGCTCAGGTTTCCTAAACTACATGAGAAAACAGGAATTATATTATACAGCCAGGTCTCATTGAGTCCCAGAAAATCCTCACGTGCAACTTTCAGTGAAGAGACAAGAATTGCTAAAACCATACTTCAAAAGGTACTGCAACACCATTCTGAATTCAGTGCAACTCTGGTTCTCATATGATCTTATTCCCCCTCTACAGAGAATGTTCATTGATCTTGTTGGGATTCAGAAAAACGATATCTCAAAGTATGATGCTTTTGTATGCTGAGTACTTTAAAGAACATTGGAAGGCTTAAGTAGCAGTCTCAGAACCAATGTCTCTCTGACCTTCTCCTGCCCTCCTATTGCACACCCCTCATTCTCTCCTGAAGTGAATCATAAAAACCAGAATTCCTCTTCCCCAAAGTGGGTCATAGAAACTAGAACCCCTTTGCCCCATAGCAAGCCATAAAACCTAGAAATATTGCTCTAACCTTCCTCCACGTTTTTCTCTAGAAGCCGACTATACAAAAATTCTCTGACCTACATCTCTTTAATAGTAGGTCATAAGACCCTCATTCCAGATGGGTCCTGCCCTATACCAAGAAGGAAGAAATGATACAACAGAGAGCCAAGAGGAATCTGGACAGGCTTTGCTGAGTTCCCTACTCAGTCTGTTATCTTTAGGTCTTCCCCTTTTGTCCAATCACACTGCTACACAGCTGTTCATGTCTCACCAAACCTAAGCACAAAAATAGACAATTTTCCCTGAGTCTCTGAGTCTTCATTTCTGAAGGCATCAGTGTCACATAAAATTTTGAATAAATAAACTGGTATGCTTTTTTTCTTGTTAACCTGTCTTTTTGATGCAAGACTTTTCTCAGTCACTTTGCCAGCTGGGAACCTCTGGCTGGTGACGCCCCTACCTGGGCCTTGCTTGGCCATGCTACTTGCTTCAGGAGGTGGCTCGCCCACTCAGTCCACCCAGGTTGCGCCTGGCTTGCACACTGGCTCAGCCCATGGCTGTGTTATAGCTCATACACCTATCTGGTGATTCCCAGGTTCTTGTCCTATGTCCTAGAAGAATGAGGATATGCTGATAATTGAAGGGTGAGGAGGATGGAGAAGAATTTTATTGAGTGAGGGAACAGTTCTCAGCGGAGAGGGGACCCAGGGGTGGTTCCCCACCCAAAGTTAGGTGATTTCTAGGGTTTTTACAAGCGTGGATGAGTCTAGGGTTTTTATAAGCACAGGATTGGGAGGGGTGGGATGTGGGTAGCATTGGAAAAGGTAATATTTGGTTAATTTAAAAGCGTTATTCAGAAAGAACCAATTGGGAAAGAGTAGGCAAACAGGAATAGAAGATCTCACTCCAGGTCACAGGTCTCGGACTGTTTTTGGCTTGAAGGTGAGGTTTCACCGGAGACCTTCCCCTGTCTGCCTAGGCATTTGTCTACCTCCTATTGCTCTCATTTTGTTACGAGTGTTGGTCATGCCCCTCATGATGGAGAGGAAAGGTATTAATCTCTACTATTTCTGATTCTACAATGTCTACTATTGCGTGTTCTGGAATTTATTTGACTCCCCTACTTTTTCTGTTCTTCTAAATTCCTTGGTTAGGCTTTGGAAAAAGAAACTCCAATTAACTAAGCAAATTAGTATTGCACCTGTGTAAGCAGAGCTTTATGCTAAGCCATCTTTATGAAAGATACTAGATTATTCTTAGACAAGGAGAAAGAGGGAGTAGGAGAAAGCAAAACCTCAAGTTTGGGGAACTACGTGGATGTCATTATCATTCATCACAATAGAAAATACAGGAGAATGAAGGGATAATGATTTCAATATTGGTTGACTTTAGTCTTAGGTACTGCAAAATACATAACAGGATATTCATTCTATTAATACTATTCATTAACAAGAAAAACTGAGTGGTCTGAAGGCCAGGAGAACCCATTAGCCAACCATCAGTGTACTTGTCATGTTTAAATCAGAGTATCTCTTAGCCATGCCATAACTTAGTCTCATATTCTTTTTTTTATTTAAAAATTGCGTCAATTAAATATTTAAATTAAATCCCAATGCATTTTGAGTGTGAAGTTTTAATTAAAAGTCAGTACACTATGGTTTTCTCATGTAAATTTGTTGCTTGAATGCTGCCTGGCAAATACAAAAAGGATAAAACAGAAAATGTCTTTGAGGTAAACTCAGCAAAATCATAGATGCAGTTCCACTGAGTACTGCTGCATTGAAAATCCCTTCAGAGATAGGAAAAAATAATTCCTGTCTGTAGTACTGCACATTCCCTAAACTACCTTCTTTTGAAGCAGTCATTAACGGCAGCATCCTCAGTGTATAGTGTTTTATAGTTTCACTGTGTGTGACAACATTAAGCATCATTAAAAAAGGTAATTAGAATAAAAATGCAAAGTTCCATACATCTTTTGAAATACATCAGATATAGTCTGTCCTTGAAACAAAAAAGGACATGATAATAAAGTTAACTAGCCTTTTAAAATACGTGAATAGAATAAGAAGGAAATCTTTAGATTGCTTTAAAAAACACAATTAATAACTCTAAAACGAAGTGCTAAAAACAGAAAATTTCAGCGCTTGAGCAAGTAAACAATGTTAAGGTAAGAACTGACCTAGAAATATAGCAGAAGAGTAAAGAAAAACAAAACACATAAATGTCTCTTTGAAGAAAGCACAGGATCAAGAAGAAAATATTTATTGCTAGCCAGCCAAAAAAAAATAGAAAAAATATTATAACTGTCCAATCTAAATACAAAACACCCATATAATGACATTTATATAAACATTATCAGATATGCTTTCAAAGTGTAGTTACAAAAACAGTCACATTGTCATGGTAAAATGGAAAGATTTGAGATACCCAATGCTATAGAGATAATTATTTAAAATCATAAAATCAAATGTTTAGTCTCACTATACATCATCCAGAACTGGTAACTGAAAAACAAATAGTAATTTTAAAAATTATTTAGGCTGAGTACAGTGACTCATGCTTGTAATCCCAGCACTTCGGAATGCCAAGGCAAGAGGATTGCTTAAGCCTAGGAGTTGAGACCAGCTTGAGCAACAAAATGAGACCCCTATCTCTGCAAAAAAATTAAAAAGTAGCTGGGTATGATGGTACAACGCCTATACTACCAACTACTCCAGAAGCTGAGGTGCGAGGATAGCTTGAGCCCTAGAGGTTGAGGCTACAGTGAGTCTTGATCACACCACTGCACTCCAGCCTGGGTGACAGAGTGAGACCCTGTCTCAAAATAATAATAATAATAATAATAATAATAATAATAACTATTTAGAAGGATGAGTTCAATTTTTACATGATTTCCAGCAGATTTTTTCCCTGAATTAAAGCAAATGCTGACCAGTGTAAGAGTTCTACAGGAATGCTGGGTATGAAATGCAAATTTGGGGGGAAAGTTTGTCATCTGTGACTCAAGAGAAGATGATAAAGTCAATGATAATGAGAACCCTCTGCTCCAGCATAGGGAAATGGAAGTTGAATTAAAAAGGTAACTCTTGTTTTGTTCAGGAGTAATGAATGCTTTAGCTTTGGGTCTAGGGTGAACTGAACTGTTGGGTGTGTTTTACCTTATTATACTTAGGTTTGATTTCAACCATACTTTCTGAAGAACCCTCATTGAAAATTATAGTTAAATGGATGCACTAATTTGTAAAGAGCTTTTTATAAAATATATCAGAAAGATGAAAACAAAAACTTAAGTTTTAAACGTTAAAAAATGCCATTTTTAATGTAATTTCTTATTTATTTTTATTTATTTTTAATTATACTTTAAGTTCTAGAGTACATGTGCACAATGTGGAGGTTTGTTACATATGTATACATGTGCCATGTTGGTGTGCTGCACCCATTAACTCGTCATTTAAATTAGGTATATCTCCTAATGCTATCCCTCCCCGCTCCGTCCTACCCACAATAGGCCCTGGTGTGTGATGTTCCCCTTCCTGTGTCCAAGTGTTCTCATTGTTCAATTCCCACCTATGAGTGAGAATATGTGGTGTTTGGTTTTCTGTTCTTGGGATAGTTTGCTGAGAATGATGGTTTCCAGCCGCATCCTTGTACCTACAAAGGACGTGAACTCATCCTTTTTTATGGCTGCATAGTATTCCATGGTGTATATGTGCCACATTTTCTTAATCCAGTCTGTCATTGACGGACATTTGTGTTGGTTCCAGGTCTTTGCTATTGTGAATAGTTCCACAATAAACATATGTGTGCATGTGTCTTTATAGCAGCATGATTTATAATCCTTTGGGTATATCACCAGAAATGGGATGGCTGGGTCAAATGGTATTTCTAGTTCTAGATCCTTGAGGAATTGCCACACTGTCTTCCCCAATGGTTGAACTAATTTACAGTCCCACCAACAGTGTAAAAGTGTTCGTATTTCTCCACATCCTCTCCAGCACCTGTTGTTTCCTGACTTTTTAATGATTGCCATTCTAACTGGTGTGAGATGGTATCTCATTGTGGTTTTGATTTACATTTCTCTGATGGCGAGTGATGATGAACATTTTTTCATGTGTCTGTTGGCTGCATAAATGTCTTCTTTTGAGAAGTGTCTGTTCATATCCTTTGCCTACTTTTTGATGGGGTTGTTTTTTTTTTTCTTGTAAATTTGTTTGAGTTATTCATAGGTTCTGGATATTAGCCCTTTGTCAGATGAGTAGATTGCAAATATTTTCTCCCATTCTGTAGGTTGCCTTTTCACTCTGATGGTAGTTTCTTTTGCTGTGCAGAAGCTCTTTAGTTTAATTAGATCCCGTTTGTCAATTTTGGCTTTTGTTGCCATTACTTTTGGTGTTTTAGATATGAAGTATTTGCCCATGTTTATGTCCTGATTGGTATGGCCCATGCCTATGTCCTGAATGGTATTGCCAAGGTTTTCTTCTAGGGTTTTTATGGTTTTAGGTCTAACATTTAAGTCTCTAATCCATCTTGAATTAATTTTTGTATAAAGTGTAAAGAAGGGATCCAGTTTCAGCTTTCTACATGTGGCTATCCAGTTTTCCTAGCACTATTTATTAAATAGGGAATCCTTTCCCCATTTCTTGTTTTTCTCAGGTTTGTCAAAGATCAGATGGTTGTAGATGTGTGGTATTATTTCCGAGGCCTCTGTTCTGTTCCATTGGTCTATATCTCTGTTTTGATACCATTACCATGCTGTTCTGGTTACTGTAGCCTTGTAGTATAGTTTGAAGTCAAGTAGCATGATGCCTCCAGTTTTGTTCTTTTGGCTTAGGACTGTCTTGGCAATGCAGGCTCTTTGTTGGTTCCATATGAACTTTAAAGTAGTTTTTTTTCCAATTCTGTGAAGAAATTCATTGGTAGCTTAATGGGGATGGCATTGAATCTATAAATAACCTTGGGCAGTATGGCCATTTTCACAATATTGATTCTTCCTATCCATGAGCATGGAATGTTCTTCCATTTGTTTGTATCCTCTTTTATTTCATTGAGCAGTGGTTTGTGGTTCTCCTTGAAGAGGTCCTTCACATCCCTTGTAAGTTAGATTCCTAGGTATATTCTATTTGAAGCAATTGTGAATGGGAGCTCATTAAAAATTAAATAACTAGGCCGGGCACAGTGGCTCACACCTGTAATCCTAGCACTTTGGGAGGCAGAGGTGGGCAGATCATGAGGTCAGGAGATAGAGATCACCTTGGCTAACACGGTGAAACCCCATCTCTACTAAAAAAAAAAAAAATACAAAAAATTAGCCGGGCGTGGTGGTGGGCACCTGTAGTCCCAGCTACTCGGGAGGTTGAGGCAGGAGAATGGCGTGAAACCCAGGAGGCAGAGCTTGCAGTGAGCCGAGATAATGCCACTGCACTCCAGCCTGGGAGACAGAGCAAGACTCAGTCTCAAAATAAATAAATAAATAAACAAACAAACAAATAAATAAATAAATAACTATATTTCTTAGTTATTAAAAAAAACCTATTTCTTAGTTATAGATTGGTCATTATGAAAAATACTCCCTAAATTGGTTCAAATATTGACATGCCAGAGATGTTGATTTATGAATTCACAAGGTACTTTGAGATTGAAAGCCGTGATTTCCACTAGGAGTGAATTTACATTCTGCTTTAAGGGAACAAGACGACTTTCACTGCTTAATCATTCTGTTAAGTACTTTGTTAGTCACAACTTTAGCCTCAAGCCTCTATGGAGATTAGGGGAGCACACAGGAAAAGATTGACAAAGCTAAATTGAAAAGATTCACTTGACTTAATATACAGGAACACTTTTGTTTCTTTACCAAATTTAAATTTCTAACTAGGATCATATTTTTACATAAAAACTACTTTGAGCACTAAAGGATAAAAACAATTCACATTTTCATATACCTATGGGAGGAAAAAGCCTTAAACATGCCTCCTTGATACTTGCTAGTACTAAAAATCTTGGTCTTACCAAGGAAAATTTGCGAAGATCCTTACAAAAGGATTTCTTACATAAATCCAGATAGAGCCAAGTCATTTAGTCAATGATCAGTGGTTATGCTTTCTTGTAGCACTTCCTTGTTACTGCTGAATATCATGGTCTTCAGGGTATTGCAGATATTCCATGGGGCCTTTGCTAGGAGAAGTGTGGACCAAAAACTAAAGTTATGAGCATTATTTGGGAGCTTGTTTGAAATACAAAATCTCAGGTGACACTCAAGACCTTGTGGATGGCAATCTGCACTTTAACAAGATCTCCAGGTAGATCATATGCATGTTAAACTGCGAAGCACTGTTCTAAACTTGTTAGGGTCTCACACGTGAGCGTCTCACCTTCACAGTCTCTATCACTTTCAAACAACAAGGATTTTCTAAGTACCATTTAACTCTCCCACTAAAATCAGTGAGTCCTAGATTCCCTTCTGTGATTCAAAAAATTCTCCTTCTAAGTTGCAGTGAGCTAAGTTTCTGTCACTGGGAAGTAAGATGGATGATGTTTGAGGTACCTGGAAAGACAGACAAATGACTCTGGGTTTCACACACCTTCAGGTTACCATTACTGTTTTGCTCAAGTACTTAAAATGTAGAAATACCTTGGACTTCTATAATTATTTTCCAGATGAAGCCCTCTGTTGGCCTACATGAACTATGAGATTCCTATTTCACTTCTAACATAATTTAGATGTCATTTCACTAAAAGAGAATCCCTACTAGGCTCTACTCCAAAATGATGCACATTTTGGAAGGGTCATTTACTTACGTGATGAGTTTCTTCTAATGTCTCCTTTTCTTAAGGGAAGCTTCTTTCAGTTTCATCACAATAAAATGTGTGGAAAGCCCTGTACAATAATTATTATGTTATTATATAAACAAACCGAGTTTTAATGACAGTATTGTCAGAGGCATTTGAACCAGACTGACTCCATCTTGAATAGTGGTTGGGTAAAGTAAGGCTGAGACTTACTAGTCTATATTCTTAACTAAGAATGTTAAGGCATTCTTAGTCACAAGATGAGGTAGGAGGTCGGCACAAGGTACAGGTCACAGACCTTGCTGATAAACAGTTTGCAGTAAAGAAGCCAGCCAAAACCCACCAAGATGGTGACAAAAGTGACTTTTGGTTGTCCTCACTGTTCATTATACGTTAATTATAATGCATTGGCATGCTAAAAGACACTTCCACCAGTGCCATGACAGTTTACAAATGCCGTGGCAACTTCATGGAAGTTACCCTTTATGATCTAAAAAAGGGAGGAACTTTCAGTTCCCCAGGAATTGCCCACCGCTTTCCTAGAAAACTCATGAATTATTTACACCTTGTTGCATATAATCAAGAAATAACCATAAAGATGGTCAACCAGCAGCTCAGGCTGCTGCTCTGCATATGGAGTAGCTATTCTTAATTCTTTTACTTTCCTAAAAAACTTGCTTTCACTTTTGTTACTGGAAAGAGGTCCCAATCTAGACCCAAAGAGAGGGTTCTTGGACTTCTTACAAGAAAGAATTTGGGGTGAATCCATACAGTAAAGTGAAAACAAGATTATTAAGAAAGTAAAGGAATAAAAGAATTGCTACTCCATAGGCAGAGCAGCAACACAGACTGCTCTTTGGCTATTTTATGGTTATTTCTTAATTATATGGTAAACAAGGGGTGGATTATTCATAAGTTTTCCAGGAAAGGGGTGGGCAATTCCTGGAACTGAGGGTTCCTCCACTTTTAGATCATATAGGATAACTTCCTGAAGTTGCCATGGCATTTGTAAACTGTCGTGCTGATGGGAGTGTCTTTTAGCAGGTTGATCCATTATAATGAGCATATAATGAGCAGTGAGGATGACCAGAGGTCACTTTTGTCACCATCTTGGTTTTGGTGGGTTTTGGATTTCTTTACCAATCCTTTTATCAGCAAGGTCTTTGTAACCTGTACCTTGTGCTGACCTCCTATCTCATTCATCCTGTGACTTAGAATGCCTAACTTCCTGGGAATGCTGCCTAGTAGGTCTCAGCCTTATCTTACCCATCCCCCATTCAAGATGGAGTTGCTCTGGTTTGAATACTTCTGACAGATTCACCTCGAATTCTTTCTTGTGTGAAATCCAAGAACCCTCTCTTGTGGTCTGGATCGGGACCTCTTTTCTGATAACAGTGTGTGCCACAAGGAATGCCTCAAAGAAGAACACTGCACTGACAATTTCTAAACAGCAGCTTATTAGGGGAAGTGAGAGCAAATTGTATTGCTTATGCATTGGCTCTGGAGTTCTTAGGGCAAGATATCAGAAGAAGGATGCATCTTTGGATTGGTTGAGTTCTTAAAAGAAGGATGGTTGGAATTGAGATGAGATTCTAAGTGAAGAGAAAAAGTGTTGAGAGTCATCACACATTGTGAGGCTGCAATCACAAACCTAATGATGATGGTTGTTCTGCTTTTCAGGATGGTGGAGGAGAAAGGCAAATTAAACTGAAATGTTATACTTTTCCAAAATTAAAATCTCCATTTTTGTAATTATTCACTATATAAAATATACTTTAACAAAACTTCAAATACACAAGAGGAAATATCCAATTAAATGCCATCTTGCCTTCAACAGCTAAAGGCTATGTGAAATCAGTTCTATCTCCGTGTTTCTGCATATGCATTGTTTTATAAAACTGACATACTTCAAGAAAGGAAGATATCTATCTAAAGCCATCAGTTACTGGGTGTCAAAACCGAGATATAAAGTTTGTATTGACTGTTCTAAATTTATTTATTCAGTCTTTCCTTCATATGACTACTAGTTGCATACTGTAAGTTACCACCCAGAATGCCCAGCTCCAAGGGTATACCGGTGTACAGCAAAAGTAGATTAGTCATTGTCTTCTGTGACATAATTTACATACAATGAAATATTCAATCTTAAGAGTAATGTCACTCTAGAAAGTTCTCTGATGCCTCTTTCTAATCGACCTCCTCCCCATCCTTTGTGAGTTAAAGAACATTGTGATTTTTTTTCTGCCATAACTTAGTTTTGCCTGTTCTAGAACTTCACATAAATAGAATCGTTCATGTGTTCTTTATACACATGAAAGTATTTGTGGCTTTTGTGTGAGGCTTTTTAAAAAACATCTGAGCATAATATTTTTGAGATTCATTCATGTTGTATATTATTCATTTATTGCTGTGTAGCATTCCATTGTGGATACAGCACAATTTGTTTATTCATTCTAATAATGGACACTTGGGCTGTGTCCAGTTTTTTGCTATGATGAATAAAAATGCCATGAACCTTCCTGCACAAGGCTTTTTGTAGGACTGACACGATGGCTTACGCTAGAAATTCCAGCTACTTGGGAGGTTAGGATGGGAAGATCGCTTGAAGTCAGGAGTTCTAGGCTGTAGTGAGCTATGATCACACCATGGCACTCCAGCCTAGATAATAGACTGAGACCCCATATGTAAAAGAAAAAAAACACCCACTTTTTATAAATATATGTTTTCATTCCTTGGGTATAAGGCATATATAAATCATACAAAAAAGCCAGATCATTTTTCAAAGAAGTTGTGCCATTTAACTCTCCCAGTAACAATGTGTGTTTGTATTGTTCTATAACCTCATCAACACTTAATATTTTCACTCTTTTTAAAATTTTAGCCCTTACTGGGAGTCCATCCATAGATAATTTAAAGAAAAACTACACAAATTTATTTTCTCATCTCCTAATAATGTTCCCATTAATTATATACTCGTTTTATATTTCTAACTTTTTTCAAAAATAAGTGTAGTAGGCTTGGGTTATGTATTAATGTCTGGGTAAAGTGTACCTTCTTATTTGCCTAATAATGAGTGAGGCCTTGTAAATTAGGGAAAATAACCTTCTATTATTTGAGGTTTGACTTGGTGAGTCCAAGGTTCTTTCGTCATCTTGGAAAGGAAGTTATGAATCTTCCTCATAACCTGAATCCTTCCTAAAGCAACACTTGACAAATGGCCATCCATATTCTGCTTGGTCACTACCCGTAATGAGTGGTCTGCTTTACATGACATCCCAATCCATGTTTTAATGTTCATAGTTTGTTGTTGCTGAATAACTCCAATTTGATCTTGGGTTTTTTATAGAATACCTGATTATGACAATGTGATATATCATTCATTCATTCATTAAATGCATGTGTACTCATTTATAACAAATATTATCACACATTCCAGACAGTTTCTGGGCAAAGTATTCAGGATCCAGTAGTGAATAGCAATGTCCTTACCTACATGAATTTTTTTTAGTCTAGAAATTAATCATTTGCTAGCATTGTTATTTACCTGGTTTTCCCTGGTCTCTTTTTCAAAATACAAAGTAGCACTTACAGGTGAACTCTACCCATTATGGAAATGTATTTATAGCAACACCAGGAAGCTATTTGTTTTCTGAAAAGATGGGGTCTGCAGCCTCAATCTCCTGGCCTCAAGTCTCTCATCCAGCTTCCTGTAATTACCTGAAATGAGAATATTGTTTTCTAATATTCTTTTTCATTTAATATGTCTAACTATTAAATTTTATTAAGCTAAAAATCTCCTAAAATGTCAATGCTTTGTTTGTTAATAAGTTGTGCTCTTCTCTAATAGAATAATAAAATGCAATTATATGAGTTGTCCTGTATTCTGTGAGCATATTTACAAAAAATGGTTTAAGGTTATCTAGAAAGTCCAATGTCTAGGGCTTCCTCAGAGACAGTATCTACTGGCTGCCTTTTTCTGGTGTATAGGCCATACTTTCCTGATTCTTTGCATGTGTTCTAATTATTTTGTTAAAAACTAGAAAGTTAAATAATATAATGTGCCAACTGTAGAAATTAGATCTTTCTTCAGGTTTATTATTTTGCTGTTTCTTGTTGTGGTGGATTTCTGGAACTAATTCTTTAAAGTCTGTATTTTTTATTGTGTGTGGCCACTGAGGTCTCTTCTCTGTTAAGCTTTGTGGTCTGGTAATGGTTGAACAGAGATTCCCCGGAATGCTTTGAATAAATAAGTCTCTCAGCTCTTGCCAAGGGCTGACTATGTGTGTGTGTGTGCGTGCGTGTATGTGTGTGTGTGTGTGTGTGTTGGGGTATTGTCAGAGGCGTTTTAACCAGAGCAACTCCATCTTGAATAGGAGCTGGGTAAAATAAGGCTGAGACCTGATGGGCTGCATTCCCAGTAGGTTAGGCATTCTTAGTCACAGGATGAAATAGGAGGTTGTCACAACATACAGGTCATAAAGACCTTGCTGATAAAACAGGTTGCAGTAAAGTAGCTGGCTAAAAACCACCAATACCAAGACAGTGATGAGAGGGACCTCTGGTCTTCCTTACTGCTCATTATACACTAGTTATAGTGCATTAGCATGCTAAAAGACACTCTCACTAGTGCCATGATAGTTTACAGATGCCAGAGCAATATTAGGAAATTACCCTGTACGGTCTAAAGTGGAGAGGAGCCCCCAGTTCTGGGAATTGCCCACCAGGAAACTCATGAATAATTCACCACTTGTGTAGCATAAGCTGCTGCTCTGCCTATGGAGTAGCCATTCTTTTATTTCTTTACTTTCTTAATAAACTTGCTTTCACTTTATGGACTTTTCCTGAATTCTTTTTTGCACAAGATCCAAGAACCCTCTCTTGTGGTCTGGATGGGGACCCCTTTCCAGTACCAGTATGTTTTCAGTACTCTTGAAGGCAATTTACAACTCCTTCTCAGTCTTCACTTCCAACTTACACAGAACCTCAAGGTCAATCAGAGGCAAGAGATTTGGGCTGTCTTCGTCTTTCTTGGTTATAGGCCGAGCACTGAGTATCCGTGAGGAATTCTACATTTCCAGGAACGTCTGAGCTTTTCATAGCCCTTTATGGACGTTCAATTCCTGCTTTTCCAAAGAATTATCACTTGGTGTTTTCTACTAATGTTCTGAAAAGAGTGCTGTTCATGCAGAGGGATCTCTCATTTGGGTCAAATGAAAAGAAGACCCTCAAGATGGAGCTGCTTGGCAAGCTGCCATATAGGTCAAATAGTGACAGGTTTTTGAGGTTGGGGCTTGGAGACACTCCAAACCAGTTGGCCTCTCCTAGAGCTTGCTGGGCTGCTGGTTTTCAACTGCTGTAGTTGTAAGATTTTTGGTTTCCAAGGCTACTGCAGAGCAGGGGAAAGGGACACATAAAAGACACATTAAATATCATAAAGCTCACAGTTCATGCTAAGATTCACTTGTTTTTCTAGAGTGAATGCTCCTCAGATTGTTGCATGACTTTAATTTCCAGAATTCTGAAAATGTTCATTTTGACAGTGTTTGCCAGTGTTATTATTACTTTTATGCAAGATTGAATTTTCAGAAGTCTTTGCTTTTCCAGAAGTTAGCCCTCTATCTTGCAAATTTTATCGTTACAAATGGGAAAATAATACTACCATTTCATAACACTAACAAGTCATATCACGTTTTTTCTAAATGCCCTTCTAGTCTTCATTCATATAAATGCATTTCATATGATACAATAATAACAATATTCGTAGTGTGATTATTTTTCTCGATATTGTATGATGAACATTTTCCGTTTCTACATTTCTAATTCTGTGTTCCATATTACTGACATCTTACAATTTATTGCTTCTTTACTTTGATTATTTGCCTCTAATTGTTTAAGATTATTAAAAAATGCTATGATGTCTAATTTTATGAATATAAGAATATAACATGTTTCTCCCTTTGGATATTTTCTTGTGAAAATTTC
>NW_016803441.1:766956-772758 GCF_001698545.2 Rhinopithecus bieti | reverse complement strand
CTAATTCTGTGTTCCATATTACTGACATCTTACAATTTATTGCTTCTTTACTTTGATTATTTGCCTCTAATTGTTTAAGATTATTAAAAAATGCTATGATGTCTAATTTTATGAATATAAGAATATAACATGTTTCTCCCTTTGGATATTTTTCTTGTGAAAAATTTCTAGGAAGCAGAATTAGCAGGTCAAATGATTCATACATAACTTTAAAAAAATAGGAAGCATAATTAGCAGATCAAATGATTCTTATATAACTTTTAAAAAGTACAATACACTTTGCAAGACAGGACTGTATTTATAGTTATTTATTATTTCTCCCATCTCTTTACTTTTGTACACATGCCTGCCTGAACATCTTTTTATTTTATGAGGTTAAGGAACCCACCAATAAAAATGTCCTTGGTCTACCTTTTGTAAGCATTTGTACATCTTATTTCTCTACTCGTACTTTTTAACGGTTAGTGAAATGACCAGTAGGGTTAAGCAAATGGAAATGTTTTATGCTATTTAAACTAAGATAATATTTATTAATATAATATCTATATTACAAGCTTCACTAGGTAATATTGAATTCCCTTAGGCAAGTGCTTCTAAAACTTTATTTTGGGCATGACTCAATTGGGAATTCTTGTAAAGGTCAGATTCTGAATCAGTAGATCTGGGGCACAGCCGAAGAATATGCATTTCTAATAAGTTCCATGAGCCATGAACCACAATGTGGATAGCAAGACCTTGTGACATTCTTCTGTATTTGTATTACTGCCCAGATGGTTAAAAGGATGAATTTAATAGTATCCTAGTTCTGGTCAAATCTTGTTTTGAAATCTTCACCTTATTTAAAGAAATACACTGGAATTAGGACCAGAATGGGAATAGATGGTTTTAAAAATGATTCCTGGTGCATTCTCATGGAGCAGACATACTCACTGATTAGTTCCCATCCTTCTAAAGACAGCATCCTTCCCTTTCTCCTGTCTATCCATTATCTAGGAGTCTATTTTAGAAGACATCACCTGAAGTTCAAAACTGGATAAAAACACCTTGTTACTTTTCACTGGTTGTTAAATTGTATCAAGGATATAAATTGTTTAAATGAACAATATCTTTTAGTATCAATACTAAACTTTTCTCTCTGATTTTTAAGCTTAAAATTGAAAGTAGGATCACAGCAACTCTCAGGAAGTATTTGCTTCAGAACGGTAGGCAGTATTTCCAGTTCCAGTGCTTTTGTGATATGCTTATCATCTTCTATTCTTAAAAAAAAAATGCAGACAGATGGCTATTTAGATTTTATAAATGGATTAAAAAAAATCACGTTTACCAGGATGTGCATTGTCAGTAGGATTTAGTATATTAGCGTATTCATTGTTCAAGTTTTAAAGTATTACAATAGAATTCTCTTCTTTAATGAAACTGTATATTATTTGAATTAAACAAAATAGTTATATCTTAGTTTTTTCAAATTACTGTTTAATATGGCTTAATAATGTGAAGTAAGTATTGTAATATTAAGTAGATCACTTAAAGTCATATCTAAATAAATCACAAGTGACTCAGGACAACCATAATGGATTGTGCAGACTTAAGAGAAGAACTTCTTATAAATATGGTACCTTAAAAATTACAACAAACCAGGGATAAAACAGATAACACAAAATTACAGTCTGGTTTTAAAAAAATCTCTGGCCTAGAAAATGTGTGGCCTTAGTTGGAGGTAGTCCTCAACTGATCATGACCTCACATACATGCCAGAAGCAAACGAGGGAAGTATCTTATTTACAACATTGTAGGCTTCAAATCATTTCTTTGAAATTTTTTAAAGTACAAAACCAGAAAAATGGCCACAAATACAGGTAGATCTCAGAAATGAGAAATGTCTGAGATCTCAGCAAGCACACTAGCAGCAGCAGCAGAAACAGCTCTTCACGTGCTGAAGAAATTAGAATGATCAGATTCAAACTATAAAACGATTGTACCAACTATGTTTAAAGAAGCAACAGACAGGCTTGAAGATAATCTGCTGGAAACAGTAAAATAAAGGGACATGGAATTATTAAGAAGGAGCTGAAAAATCTATAAGGATAAAAATACATGAGAACTATTTTTAAAAATTCGGTACATATACTAAGGAACAGAGAAGTGAAATAGAGGATACAATGAAAAAGTATCTTATAAATTCAATCAGGATCTTGGAAGGAGAGAAGATAGATTGGAACGGAGCGATAATCAAAGTGATAGTTGCTGAGAGTTTTCTAGAAATGATGAAAAGCTATAATTCACTAATTCAAGTAGCTGAAAAAAAACAAAATTACTAATCCAGATTGATAAGAAATTCTATACCTAGACACACCACAACTAAACTGTAGGGAAAACGACAAATAGAAAATCCTAAAAGCAGTCATACTAAAAAAGAGAGAGAGTACTTTCAGAAAAGTAGCATTCAGATTGAAAGAAAAAAGGAAGTTATTTACAGTTAAAAGAAATGAGATTCTGAACACATATGGAGCAATTGGTCCTTGAATGGAATAACGTGTACTCTGTTGTAATAAGAATGAAGAAGATGGGTATAGATGAAAATGTTTATAAATTCATGAAAGAAATGAGAGTGTTCCCATCAATGAAATGTGAGACAGGATTATCAGTTAATGGTAAAGAAAAAGGGTATGGAAAGTCATGTATTCAAGAGTGGAAAACTAGAAAAATATATAATAGGATTGCAGGCAGCAATGAGTAAAATTACATGAGAATCGTGGAAAAGTGATATAGGAGAGGCAGCTATAGCTTGACAAAGCAGGTCCTGGGTGACAGGAGATTTGAGAGATTCTGCAGCAGAGAGGATCAAGTGACTGCAGACAGGAGGCTGGCTGAGCTGGCAAATGACAGCCAGAATGAATTTTGGAATATATTCAATTTTCTCAGTGACTTCCATAAGTGCTTAGGGAGGGGAACCTGGTAAAATATCATTGACTATCTTTAATCAAAAGTTGTAGGGCTCTCCAGGTAAATATTAAATTTATCTGTGATTTTTTCACACACTGGTTGAATCTCAGATCTGTAGTTTTCATATGCAATTAAATATCTATGCAAGAATGCATGCTGCATTCTCTGCCACATTCACTCAGTGATTCCAGATTATTCTCTAGATATAGGTATAGAACTGCCCCATATCACTATCTTGCCCATCTCTGCAAGAAGACAGAAGTCCTATCACATTTTTTTTCAGGGTCATCTTTAATATAAAGTTGTGGAGAATTCAAAGGCTGTGGCAAAGCTCAGAGGCCATTTCTTAGGCCTTATTTTATCTGCTCCCATCTGTAAGATGGCAATAGTTTAAGCACATCAGAATATTTGAATTAGCGTATTGAAATAATCACTAGTTTAGTCTGAAAAAGAAAGTAATTTATGAGCCCACATTCTAGTTACAGCTTAAAAATATTTGAACAGCTGGGCAAACATTTCTTAATTGAATTAAAAGGAAGTAAAGAACAATTATTCACTGCAGTAATAGCATATAAATGGGTCCAATAAAAGCAATAGTGGGGATCATTGCACCCTAAGTACTTACTGCAGTTAACTAGCCTTGAGTTGTTGAGGAATAAATGCCTTTGTGATGTGTGGGTAGCTCTAAGCAAGGACTAAATTGAGCAAATTCAACGTTCCTCATGGTAAATAAGCATTTAACAATTCTATAACCTACTTCTCCCCAGCAATAACAGATTACTTTTCATTACTGTACTATTTAAGTTGTTGTGGAACATTTAGCTTATGTATGTGTTTAAAATTGTTCAAAAGTCCCTGGCATCTTCCTTTTGGTTGTGAAGTAAGTTTGGTAGTCTACACAGGGTAGCATTCAATAATCGAATACCAGTTTCAGGGTTGAGTACAGTTATTGTTTCAAAGTTCTATTTACCATTTTATTTCTAGCATTTAGGTCAGTACCAGTCCATGCAGGTGTGTAATTCATTTACTGTATTAACTTATTATACTTAGTATAGTCATATCAAAATGCTCAAGGTCAAAGTTTGAAACATAGCTAAGTTCCTGAAAAGATCTTCACCTAAAATTGGAGTAAAGATCACTGCTCTTCTCTGTATTATTATGTGTAGCCATGTCATATTATTCTCTCTACATTCTCCATATATAATTTAATATGTCACTCAGGGAAGCCTTGTTTGTCACTAAGTCCAGGACTTGTCTTCAGATTGTACAGACTTCAAAAGATATTTGCCAAGTGGGTAGGCTTAGAGGTTGACTCATAGTTGCAAAATTCAGAGGTGTGTACGTGTATATCTCACTCTCTGTGTGTATGTTTATTTGATGTATTATTTATTACAATAAGAAATATAACTGCTAAGTGAAGCATCACAATTTTTGTATGGGACACAACATTATTTTCACATTGCTTTTCACCTGATGAGAACTGACTTCAACCTAGGGCTTTATTTTCATATTTTAATGGATAATTGTATCAAACTAAGGTATCATGATCGGTCATTTCCCTTTCAAGGGTCTGTCAGCCACAGGGGTTAGTAATGGCAATGTTTACACTTCAGAGCTTCCTCCCAGAACAGCCAGCAGGAGCACCATGTGTCGTCTTAACCAGCTCGGTTTTTTGTAGGTTTTTCTGCAGACAAAGCTCTATTCACCTCTTTTTCCCTTGGCTTGACTTTTTCTTTAACAATTTATTTCAACTTAGATAAGTTAACAGAACCAGAATGAAGTTACATCCAGATTTTTTGTTTGAAATGGTGCTACTCCTGGAACTTCACAGACACTCACTCATTTGACCCCAGTGTAAGGCTCTTTGGTTCAAATATAGTCTTCAGCATGCTAATCACTGGTGACAAAATGAGGCACAATTTCCCAAGAAACAGAGTCAAAATTAAAGTCTAGAGCAATCATTTAATACATCTTGCTTGTAAATCCAGTTGCACAATAAATGGAATGGATAGTTTGGTGAAACCAGGTTGATTATAACACCTTACATTTGCATGAAATGCTGTATTTCACAAAGCCTGTTTGAAACATTACCTCATTTCAGTTATAAGTCCAACTCTTCTTGACTGAAATTAGCCCAATAGTATATGTGTGTGTCACTGAGGTTCAGAGAAGTTGGGTAACACTTACTAAATAGAATATGTAGAGAAGTCTAAGGGTTGTTGGTAACAATTTTCTTTAGATTAGAATGAATGCTGGTAGACATTTCAAAAGCCATGCCATACGTATTTGATCTTTGACCCTTAAAATATTCTTTATTTATTCAAATGAACTTAGATATTCATTTAGACTATAGATAAATTAATGGGCATTCAAATTTTGTTACCTTCATTGTGATTTTTCTTGCTCGTATTCTAAACGTAATTTTCTTCTGACCTTTTGCTTATGAAATAAACAGCTAGCATGAACTTTGGAAAGTGACTTTGGGTTCAATACATATTCATCAGATATATTTCTGTTGAAACTGTATTTTTTTTAACTCTCACAGATTTGTGAGGAAACATTGTCATAGACAATTATTCAAGACACTGACAAGTTGGTGAAAGTACTATAAGAACATCCAAGAGCATTTTATAGCTAAGCATCACTGTTATATTCACATTTAATTGTCCCAAATTCTCCATGAAAACAATAATCATTACCTAATTCTTTAAATATATTAATAATCCCTATTATAGGACATTAATGTATATGATAATTGTTGATAATTGTATAAATCACTCATGATGCAAATTTTCCCTCTCAAAAAAAATTCTTGAACACATTTCCAATTTGAATAAAAATTTCATGTCTTTCTAATAA
>NW_016803441.1:709332-766625 GCF_001698545.2 Rhinopithecus bieti | reverse complement strand
GATACGCATGCAAGAGAAAATTGCTGAAAGTTTTATTTCCCTTGATTACAACTTTTATTTCTATAGTAAATATTATGAATTATTTAAAGGGCTGGATTTTTTTAGTAGTATTTTGCATATATATATATATACACACACACACACACACACACACACATTCCATATATAAAAAACATAATTTATCCTAGTATTAACAGTTAGTTACCAAAATTCTATCAGTACAGTATTGGTTTTAATTTCTTACCATGAATTGATATAGGAATAACTAATATAGAATTTTTCAAGAGACAACTGAAAATAGACTGATGAGCCTTGGTCACAGATTCTTTTGGTTTTAATCCTGGCTTCATATCATCATTACTTGTTAGTTAATATAAGCCTGGAAAGAATTCAGCTCCCATAACAAAAAAATTATACATGGATATAGGTATAGTTATATATGGATATAGACACATGAATCCATTAACCATATGAATATATGGATCAGAACACTTCTATCTTATAAGTTTGTTATGAAGATTGAAACGAGAATACGATTAAAGGAACCAGAATGTTCTGGCCAATTAATAAATAATTTGTCTTAAAATAGCAATGATAAAAGCTGACTTTTATTAAATACTTAATATGTGCCAGGCACAAAGAAAGAGTGATGAATAAAATAGTCAAGATAGTTCAACTTAAGGAGTATATATTCAGTAGGGAGTAGAGAGTTAGTAACTGAGTCAAACAATAAATAACGAGAATTAAATAAATTATCTCGTTGATGCTATAGAAGGTGTTTTGTAGAACAAGTGCTTTACACAGAGTGAGAACTGAAAATTTCACAAGAAGATACCATTTGACTAGAGGCCAAAAGAATGAAAAGCAGATTACATAGCGTTTGAGGGAAGACCAAAAAGCATTAAGCTAGTTTGAGGAACCAAAAGGAAGACAGTTGAGACTCAGAGTTTTCTGAATTAGGAATGGTTTTAATAAGATCTGAGGGGAAAGCAGGAGCCAGATCATACACATTGTAGACCATGATAAGAAATTTGGATTTTATTGTAGCACATTCAGAAGCCACTGAAGGTTTCTAAGTAGGAGAGGTATCATCATGAACATTTAAGGTCTACTCTGGGTGCCGTGTGGAGAATGAATTGTAAGGGTGAAAGAGTGAAAAAAAGGAGATCAGTCCAAAATTATTTAAAATGGTCTGGTAAGCATATGATGGTTTTTTAATCTGTCAAGTAGTGAAGTGGTTCCCAAGCAGCAGTGCCTGTTCTGCTGGCCACACTTCTGCATATTTGTCTGATAGGAAGTCAGCAAGCCCGAATGGGTTTGGATTATTTATTACTCACTGAAGAACAGGCAGCACAAACTCCAAATTTCCATTGGTTCCCTTTGGTCCAAAATCCCATGGGGGTAACACAGAGGTGGGCCTAGCTGAATACTGCACATGTAGTAGATTTGTGTCATGGTTGAAATTAAGAGATCCTGATCTTGTCTAGGGGCTGATGGCAAACCTGCCCCTCTTGACACTATCTTTAGTATCCTGAAATATCTCCAGGGAGAGAGACTAGCTTTCCTACTCTGAGTGTAAGCCAACCTAGTCTCTACTCTGGAGCAGTTTGGCAAACATCTTTAAACAAAGATGTCAATGCGTCTTGCCCAGAAGAGCTGCAGAAGTGCCAGCACTGCCTCCCAGTACATCTACGATCAAAATTTTAAAGGAAGGTGTGGCTGAGGCATAAAATAATCCAGTGTAGGATATCTCAACTTAGTTCCATTTTAAAACCTTTCGCATGTCTTTTCTTTTTAAAAACCATTTTCCAGTTCCAAATGAAAACAAATATAAATTTCGACAAAATTTCTAGAATTAATAAAAGAATGCTATTGCTTTTCATTTTTATTTGATATACAATAATTTTATTTTTCTAATGTTTTAGTCATTTTCTATTCCCAAACTTTCCCTCGAGTTCTGTGCATTTAAGTCTTTTCCTTTCCTGTTCATCCCTCTACTTACATTGAGTTGGTTGCCTCCGTGTATTCCCAGGGACTCCTATGCACAGCTCTGTCAAAGCATGTAGCAGACTTCAGTTTGCTATTTTTTGTCTTTACCATTAGATCATACACTTCCTGAGGTCAAGAATAATGTCATTCACCTCCATATGACCAGCAGCATACCATATTTTTACTTTAAGGGAGTAGAAGCTCGATAAAAGCGTGTTGAAAAAATGTTGAATTGATAGCCATTGTTGCATTGTTTCAGTTCATATATTTCCCTTTTCACAGTAATTACCTCCATGGGAAAGTACTGTCTCCCTTTTGGGGACTTCTGTATCTATGGGTTCCTCATCCAGGAATTCAACCAACTACAGACTGAAAACATCAAACAAATAAAAATAATAATACAACAATAAATTAATACAAATAAAAACAATATAACTACTATCTGCAGAACATCTATATTGTATTAGGTATTGTCAGTAACCTATAGATAATTTGAAGTATAGAGAGGCTGAACATAGGATATACGCAATTATGACAGCATTTTATATTAGGGACTTGGACATCTGTAGAGTTTGGTATCCTCAGGGGTCCTGGAACCAATCCTCCTCTAATACTGTGACATTACTTTGTTTTTCATGGCAATTGTTATTTATTTACATATTTTTCTCTCACAAAAGGTAAGTAAGTCTTCTTGAGGGCAAAGGTGATGCTATCTTTAATGTCATACATCTTCTTAGTGCCCTGTAAAGAACCTGTATGGAAGAAATCATCAAGTATTTAAGTGAAATTGATGTAGCCAGACGTAGTGGTGGGCTTCTGTAATCCCAGCTACTTGGGAGGCTGAGGCAAGAGAATCACTTGAACCCAGGAGGCAGAGGTTGCAATGAGCCGAGATTGTACTGTTACCCTCCTGCCTCGGTGACAAGAGTGAAACTCTGTCTCAAAAAAAAAAGAAATTGATGCAATGCAGGTGAGCCCCCAGATTGGGACCTAGCCAGGGAAGGTTCTCAGCTTTGCTCAGGAAAGAATTCAAGAGCAAGTCAATGGTAGAAGAAAGCAGCTTTACTGAGGCGGCTGTGTTGCTGCTCTGTGATTGCCCCTGTAGAACAGGGCTACCCCATAGGCTGGGCATGGAAAGTAGCAGCTTAGGGTAGTTCTGCAGTGATATTTATACCCACTTTTAATTTCATGCAAATTAAGGTGCCGGTTATTCAGAAATTTCTAGATAAAGGGCGGTAACTTCCAGGTCATTACCATGGAAGGGGCAGTAACTTCTGAGTGTTGCCATGGCAATGGTAAACTGACATGGCACAGGTGGGTGTGCCTTATGAAGAGACACTTTCACCTCTTCCCTGTTTTAGCCAGTCTCTAATCTGGTCCAGAGGAAAGTCCCACCACCTATGGCAGTACCCCCTCAGAGATTAGATACACCTCCTTAATCTTAAGGGGGCTACAGAAAGGCAGAGGTCTATCTTCTGTAACTCCTTTCTTCTGAGTTTATGGGTGCAGGCCCTGCCTAGTATCAGAAGAGTAAAAATCTCTGCATAGCTGATCTAAAGGGTACCAAAGCAGGATGCTTTCATTCCCCAGATCAGTAGACAGGATGGGGTGGAAGCCTCGTGTCAGCATTGTTGTTGCCTGGGTCTGTAATGTAGAAGACGCATACTTTACTAAGAGGTTAAACAAGCAAGGACCAACAATTAGTAACAAGACAGCTATCAAAGGTCCTAGGTGAAGTAAAAACCAGGTGAGACTTGGGAAGGCACTTTTGATAGTTGATGAGATCTAACTGGGGTCAGTGGCCTGGTTGTATCTATGTAACCAGATAGCTTGGTCATAGATCTTTTGCATGTTAGCCTCAACCTGTCCAGATTTATTAGTATGTGTGCAGCAGGTTTTGTTAGTAACGGCACAGACTCAGCTTTTTTCAGTTAGTAAATAAGCCAGTGCTCGTCTGTTATTGAGAACTACATTTACCAAAGAGTCTAGGGACTCATGAATTCCTTTAGTGCCTGACCTGTGTTGATGGTTAAGGATTCTAGCATTTGAGTCAAGTTCTTTAATGTTGACTCCTGGTAGGCAACATCACTCCAGGGTGCTGTTAGTCCTGTGGCCGCCCTGATTCTCACAAGAATTAATTTCACTGCTTGCTTACTTCTGATGTTTTGGGTCTTATGGGGTTATAGACTATAATGCCTGCAAAGGCAAGGGTGGCCAGTGTACATTTACCTGTGTTCTACGTTTTTTTATACAGGGGAAAGCCATTTTTTTAAACAGGGGAAAGCCACTCCTAAAAGAACAGGCAGTTCCCTGGGGAGTTGGGAGCGGTTATGGAGTGTGACTTCTTTCCATTCATGGCTGCAAACAAAATGAGCCCAGCTGGGGCACAAATAAAAGCCTTATGGGGTGTGGCATCTATTCTTTGCTTCCAAGTAGAGTCTATGAGATATTCTTCCTCTGTTCCAGTGGGGGTGGCCAAACAACCTTTGTTTTCCAGAAGGGTGTGGTACTCTCAGCTTCCTGGATTGGGCAGTAGTTTTCCCCCTATATGTTCTGATCCAGGTAAAAGCACCACATATGGTCTCCTCACTTACAAGTGGAATCCCACTTACCTCGCTGTGGCCTTGGGAACTTGGCAACTAGAGACGAATCAGAGCATTGCAGGGAAACTTCTGCTTTTGTGTCATTAACCCGACAGTGAATGCAAAAGATAAAATCATTAGTGCACTGTAGATATGGATACCCAACTTCCCAGGTCCAGGTAATAGTAGCTGATGGAGTTCAGGTAGAATCTGTTATGTGGAAAGTTCTTTCTAACAAGCAGGGTCCAGGTTCTTTGGCATTGCTATGGTTAGTTAGGAGGTCTAGGGAGTTATAGACTCCCTAGATTTTCCACATAGACCAGAAGGTGGAAATCTCTATCCTGGGGATGTTGATGACAAACACAGCAACCATGAATATTTCCTGATGCTATAATTTTTGTAATATTGACTCTAGAGTTTTGGTTCCCATCCACCCTGGATCAGGGTGACTGGGAGAGCAAACAGGATTCACAGCGAGAGCATGGTGTCCGAGTGGGACTTAAAGTTGCCTGTACGCCCAACAAGGACAAAAGAGGTGTTTCAACAAGGAGGAGGTGGTTGGCCAAAGTGATAGAAAAGAGGTATTACAATTAGGAATGGGAGAAAATTAATGCCCTTTTTCTCATCCGCAGCATCACATTACCACTTCTGGCTGAGTGCTGATTCTTTTAAAAAGGTAGTGGAGGACTTCCAAAGGTTCACAGATATATATATCGTGGTGTCCCCCTTTTGTGCCTGTGACTCATAAGAAACAGGTTTTATCCTGGACCAGTATGCCCAACTAGTTATTCCCTGAAGTTTAACAGCAGTGGGGGAACTTAATAAATGATAAGGGTCCTTTTGTTTTGGTTGTAATTGATTCTTGGAGGATCCTTAATTTTAAAGTTTTTAGTAAGACTAAATATTCTGGTTAGAGGCAATACTTTAGGTTCGTATTCTTGAAAGACCTTGTGAACCTAGCTTAAATTTTAAAGTGGGCATAGTGAGGTATGTCCAACTCCTGGTTTCCATCTTGGTCTGAATTAGTTTTTTTTTAATTTTTTTAGATTTTTTTTGGAGGATTTCCTTTGGCCAAGTGACTTAGAGTAAAAAGACTTATAGTCAATTAAATATTCTGGACCAGACAAGAATGGAAGTGGGTAGAAACTCATTAGCCTTTAAAACTATTTTAAGCAATTTAAGAGTCAAAAAAAAAAAAAACTAAAAATAAGATTATACAACTGACTTAACTATAAATTCTGTGCATTGAGCTGCTATAATCTTGGCTTGTAGCAATTAGCTATATAAGACATAAGCAATTTTGTTTAGGCATCTGTGTGCCTGTCCTTGATTTGGAGGGTCTGGATTGTTTCCCTCAAAACCCAGCCTTTGCAATCTCACATGCCCACCTCTTCTGAGATAGTCCCCAAGTCTGGAAGGATTCTGTTTTTTAAATTCTGGAGGTAAAACATAAAGAATCAGCAATGTTTCAAACAAAAGACCATAAGTCTTGCCTAGTTTTGAGAATGACAGGGAAGGAGACTCACAGGTAGCTAAACATTTAAGCTATTCAGTATCAAGACATAGAATAAGTTAATTCAGTTAGAAACAAAATTATTTAATGGATACCAGCTTGTCTCTGTGTCTCATGAAAACACTTTACTTCGATTTTCCCCTTTGCTCAGGTTTAAAGACAATGTTTTGGTTAACTTGAGTTTGGTGTTAGATGCTGGAAGGAATTGGTGCTTTCTCTATTTGAGCTTTGTGTACCCGGGAGTCAAAGTGCTGTAACTTAACTTAACTTGGACTAGTTACCTAATAAGATTACCTGATAAGTTACCTAATTTTATTACCTGATAAGGAACTTGTCAGAGGTCTGGAGGTGGTGATCCTGGAAAACATGACCTGACTAGAAACTGAAAAAAGAATTTATAACCTTGTGATGATCAATTTTTACAGCTTTGATAAACCCCAACAACAACCCAGAGATTTAAACTAGGATTTGATTCTGAGGGTGTTTGTCAAAGGTGTTAAAAGGTTCAAAATATTTGATCAATAGGGAACCACAGGTTATTGTAAGCAACAGTTATTTGTTTATCCAAAGTGGTAACACCCTCTGCAGTATGATTACCTCTCCTATGGGAAGCCCACTTAAATAACCTGAAAGTTAAATTTGATGGAGAGAAAAAGAATACTTTAATTTGATCAAACACAGGAAAAGTGTGTTTAAAATTATGAGTATAGTAAAAGAACATGAAAAGTTTTCCATTTACACTGAAAATTTGGAAACATAAAGAAAAACCAAGTGCCCCATGGCTGCTTTTCATAGCTTTCTCCTGTCTTGGGCAGATTGAGTAATAAAATACATACCCAGGAGAGCTTGCCTTCCAGAAGAGTCTAGATTTCTATTGGTGTATTTCCTGAGTGTCTCAACCAAACCACCCTGAAACAGAGTGGGATTTTTTTATTTTTCCCTGAGTTGTTTCTCTAACCTTGTCTTAATTGACGGGCTGAACTGCACACTCTTTCCTCCACTTTTCCTCCGCGATATGGCAAGCAGACAACAATATTTGCAAGTCATGACAAGTTAAATTAAAGAACATAGTCAACTTAACAAACTCCTCTATAAACTTTTCTGAATTCTCTGAAAACTGGCCACATTTTTCATTGCATAAAGCCAAGTTGCACATACACAATAGCACATGTACTATAAGTGTTCTGTTATTTCCATCAGCTACTGCCTGCAATGGACACAGGTTTGATTTTCAGGGCTGATATGGGGCCTTACTCCTGGTGGTACTGGTTGGGTTTGCTTTCTTGGGAAGAGTGGGTATAGGCTGGGGATTGTTAGATTGGCCGGTACCTGATGACCTTGGGGTGAAATCCTTTATTAGAGAACTGGCAGGACCCCCCATCAAAATTGGGGGACTGAGGAGGCTCCAGAGAGGGTGTAGGTCTTCTAGAGGGAGCATCTAGTAGGGGGTCCCTTAGGCATGGCTTCCTGGTGCCTGGAAGTAACACGAGCCAGTAAAAAGCTCTAAAAGCCTATACATAAGGGACCTCCTCCCAATTTCCTTCTACAGAACAAATGTTAAATAACATAAAGACCCAGGCCTAGGATGGATCTGTTTATTTTCTAATTGGTAACAGACCCAAACAGTGTTGCAATAGAAAATGAGTTTCAAATTTGAATTTGCTCCAAGAACCTAAAAGACGCTCCAGTGACAAGTCATCTGGGATGCTCATCATTGTTCCCATGGATTGCTGCAGGACTCAGAAGTTTTTCTACTTCTAGTGAGAGTAAAACAACTGGGCTCTTGAAACTTTTCTTTTTTAGATTCTCACTTACTGCGGAGAAGGTGAAAGTATAGAAGGCAAGACATTATGAAAGTGGACTATATTTGCCAATGAACAAAGTATGACAAAAAAGTATTTTTATTAAGCAAAGTATAGAATGAAAAGTGTAAATAAACTGACAATAAGAAAATCCTGTTATGGAAAATGATATCTTTAGGGCAGAAAGCAAGAATAGGCAAGATCAAGATTCCCCTAGGGGAATGCCAATGCTCAAAATCCCAGAGTATCCAGTGGGCAGCCAACAATACCAAATGCTGAAAACCTGGAGTAGCTGAGTATCAGTCAGTGGGGGTCACCATACCAAATGTCAGAAACCTTAAAGTATCTGGGGGCTGACCAATGCTGAAAACCCCAGAGCATCAGTGGGGCGGCCAACAGGAACCCCAAAAGCCTGCTTAGGGACACAGAACAATGTGACTCTGGTGTCCCAGAGTCAACACAACGTGGGACCTCTCATAACCAAATGTCTTGTCTTAAACAATTGCCCAAATACAGTTAACAGAAAGTCAAAGCAAAAACAAACACACAAACAAAAACCCTGCAGACAAAATATACATTTTAGAACTGAAAGTAAAATGGCTGGTTGAGCCATAAAATGGAGTCAGAAGAGAAAGGACCAGGGGAAGCAGTGACTTTGCTCCTCATTCACAAATCATATCACAAGGATATGCTTTGAGGCACTCAAATGATGGGGGACTTTTAACTGCTTAGCCAAAAGGGGACACTCATCCATTCACAGAAGCCAAAATGGTGCCAACTGATCTTCCACATGAGACCTGGGTGAAGGTCTCTCCAGATTCCCCCGGATTTGGTGGGCTCAGGTACTGTAGTGTGATAGGCCAGCTTGGGCACTAGTAACTCACTGGCCTGCCGGCCCTAGGAGCAGGTCCCATACGAGGCAGTTGCACTATGGACACTTGCCCATCCACTTGGCTCCACCTGCCAGGAAAAATGATGGCTCTGAAAAGAGCCTTTGATTATTGAAATTTTTAGCAGCTCTTTGGTGTTACAACTTCAGCGTCACAGCTCTTGCAGCCTTGATCACTGACTGTCTCGCTGTCCATCTCCATCTCTCTGCTCACTGTCTCTTGTTGTCTCTTGCCATCACTTTGCCAAGTGCTATCTCTTGTCTCTTGTTGTTGCCTTGCTGACTGCTAACGGCCACTTCTCTCACCATCCCTCACACTGTAGTCTTCGCTCTTCAGCATCAAGTTGGGCATAATGTTGATGCAGGGTAGGCAAGCCCCCAGATTGGGGCTTAGCCCAGGAGGATTCTTGGCTTCACTTAGGAAGAATTCAAGAGAAAGCTGGTGGTAGAAGAAAGCAACTTTATTGAGGCAGTCGTATTACAGTTCCATGACAGCTCCTGCAGAGAAGGGCCACCCTATAGGCAGTGTGCGCAGAGTAGCAGCTCAGGGTCAGGCCTGCGGTCATATTTATACTCACTTTAATTGCATGCAAATTAAGAGGCAAGTTATTCAGAAATTTCTAGAAAAAGGATGGTAGTTTCCAAGTTGTTGCCATGGAAAAGGGTGGTAACTTCTGAGTGTTGACATGGCAATGGTAAACTGACATGGCACTGGGTGGGCATGTCTTAATGGAGAGATGTTTTGCCTCTTCCCTGTTTTAGCCAGTATTAAACCTGGTCCAGAGTAAAATCCTACCTCCTACCTCAAAATCCCTGGCCCATCAAATTAAATTCTTCCCATAGAGAACCAGTGATTCAAACACTGATTTTATTATGAGTAACCATTCCTTTAAATGAGGATAGTGAGAGGAGAAAAAAGTCATAAAATAAACCAAAATTTAATTTTCATTATGAGAGAAGACTTTTGCAAAATTTCTTGGTGTGACATTTATACATGGCATTCAGGATATGTTACCCCAAAATATGTCATGTTGGGATATTGACTATTTTAAACTTAATCATTTGAGAAACCACACATGCAGAAATAACCTTCTGATCTTCCCCTGAAGCAGGTCATGAGACCCTCATGTGAAAGCTATCCTCCTTCCTCCTGAAGGAGTGGAGCAACTTTATCTTCAAAGAGGAAGGGACACAAATAGATATCTGAACAAACAGGCCTGACTGTTTCCCCTGGTTTACTATAGCTCATACCTTGTCCTATCACAGTTCTCTACAACTCTCCACTCTTGGTCAAATCTAGCATTTAAAACACTTATTCTTCACTTCCTTATGAAGGCGGTGTGTCATATAAAGCTGTATTATAAATTTATAAGCTTTTCTCTTATAAATCTGTTGTTTGTTACAGGGGCCCAACTGAGCACTTAGAAGAGTAAATGAGAAAGATATTATATTAGTCTGTTTTCACCCTGCTAATAACAACATACCCAAGACTGGATAATTTATAAAGGAAAGAGGTTTAATTAACTCACAGTTCCACATGGCTGGGAGGCCTCATAATCATGGCGGAAGGTGAATGAGGAGCAAAGTCACATCTTGCATGGTGGCAGGCAAGAGGTGTGTGCAGGAGAACTCCCCTTTATAAAGCCATCAGATCTCCTGAGACTTATTCCTATCATAAGACCAGCACAGGAAAGACCTGCCCCCATGATTTAATTACCTTCCACTGGGTCCCTCCCATGATATGGGAATTATGGCAGCTACAATTTAAGAGGAGATTTAGGTGGGGACACAGCCAAACGATATCAGATATTTTTCCTCCCCTACAGACATGTATTAGAGAGGGAAGAGTTTGTTCATTGTATCTTATTTTGTCACAGCGTGACATGTCAATAAAATATTGTGATTATAATGGCATGTATGTTTATTTATGTTAAGAAATTCTAAACAATCTTTAAAAAATCACATTCCTGAGACTCTTTCATAATAACTATAAGGTTTTTTAAAAAAACATTTTCTCTCTCTCTTTACATAATCAAATTGAAGGTATTATTTTGGCCAGATTTTAGATTTATTTTCTGAAAATAATGTAAGTTTATGCCCGATTGTGTGATGTTCTCTTTTGTTCTACAAATGCACATTTTGAAGCTGTGATATAAATATTATGATTCACAAACATTTAAAATGTGGCACTGTTTTGACCAGCTGTGTTCCTTTTTCTAAAAATAACTCATATTTATTACATTTTCTTATTGAAATTCTAATATCTGGGTACTACAGTAATAAAACTGTTCAATTAAGATGTAATGAGTGATATTGTTATGTTAACTACCTACTTTACATTACAGTCATACATAACTTTTGACATCCATAAAGGTGATTGTGTATTATAATAAAGTCTAAAGCAGTTATACTATTTTTCAGTTTTATTTTAGGTAACAGAATATTTTGTTCCAAGCATGTGGTAACCATAGTATTTGAATATTCAGTCCTATATATGGTGTTCAAGCTGTCATGTTCCATTACTAATGTCCTTCAACTAGAAATTTAAAAATGTAAGTTTTCAGTCCAATTTCACTATTACACCAACAGTCATTTGAATTTAAGCAAGTTCTTATCCTAAATCCAGTTTCTTTTTCTATAATACTTAGTTCAAACACTCAATAAACATTTCCTAAGCCCTTATTATATTCTAAACACTGTAAGCATAGGGTTGAAAGGCACAGACTTTAAGGGATTAGTGGTGTCAAAGTAAAATTTTCAAAAAAAAAAAAAAAAAAAAAAAAAATTAGCCAGGCTTAGTGGTGCACACCCCTGGCTCCAGCTACTCAGGAGGCTGAGATGGGAGGATTGCTTGAGCCAGGAAGGTGGAGGTAGCAGTGAGCCATGATGGTGCTACTCCAACCTAGGCAATGGAGGAAGACCCTGTCTCAAAAAACAACCAAAAGGTTAAATATGTACCTGTCAAATGAGCATGAAGTGAACACATGTCAAATATTTAATTTTCTCCATAGTGATAGAATCTGTAAGATGGTAATAGTGGTTCAAAGAAAGGAGCAAGTATTTAGAGTAGCTGAAAGAAGGAACACTTGAATAATGAAGTCTATTAGAACATCCCACCCTAGTATAGTCTCTTTGGCGTATGGATTGTTTTGAGCTAAAGACAACTGGGAACCAGCAGATGGAGAAAGAACTCTCTTTACCTTACTGCCTAAAAATAGAGAATAAATTTTCCCTTTTGTAAGGAAAATATTTCCATTTATAAAGGAAATTTACATTTGTAATTGTGTCTCATACCAGAGATAACGTTTATCCCCTGAACAACTCTTATCTGCAGAAGACAACCCTTATTTACCATACATTTCTCCCCATTCTTACCTTCCCATAACATGCCTCTCCTGTGCAGAAGCCCCATACTCCTTTTCCTTTGTTTAGCCTAAATTGGTTTATAAGCCCCAATTACCTGCCTGCCAGCTTGCGGCTCATTTATTTGTGAGACTTCATTGCATATGTGTGTAATTAAAACAGGTTTTTGTCTTGTTAATCTATCTTTTAACAGTTTGATTTGTGGGCCTCAGTCATTGAACCTAGGAGAGTAGGAGGAAAAAGATTTTTCCTCCCTCATAACAAGATTGCTGATTTAAATGTAACCCTAGTTAATATCTTACAAAAGATGTGGCAACAAAACCACATTGCTATAAAACAAGAATCATTTGAATCTACTGTCTGGTGATTATAGAGTTGTAACTTACATAAATCAATAGTAAATTAGCATAGGGGCAGAAAGATGTGATACTTTTCCTCAACCCATCTTAAGGGTAATGTCCAACACTCTTTTATAAAAAAAAAAAAAGACAAGTTAACTTGAGAAAAGCATAAATTTATTTAATAAAAGTTTTATGTGACACAAGAAACTTCAGCAATGAAGATGCAAAGACTCAGGGAAGACTGTCTGTTTTTATGCTTAGGTTCTATTGAAGAATGCCCATCCATGTAGAAATGTGATTGGACAATGATGGTATGACCTAACGATAATAGATTGAGGCGGGAAACTCAGCAAGATTTTTCTTTCTGTGTAACATTCCCTCCTCCTGGGTATAGGGCAGTACCCCTCTGAAATGAGGGTCTGTTTGGCAAAGGCACTTGACAGCTGAAACTGAAGCACACCCTGAGAGTGATCCTATGGTCTAAGAAAAGTGTTGGTTCAGAGTTCTGAGCTAAGATATCTGGAAATGGCCAATCTGGAGATTCACTCCTTATCTCTGAAGGACATTTGAACCCTTGGCCCATCCCTTGGAATGCAGGCCATACAGGGGATTGAGGTCCTTTGTTTTGGGTTAAAAGAAAGTTGCTAGGTGGAGGGTGCTAAGTAGAAATACTGCATAAACTACATGCTTTTTGCAAATGATAGTTGCACTGGATTGCCCCCGTACATATATCCTCAATAAATCCTATTAGCTGTTTCTGGCTCTCTTCTGTGGCCTCTTGCACACAGTACTATACTTATTGGAGCCAATAAGGGTCTAGCACAACAGGGTCTTGAAGAGAGATGAGGGAGCAACCTTTCTAGGTTTTATGGCTCACTTTGTGGGAGAGAAGTTCTAGTTTGTATTATTGTATTCGTTTTCATGCTGCTCATAAAGACATACCTGAAACTGGGAACAAAAAGAGGTTTAATTGGACTTACAGTTCCACATGTCTGGGGAAGCCTCAGGATCATGGCAGAAGCTGAAAGGCACTTCTTACATGGTGGCGGCAAAAGAAAAATGAGGAGGAAGCAAAAGCGGAAACCCCTGATAATCCCATCAGATCTCCTGAGACTTATTCACTATCACAAGAATAGCACAGGAAAGACCAGCCCCCATGATTCAACTACCTCCCCCTGGGTACCTTCCATAACACATGGGAATTCTGGGAGATAAAATTCAAGTTGAGATTTGGGTGGGGACACAGCCAAACCATATCATTTCACTCCTGGCCTCTCCAAATCTCATGTCCTCACATTTCAAAATCAATCGTACCTTCCCAACAGTCCTCCAAAGCCTTAACTCATTTTAGCATTAACCCAAAAGTCCACAATCCAAAGTCTTATCTGAGACAAGGCAAGTCCCCTCCAGCTATGTGTCTGTAAAATTAAAAGCAAGCTAGTTACTTCCTAGATACAATGGGGGTACTGGTATTGGGTAAATACACCTGTTCCAAATGGGAGAAATTAGCCAAAACAAAGGGTCATGCAAGAGGTTACAGAGTCCACACAAGTCCAAAATCCAATGGGGCAGTCAAATTTTAAAGCTCCAGAATGATCTCCTTTGACTTCAGGTCTCACATCCAGGTCACACTTATGCAAAAGGTGAGTTCCCATGGTCTTGGGCAGCTCCTCCCCTGTGACTTTGCAGGGTACAGTCTCCTTCCTGGCTGCTTTCACAGGCTGGTGTTGAATGTCTGCAGGTTTTCTAGGTTGACAGTGCAAGCTGCCAGTGGGTTTGCCATTCTGGGGTCTGGAGGACGGTGGCCCTCTTTTCATAGCTCCACTAGGCAGTGCCCCAGTAGGGACTCTATGTGGGGGCTCTGACCCCACATTTTCCTTCTGCACTGCCCTAGCAGAGGTTCTTCATGAGGGCCCCACCCCTAGGACAAACTTTTGCCTGGGTATCCCGGCATTTCCATACATCTTCTGAAATCTAGGTTGAGATTTCCAAACCTCAATTATTGACTTCTGTGCACCTTCAGGCTCAACACCATGTGGAAGTTGCCAAGCCTTGAGGCCTCCACCCTCTGAAACCAAAGCCTGAGTTGTATGTTGGCCCCTTTCAGCCATGGCTGGGACTGACAATCTTCAACAAAAACACTAAAAGGAAACATTGCCATCTCTTTTGCTTGTTTACAGGTTTTGGGTACTTTTCTTAGAAGAGGGAACGAGAGATTAGTAAAGTATGGTAAGAGCTTTGATGTAAGCAGGAGCAGAGTATTATAAAACCAAAGGAGTCCCCACTTTTCCATGGTTTTGTTTTCTGCAGATTCAGTTACCTGAGGTCAACCATGGTCTGAAAATATTAAATGTAAAATTCCAGAAATAAATAATTCATAAGCTTTAAGTTACATGCCATTTTGAGTAGCATGATGACCTCTCACACCATTCTGTTTCATTCTACCCAACATGAAACGTTCCTTTGCCCAGAAAATCCATACTATGATACCTGCTTGATTAGTCACTTAGTAGCATCTTAGTTATCAGACAGATAAAAAAACAAACAAACAAAAAAAAAACATAGTGTATATAGGGTTTGGTAGTATCCGCAGTTTCAGGCATTCACTGGAGGTCTTGGAATGTATTCCTCATAGATAAGAAGGGACTACTGTGCAGCAAAACAGTACTTATTGGTGACTGTGTGATGAGCAGGGGTGTTTTCAGGGAAGATGTGAAAATGCTAGGAACATTCCTTCTGACACCTGAAGAACAGGTAATCAGACAGCAAAGGAGAAAAAACAATGTAAAGGGAGAACTCTGCCTTTGACTCCTCATCGGGCTATTGTGTGGATGATAGGAGATAAAAACTCCAAAAACAGTAAATAGAAAAGAACAAAATCTGATTAATGAAAAAATGCAAGAGTGGGAAGCAAAGTTGTTTTCTTTGTAGAAGGATTAATCTGACTCAGAAAGTGTGGAACAAATTAAGTAGTCAAAGACTCAAAGACACAGCTTTAGTATCAGCAGGAATGCTTCGAATAGCTTGAAAAAGACAACCTACTGGGGAATAACTCTTGACATTGTGACTATGGGTTGCCTGGAAATACTAATGGTGCTATTTATTATTATATTGTCTTGTCAAGGTTTCTCTATAGGAACAGGGATTATAGCTTGATATCATGATTGTAGATTCCACAGGGACTCTTTTTAATGTATATAATTATGGGCAGCGACAAACAAACATAATTTCAGCATCTGACTACTGTACATTGGAGGAAGAGGCTTAACCTAAAAATGTTAACCTAATCACAAATCACTTTCCATGACAACTCTTTCATACTTTCTGGTTAAATCAACAACTCTGGCATTACCTTTGGCGTCATTACATCATTCATTTGATGATATTCAAATCATTACATCTTCAATTTATTTGCAAATCCATATGCAAATTTGTTTCTAAATTTTTTTTCTGAGATAGTAACAAAGGCTTGTTGAACTTTCTATGATGCCAGTTTTGGACAACAGAAACCTTAGTTTAGTAATAATGTAAAGTTCTTTTTTTCCAAATATCTTTCATTACTTTTTAACCTAGGACTTTTGAAAACAAAATAAAACATAATTTAAAAGGATATATACTCTCAGATCATTGAATAAAAGAATATTCATGAATAATGGCAGCTTTTATAAATTTATGCATGATAATCTCTAAATTATATATAAGAATCCTGAGAGCATTTTCAAATTCACTTTAACTGAAGGATTGACTTTAATAATTAGTCTTGCTTGTCTAGAAAATTATCTATGGTCTGGTTTTTTTTCTTCTCCTTTGTTTTCCAAGATTTGTTATTCCTCTACTATATATCCTCACTTATTTATTATGAGAAAGAGGATAGCAGCCCCTGACAGCTAAAAACTGTTCTTGAACTGTCGCTTAGCCCTCAGTCTTGCTGGCTGTTGACCTTGCGTCTGCTCTTCTCCTGTTGAACATAAACAATTTTATGACTACAACACCAGACAACACCATAGATGCCACCAACATCTGTGACTGTAATGGATAAAGACTAAAACAAGATGACTCTATAATTATGTCTAATAACAGACAAAAACATGCATATTATCAAAATCCAAAAATGACCAAACTCCTCCTCTGCTGGCTAATATGTGTGGCTCCTCTGCCAATCACAGCTTTAGCTGTGTTTTCCTCTTCCCTCACTCTAGATGAGATTCATTAAGATGCTGTAGAAGACCAACTCCAAGGTGACCCAAATTATTCCCACGTCCTAGTCGTCACACCTATGTGTAATCCCCTTCCCTTGAATATAGACAGGATTTCTGACTTGCTTTTAACCAGAAGAATATGGCAAAGATGACGTGATTTCACTGCTGTGACTATGCTGCATAAGATTGTTAACTCCCATCTTGCCAGCAGACCCTCTTGACTATTACTGACTCTCTCACTCTGCCTTGCTGCCTTTGGTCAAGTAAGCTGCTGTATGCAGAGGTCCACATGGCAGGGAACTGAGGGCAGTCCCAGCTGACAGCCAGCAAGGACCTGAGGCTCTCAGTATGACAACTCAGAAAGAGTTGAATTCTGCTAACAATCTCCTGAGCATGGAAATTGAGCCTTCCCTGGTAGAGCCTTGAGATGAGACTGCAGCTGCAGTTGACACGTTGCTTGCAGACCTGTGAAAAACCCTGAAGCAGAGAATGCAGTTAAGCTGTGTCTAGAGTCCCAGATCACAGAATAGCAAGATAAATGTGCAGTTTTAATCCACTAAATGTGTGGTAATTTGTTATGCAATTATAGATAGCAGATACAATGGTCAATTATAGAATTATAGAATCAATTATAACTCGAATTCCTGAAAACAATCAGTATATAAAAAAGCCCTACTTCCTTCAAGCTGTCCCCAAATTACCTAACAAAAGCCCAGATTTTATAATGCATTCTTAACAGCCTTTGTATTGAGACACACCCACAATTCCCACTGGTATGTATTTTCCATTGTTAAAATGGGTAACCTCCTCAACTTTGCTCAATTGTAGCTCTATTTGTGGTGGCTTTAGGCTGTTGGATGGTGGCACTTTGTCTTTCAATGCTGAGCTAGTTCTATCTGTTGACCGCTGGCCTTCCAAAAAGCCCCCACCCGGCCACCCACACAAAAAACCCTGTTATCAAACAAAATCAAGTTTATTAGATCTACTATAGAACTCTAGCTTGACAGAATCTTAGTGGTGTCTTACAATGTAGAATTTAGGGGAGGATATTTATGAGGCTTTAGGTCCTTGGTAAGTGATTTTAAAGTGTGTGTTGCAAGGTGAAGAACTAGTTGGGACTGGGCAGCCTTAATGGCATAATAATTTGGGAAACGTGAGTACAACTAGATGGAGATCCTAAAATGAGCTTTGATGAACAAATACTTTTGTCTTGACAATTAAGATAAAGTCACATATTGCTTAACTACCAGAATTTTTTTTTTTATTTTTTATTTTTGAGATGGAGTTTCACTCTTGTTGCCCAGGCTGGAGTGCAATGGCACCATCTCAGCTCACTGCAACCTCTACCTCCTAGGTTCAAGCAAGTCTCCTGCCTCAGCCTTCCAAGTGACTGGGATTACAGGCATGTGCCACCATGCCCAGCTAATTTTTTGTGTTTTTAGGAGAGACGGGGTTTCACCATGTTGGCCAGGCTGGTTTCGAACTCCTGACCTCAAGTGATTCCCCCGCCTTGGCCTCCCAAAGTTCTGGGATTACAGGAATGAGCCACCGCACCTGCCCAGCTACCAGGATATGTTATGAGAAATGCATCGTTAGGTGATTTCGTCATTGTGTGATCATCAGAGTAAACTTACACAAACTTAGGTGGTATAGGATATACACACCTAGGCTAAATGGTATAGACTATTGCTCCCACACTACATACCTATACAGCATGTCACTGTACTACATACTGTAGGCAAATTGAACACAGATGGTCAGTATTTGTGTTTCTAAATATAGAAAAGGTACAGGAAGAATACAGTATTACAATCTTATAAGACTATTGTTGTATATGTGATCTGTCCTTGACTGAAACACCATTATGTGGTACATGCCTTTATTTTAATTTGTTTAGTGTTATTTCCTAGGAGCAAATATTTCCTGGATCAGGTAGGTAAGTTATTATTACTTGCCCCCAGTACTGTTTAACGCTATCACATAAAAGTATGTTTTGTCTCAGTATTGTTTGTCATAAGGGCAGGGAATAAGGTTTGTTTCAATTTTCATATTATTGTATTATGGCCCTTGTTTCTGTTTGTAGGGATGATCTGCTTAACAGCATAGTTCAAATTTCTCTTTAAATGCAGATGCGATTTGCCCTACCGTAAAGGAGGAGGCCTAACTCTAATTACCCCATATTTAATGTCCATTTATAGCTCTTTCCACCTTCTCTCATTCTCTATTTTTATCATAAGATCCTATGAGAACATTCCAAGTGGAAATGCAAAGAAGTTCTTAATTCAGTCCTTGTGGCCAGATCATGGTCTCAGGCCTGAGTGATGAACACAGTCCTCTCTGGGCATAGTGTGTACGTCCTGGCTCTTTTGAGCAATATTATTAAAATACTTTTTGGGTATAGCATTTCAGAGCTTTACTTTTTTTTTTTTTTTTTTTCTTTTTTGAGACAGAGTTTCACTCTTGTTGCCCAGGCTGGAGTGCAATAGCATGATCTCAGCTCACTGCAACCTCCGCCTCCTGGGTTCAAGCGATTCACCTGCCTCAGCCTCCCGAGTAGCTGGGATTACAGGCATGCACCACCATACACGGCTAATTTTGTATTTTTAGTAGAGTCAGGGTTTCTCCATGTTGGTCAGGCTGGTCTCGAACTTCCGACCTCAGCTGATTGGCCCACCTTGGCCTCCCAAAGTGCTGGGATTACAGGTGTGAGCCACCGTGCCCGGCCAAAGTTCTACTATTTAACACCACACACGCTCTATCTTGTGGTTATATCTATACCTACAATTTTTCCAATATTGAAATAGCCTGTTGGATAATATGGAAACATTCCTACCAATTAAAAACTCCTTTTAAAAAACCCTAGACAGGAATAAAAATCTTTTGAAATGCATTGCCTTGTGATAATGTGTTGAAGTTCTGTCTTCTCATTGGCAAGTCAACATGGTAGGAACTCATCTTTCTGTTCTCGCAGCTTTCAGTTCTAATCAACTCCTGTGCTGCTGCTTCTTTGGAATCTTTCTTTTCCACTTGCTGGGCAAACACAGAAAGGCAATTTCTTCCCTCTCTAGTCTTATCAGAGAATAACTGCAGGTATATAAAGTGTAAACTATATATGTATCATGGTTATGGGGTCAATGCAAAGTATCATATAACTGGAGGTTTTTATTGACCATTAATTTAGGGCACATCAAATGCCAAGAACAGATATGTATAACTCAAGTCACAACTTTGAAGCAATTAACTCTGCTGTAGTTCACTGGGAGAAATAACCTCTTTTTTGTTTCCTTTCTGTATCAGAGCTAGACATATCATAGCAGGTACGCAATATATACTTGACTGATTTCAAGTCAAATAAATTCGGCAGATATGATTGAGTGTCTATTACATGCCAGTCCCTTTTCAAGTTGCTTGTGATCTGTCTGTAAAGATTCGTGTCTCGTGAAGATTACATTCTAATAGATGAAGCCAGACAATATATATTGAATAGAATAAATAATTGAACTAGGTGATATGTTAGAAATTGAGAGGTACTATGTAAAAGGGAAAAAGTAGAGAATGTGAGAGGAATGAAGGGTAGTGGAGGGGTTGGTGGGCAAGATGTTACTGTTTTAGAATGACTGGGCCTTGATAAGGCGGAGTTTGCCAAAACATCTCAAAGGAGAGGTTTTCACTTAGAAGGAACAGCCACATGTTAGAAAACATGCAAGAAAGCCAGCATGGCCAGAACAGAGTGAGCAAGAGAGAGAACAGCAGAGCAGCGGATGTCACACGTCACAGAGTGGTTTCTTCAGGTATTTCATTCCAGAATTCACAATGACTTATTTGATCAAATTTCTCTTTTCAAAAATCACTTCCATGAATAGAAATAGCCAAATGAATATGGAAAATACTTCGATATTTCTTATTATGCATGATAATGGTCCTAAAAATGCATTTGTATTATTAAATTTATTATGATAAACAGATCTCATTTGGAATTATAGAAAGTACATGAAAAAATTAATTTTAAAAATTCAGTTTTGGATTAAACTCTCCATAAATACACTACCGAACTCTAAAAGTAAAGGGTAATTGAAACGCATATACAAACAGAACCTCAGTCTTAGCACAGATTTCTCACATTACAGAATCTCCATTAATGTTGGCTACTTCCCACTTTAGGTTTTTCTAGTGATTCAGGAATTTAGTCACTTAGTGTCATCTAGTGGCATTTCTTGGTATAGCAAATAAAAGAGTTAAATATTTGTCAGATTGGTATAAAAGGAGCAGAAATTATGGATAGCCTTGAATGTACTGTGGTATTAGCCAATCAAAGAATTTAAAGGCTGTTAAAACAATAACATGGGAAACAACCAAAGTTAATCAATAAGGGAGTGATGGCTTTCACATTGATAACCTGACCGCCCCAAACCGGGCATCGGAAGGCAGATTTTCAGAATTAGGATTTTGTCTTTTTAGGTTGCATCAAAGCTAAAGAATGTAAAAAAAAAAAAAAAAAAAAAAAAAAAGTTTCAGAGCTTGAAGAAACTATAAGCAGCCATCATTCCAGTATGTGAAAGTATACTACTAATGCTCACTTAATGATAGCCATGAGAATACCTCAAAATATTTAGTGCAATTACATTTAAAAAATTAACCGAATTTATTGGTTGATCATTCTCTTCACTTCATCTTAACTTTTGTAACACAATTTTTGGTGTCGTCTGTCTATCGGAAAATCGCTTTATAATAAATCTTCTTAGGCCAGTGTGAGGTTTATTTTCAACTGTATTTTCTTGTTCACTGACTGACTGAACCATAAAGGGCCAATTCTGCCAGTCATTTGGGTAAGTGAAGGGTATTTCTGATGGAGCACTGCTCTGGGAGTCAGGAGCCCTGCGTTCAGATCCAGCTCTGTCCCACTGTGAACTCAGGTCAACACTGTGAGTCTAGGTTTTAATGTCTTCACCTTAAAAGAAGGCAAAATGTATTGCTTTAAAAATATGTTATTATAATAGCCTATTATGCAACCGCATTGTAATAAGTACATTTTATTACAATGCTTTACTATATTATTAAATTATTTTCTACTCCATCATGTACTTAAATCTTAACAGTTACAGAAATGATGAAATACCTTTCTCCAGGAAATTATAATACAGTTAGAGGCTTTTGAGATGACGATGGAGACAAGAATCTAAGACAGAAGAGGATTTTTATTCTAAAAGAGAGAAAACAAAATATCAGTACACATTGTCTAAGAGAAAAGGGATCTAAATACAAATGGCACTATAAATATTTTAGACCTAAAGGAAAATATTCTGCTAGCTGTTGTCACGTGATTTTGATCCTTTATCTTTTACTTCAGGGTTACAAAATCAGTGAGTCAAATTATTACATGCTTTGTAAGAGTTAGGTCATAATTTTAGAAGATATTTTATTAAATCACTATTGCTATATGACATCTGAACTGCTAATAGTTTTCGCATGCCATTAAAATACCCATTCCATATTTTAAACATTTTTAAATTGATAAAGCTTTTGCATCTGATTTCACTCTATTGTGTAGTATAAATTTCACTGGGATAATTTTATGGTAGAGTATAAAATACACAGGCATATCACCCTTTCTACAATACATTATGCACCTGAATCCTTAAAATTTGGGACATCACATAGTATTGGAGAGCCTGACTTCATATTATTTTGATTTTGTGATCTTGATTTTTAAATCTTGAATTATAAAGTACAGTTCTGTAAATAGGTGATAAATAGATCAGTTAAATCTAAAGGCAGCAGTAAATCAGTAGTTTTCAAGGTTGTTTGTTGATAAGGATCTTAAGGGGCATTTCCTCAAAATACAGTTTGCTAGGCCCATGTTCCAGACCTGCTAAACTAGAATCTTCAGAGAAGAAGTCTAAAATGTTGTTTTGTAAAATGTACCCCTGGAGATTATTGTCGTATTAATTTATAAAACAAAACTCTAATTCAAATATAAAATATACCATAAGACACAACCTTAAAAGGCAAGATAAATAAGAACCCCTTTTCTAATACTTCTAACTTTGAATAAGTACCTTCACTAATTTAAGTCTTGGTTTTCTCATCTATAGAGATGGTAACAATGATTGCACCTAAGTAAAGATAGGGCGGTGAACATTGAGTCAATGCTCATAAAACATCTAGTACAATATCTGGCATAAAATAAGAGCTTAGATAATAGTGTGATTATTGCTGTGTCAACATTGTCATTCTTACAGAATAAACTCAATTCGTATGATTTATAGTCACTTAAGAAATATTTATTCACAGTGGAAAATTTCTAAAGTTATTAAAGCTGTAGAGAAGTTGAATCGTGAAATAAGAGTATGCTGTACTCATGTTTTGTGTTTGTTTTCATAAATCTCGAAATAAACTTTCTGGAATTTCTTTTGCTTTCAAAGAGTTATACTGCCACCTTGTGGCAAAGAGGGTAGAGCAAAGACAACAGTACCCGACTCCCTTGGGGATCATGGGATCAAAAATTATTTATTCAAGTGAAGACATGAAAACAGCTTTACAAATATTGGCCAATAAATATAAATGAATGAATGAATGAAAGTAAGTTTTTAAACAGGGAAGTAAAATTTAGAAATAAAATACTAACTTGAGAATTGCAAATCTTTCACATGCAGGATGCTGCCAAAGTAATGATTTGCCAGGTCCATTTATTGCTTCGGAGACCTCATAGAGCTGAGTAAGCCAAATCGGAGCTTTGAAAAGTCGGCATGATCAAGGCACTAGGAGTTCAGGTTAGAGGCAACCCCCAATGTGTCTCAGATACTCAACTAAGGTAGAATATTGAACATGTGTTAGCCAGTTCATCATAACTTTATTTGTAGATTTGAACTTTATACATAGAATTCAAATTCCTGAAATCATTCTATGTGTATTTTAAGAATCCACTTAAGAAATATTTAAGACTAATTTTACGTGAAATCTTGTCTTTCTATGCCCCCTTCCTATCATATGTTGTCTCGCCTTGACAGTTTTCAAAATGATGGAATTATTGATTTAGAATTAAAGCACAAATTTCATGAAGACTTTACTTTATTTCAATTTCATTGTTCAAAATGAATATTCACAAATCAGACATTTATCCGATCTGCCATTAATGTGAAACCCATTGATGTGAACTGTCAATGGTGCACTAAATTATTTTTTTCTTACGAAATTTCATCAGTTGAAATGTAGATTTTACTACTTATCAACTTATTTTTATAACAAGTTAGCAGCATCGGTCGGCTGAAATTAACTTTAAAAAGACATTTGGTATAAAATAATTAATTAATTGCTAGCAAGTTTCTCAGCATTTTTTAATTTTATGTTTAATGAAACTCTTTTGAGCATGTCGAAGCATTCCCTACTCAATTCTCACCCACAGGTATTCAATTATCACTCTATTAATATATACACTAATAATAACTTCCTTTGTCTACTTCACCATGCTAGCAATTAGAAGGAAATTATTCCTGAATAACATGGAGAAGGGCAACATTTCTTAATAGGTAGTTCTTTAAACTTAGAGGACTATGATAGTACGTAGGTTAATATAATTTGTAACAATCTTCCTGCTTTTAAAAAATGTGTCTTTACAAAATAGAATGCTGGGCTGGGCACTGTGGCTCATGCCTGTAATCTCAGCACTTTGGGAGGCCGATGTGGGTGGATCACCTGAGGTCAGGAGTTCGAGAACAGCCTGGCCAACATGGTGAAACCCTGCCTCTACTTAAGGTACAAAAATTAGCTGGGCATGATGGTGGTTGCCTGTAATCCCAGCTACTGGGGAGACTGACGCAGGAGAATCACTTGAAGCCATGAGGCGGAGACTGCACTGAGCCAAGATTGTGCCACTGCACTCCAGCCTGGGTGACAGAGTGAGACTCTGTCTCAAAAAAAATAAACAAAATAAAATGAATGTTTCAGGCAGACCTGATGGCATGCATCTGTAGTCCCAGCTGCTCAGAAAAAAAAAAAAAAGATCTTTGGCTATTGTGTTTGGTAACATTACTATACAAGACTTGAACAATATTTATTAACCAATAATTATTAAAAATTTTTAGATTGTAATACAATAAGGCATCTGTACATATCGATCAATTGTACACTAGAGATATGGTCCTCAATGACCTTATGGAATAATGAGACAAAAACAAGCATTGGAACAACTATAATACATAATAGAAACTGTTATGAGATTTTGGAGATGGGAGGGGTTACTTGTAACAATGACAAGTATCACAGCCAGTAATAGGAACAGTTCTCCCATCAGTATTTTCAAGTTCCAAACTCATTATCCTTCTGTGTAACCCATCTACTAAGTACTACCAACAAATTATTCCCCAAATTTGCCTTCTCAGCTTGTATACATAATTGACTATTAAAACACCAACAGAGAAGAAATCAGAAAACAAATGCGAAACGATGCCACCAAAAGTTCATAGTTTTTATGAACTAAAATGAATGAATAAAATAGTAAATTTTATTGAATGAATGAATATAAAAGTAAATTTCATAGTGTTTATGAACTTTTGGTGACATCATTGGGACCCAGAATCCCTAGTCAATTTTTAGCTGGCTTTGCTCAACTCTTTCCTTCATTCTTTTGGGCAATTGTTTTACTTTATTTATTTTTTGTAGGGACAGGATCTTGCTATGTTGAACAGGCTGGTCTCAAAGTCCTGGCCCCAAGGAATCCTCCCACCTTGGCCACCCAATATGCTGGGAGTATGGGTGTGAGTCATTGTTTTGGGCAATTGCTTTGAAAGAACACCACTCTGTTCATATCCCTGTTCCTGCCTCCTACAGAAATCTCCACTACTCTCTGCCTCTCTCTGCTCTTTTATTTCCTTGAGAAACTTATGGTCAGCAAATGTGTAGTTCTACAACTTTGTATACCACCCTCACCTAGAGATATATTTGCATCATATCTTCTGCCATCTACAGTAAAGGGCTTATTTATTTAGTTATTTTAGAGACAGGGTCTCACTCTGTTGCCCATGCTGGAGTGCAATGGTGCCATCATATTACACTAACCTCAAATTTCTAGGCTCAAGCAATCCTCCTGCTTTAGCCTCCCAAGTATCTGGGACCACAGGCATGTGCCACCATGCCTGGCTAATTTTTAAACAAAATTTGTAGAGATGGGTCTCGCTCTGTTGCCCAGACTGGTCTTGAACTCCTGGCCTCAAGTGATTCTCCTTGAGGAAAGAGTAAAGAGGACTTTGTCTTGCAACTTGGATACCAGTTCAGCCACAGTAAAATAAAGCACCAAGCAGAGTCCTGAGGCCCCCATTCCAGGATGTTGCTCCTGGATGTCATTTCTAGACCTACCATGGGTCCGGAGAGAATCCACTGCCCTGAAGGAAAGAACCCAGTCCTGTCAGGATCCATCATCTGCTGATTAAAGAGCACTTGGACCTTGAATAAACATGGACAGCAGCCAGACAGCAGTTGTCATGGGCCTTCGGCAAGATCCGGTGTCATACTGGCTTCAGGTGTGACCAGCACATTCCCAGCTACAGTGGCGTTGGCCATAGGCCTCCTTTCCTTTCTACTTTAAGAAAGGAGAGAGAGAGGAGTAAAAAGGATTTGACTTTCAGTACGATTTGACTAAGCCAGTAATATTTGAATGAAGTCTATGCTACTTCATTTTTTATGTCTTATACTTTGAGACACACACCTGGAACTGTAATAGATGTTGAACATATGCATTGAGCGAGAGTCCTGATCCTGCCCTCATAGAGCTTCCAGGCTGGTTGGGCGAGAGACATTAATAATTATCTTACTATAGAATGGTCAACTGTAATCAGTACTATGAAGGAAAAATATGGAATGGTAGGAAAAATTAAAAGGTCAGATTCAGTCTGAAGAGTCAAAGAAAGCTTGTGTTATTAGTTTGATTAGGCACTAACTTTCTAGTTATAGGGATAACATCAGAGATAGTCATTTTGTTCTTCAAATAGAAAACATAAACACACTAAGCTTGAGGAGACAAAATACACAGCAGTAGGGTTCTTACCAAATGCAATAGGAATGGCATAATGGACACTGTTTTGTCATGTTGATTCAGATGTCCCCAGGAGACAGTTATTTGGTCTGTTATTTCCATAAGCCAGTTGAAAACAGGCCTAATGTTGGTCAAACTTCTAAGGTATTCAGGGAAGTGATTTCCCAGACACAACCCTTCCATCAAATATTTAAACTGGATAGTTTTCAGCAAATTAAAGTTTTACATTTCAAACATAGCACTGGCTGAAAATGCAAATACTAAATTAGACTCACGTAGCATGAGCCATTTATATATTTAAAGCCTATAGCATAAAATTTAGGGAACCATAATTTATTTAATAATAAAATGACATTTACCTGAAGGCTCTAAAAGTGAATTGTTCTTCACACTTCATTGCAAAGACATTGAAAACGTGATGTTTGAAATGAGGTCTAAAGTATGAGTATTAGCTGGGAAGAGAGAATAGCCTGAGAAAATGCTGTGCGGCAGAGGGATAAACAAGGTTTTTTGTTTTGGTTTTGGTTTTGGTTTTTCTTAGAAATTGAAAGGTCAGCATGGCTACAACAGAGAGGAAAGAGAGAGTGTAGTGAAAGAAAAGACAGCTGAAGCCCAATCACATCTCCTTGGATAGGAACTATTCTAACAGTAATGGAAAAACCATCAGAACTTTAACCTGGGGGATTTGGGCTGCTATACCAAAATACCATTGCCTGTGTGGATTATCAACAAAAGAAATGCATTTTTTTTCCCAGTTCTGGAGGCTGAGAAGTCCAAGAACAAGGAGCTGGCAGATTTGATGTCTGTTGAAGGCCAGTTTCCTGGTTCAGAGATGATGCCTCCTCTCTGTGTTTTCACATGGTAGAAGAGACAAGACAGCCCTCTGAGAGCTCTTTTACAAAGGCACAGATTTCATTCATGACAGTCTTTTGTTGAAATACTAACCTCCAAGGTGATGGTATTACAAGGTGGGACTTTGGGAGGTGATTAGGTTATGAGGGCAGAGACTTCATGGATGGGATTAGTGCCCTTAGAAAAGAGGCCCAAGGGAGCTGCGTTCACCCTTCCATTACGTGAGGACTGAGGACACCGTGAAAAGATGTCCACGAGGAGGTGAGCCTTCACTAGTCACAATTTGTCAGTGTCTTGATCTTAGATTTTCCAGCCTCCATAACTGTGAGAAATAAATTTCTGTGTAGAAGTCACCCAATTTATGCCATTTTGTTATAGCAGCTGGAATGGACTAAGGCAAACACCCTGCAAAAGATTAATGTCATGCTGGGGTTGATATTTTTCTAAGAAGAGAAAATTGGGAGAATATCTAGTGTGTTTGAATATAGTAAGGAGTATATTATATAACTGAAAGAGTTTTTTGTTGAATTAGTGAAGAGCATATATAAAATTAATCAAATTGAAGAGATAAATATTAGCTTAAAGGAAGCAAAATGTTATACAAGAAAGAAAAAATAATTGTAGTATACTCAGTTTAGTCCTATAAACCAAAACCAAAATTTCACTCATAAGTAAATTGGGAAGATGTGTGTGTAGTGTGTGTGTGTTTGTGTGTGTGTTTGTAGTGGAGTTGGAGAAGGCATTGCTAAAAGATATAAATCCTCACCTTCCAAAAAAGGAAGTCAATAGGTAATTTCAAAGAAAAAATACAGAAAGTAGGAATATGTATTAACATGTTTTATGGATATACAGTGGTAAATAAAAAAGGATTATATTGAAAAATTCAAAGTGGTAGCCACTCGTAAGTAAGAAAGGGATGGCAGAGGTTAAAGACACTGGTAGAGCCCTTTGACACTCTGTGATGGTTAAAACTGAGTGTCAACTTGACTGGATTGAAGGATGCAAAATATTGATCCTGGGTGTGTCTCTGAGGGTGCCGCTAAAGGAAATTAACATTTGAGTCAGTGGACTGGGAAAGGCAGACCCACCCTTAATCTGGGTGGGCATGATGTAATCAGCTGCCAGTGCAGCTAGAATATAAAGCAGGCAGAAAATCGTGAAGACTAGACTGGCTTAGGCTCCCAGCCTGCGTCTTTCTCCCTTGCTGGATGCTTCCTGCCCTCGAACATCGGACTCCAAATTCTTCAGTTTTGGGACTCAGACGGGCTCTCCTTGCTCCTCAGCTTGCAGACAGCCTTTTGTGATCATGCAAGTTAATACTTAATAAACTCCTCTCTGTATGTATATATTCTATTAGTTCTGTCCCTCTAGAGAATCCTGACTAATACATACTCTAAGCACTGCACCAGTATTTTTGTAATTAAATAAAAATCAAATATTGAGGAAATAAGAGAATAAAAAAAACAAAAAAACTGAAGTATATGATAAAAAGAGAAAATATCATGCCTCTCTATATGGCTTGAATTTGTAGCAACTAAGTTATATCATGTTTATAATAAAATATCTATTTTAAAAACCAAATCTATACACAAATAAACATAATGTACAAATAAGCTAGCCTAGCCAGCTTATTTTATAATGAAAATTTTATTAACAGCAGCTTCTGAAAATGTTTAAGGAAGGAAATAAATTTTATTGTGCCATTTGTTTTATCACTCTGAGATTACCATTATTTTCCCTTTAATGTATAAGCAGAAATTTTATTTCATAACTGTAAAATACCATTATCTTTTCTTCTTTCTGTCAATAGTAATATGTCCTTCAACTATTTATCTGTGTACTCAAATATTTTTACTTAATGGCCTGATTCTTATCATGATGTTCCTTTTAAAGATCATCTTAGTATTCTGATAGGGAGGACATTTTTACATTCTCTAAGCTTTCTTTGCTTTTTAAAGTATACTGAATATCAGAGAGTTACAGTCTTACTATTTTAATATAGACATGTTTTAGAATATGACTCAGCTAGCTCTACCACTCAATAATTGTGTAACTGAGCAGGTAGTGTTGTCTTTCTGAGTTTTCATTTCATCATTTTAAAAATGAAAATTATTTTTAGATACATTGTAAGCATGTTATAAGGATTATAAATATATAATATAGTATTGAGTCTATACATAGTCGTTTATCAGTAAATGATTACTATTACTATTAATTTAGGCTAGCTGGTGTTATGGGGCCTGAATGTTTGTGTCCCTCCCCAAATTATATTTTGAAGCCCTAAACCCCAGTGTGGTAACACTTGGAAGTGGGCCTTTGGGGGAGAGTTAGATTTAGATGAGGTCATGAGGTGTGCGCCACCATAAAGAGGATACAAACGGAGGAAGAGAGACCAGAGTTCTCTTTCTCTGTCATGTTAGGACACAGCTAGAAGCCATCTGTGGGATGTGAGAAATAAATATCTCTTGCTTAAACCATCCAGTCTATCATATTTTCTTATAGCAGGCAGAGCTGACCAAGACAGATTTTGGTACTGAGAGTGGTTCTAAGAATAGAACTTTAAGGAGGAGGTTTCTGACTTGCTTCTGAGGTTTCTGGAATTGCCTCTCTAATCGAATCTGATTAGATTCAAATATCCTAAAGACTCTGTGTCTAGTAGTAAACAGAGCTTTGGTAGTCCATGGCATAATCTGGCAATACAGATGTGCGAAATATCTCTGTTGGATATTCTTAATCAACCACTTATAAGAAGCAAAGAGCTAGGTGACTGTGTATATGACAGAACATTTTTGAAAATCTAACGTATATAATGATTGGTTGGCTGGTTGCTTCTAGTGGTATTGGACAAAGTGGTGAAGGAAAAGGACTACCTCAGGTTTTCAAATTCCCAGCTGAAATGTTGCACAGATGACTTGAAAGCTTCTGTTTATATTCTGAAGGAAACACTTATCTCCTGTAGCTGCAGGGCTGAGATTGCTGAAAATCAAACATAGAAGCTTATCCTGTGATCGACTGAATTACAAAGCAAATTGAACTCCCAGCCTCAAAGAGTGTCTACTGTTAAAGTGAAGTCGTTGATTGAGAAGGAATGGGATCCTTTAAGTTGGCCTGAGGTTTTGTGGGAAAGATCCACATGAAGCAGCCAGGGACATTGAGTTGCTAAATTCTAATGAGTCCTCTCTGCCAGTTAATGGACTTCCCACCATCATATAAGCAGCTTTTCCACCCCTAGTGGGAGCAGTTTCTGCACACTCAGTGGTAGGGCCTCTCTATCCCTGGTTGAGAGCATTAACCCTGCATTGCCTGAGAAATGTATTACAGAATGGCCTCCCTTGAGACAGTGGCCGTGCAGCAATGATTCTCCTTAGGACCCACCCCATGACCCTTTTATGCTTTTAGACCTTTCACTAAACCAAAGTCCCAGCAGGCTCCTAAAGGTGAGGTACAAAGTGTGACTCATGAGAAAGTATGCTGCACTCCAAAAGAACTAGTTGAATTTTCTAATTTACACAGACAGAAATCTGGGGAAAAATATGGAAATGGGTATTGAGGGTATAGGATAATGATAGAAGGAAAATAAAGTGGAACCAGGTTGAACTTATTTATTTATTTATTTATTTTTGAGATAGGGTTTCACTATGTTGTCTAGGCTGGATTTGAACTTCTGAGTTCAAAAGATTCTCCTGCCTCAGCCTGGCAAGTAGACAGAACTACAGGTGTGTGCCAAAATGCCCAGCTCCAAATTTATTGATATGGGCTCACTAAGTGGAGATTCTTCCTTTTAAGGTTGCAGCTCAGGAAGTTAGGAGGGGCTCCTAACTGTTCGGTTGGTGGACTGAAACGTGGACCAAAAGGTGGCCTACTGTGAGTGAATTAGAAGTGCTGAGTCTGCCGTGATTTAATGTAGAGGAAATGATTCAAAGCTTAGGAAGACTAGAATGTTAGACAGGATTTGTCTTTTAAGACCTACTTATACCCACACTGGGAGTGTCTAGAGGACATACTTTTCACCACTACTAAGAGAAATAAATCTGTGAGGTTGGGGAGGGGGAAGCATTTTTAAGAGTTCTGTGATCACTCTTATCTGTAGGCCAAGCTTTAGAGTGAGGACATCACTATATTGGATCAATGCAACGGGAGTAATTGCAATGGGAGTAATTGGATCCCAAGGTGGCAGGGGCCAAGTGGTGGCACTCAACCACCAACAGCAAAATGTGTGTAATTATTGTAATGGACAGTAGAGTCAAAGCAGCAATCAGAATAGTGTGACTCACACAGACCTAAGGTGTTTGCTAGTTAATCCTGTGTTCCTAGAAGTGAAATAGCTAGGAAGCCTACTAATTCTTACATGACCTGTATAAGCATAATATTTTTAGGTCAAATGAACAAAAATCTAACCTGGATTACATAAGCAGAGTTATGGTCCCTCAATCAATTCCCAGATGAGCTATTTGCAGACCCAGAACCCTCTGAATGAAAGGGAGATTGGATCCCCTTGAGGAAGGATTCTGGTACACTACCAAAAATGTTTACTGTTAATCTTTCTTCCAGCCTTTTCCAAAGGGACCTATGGCCTTTTAATAAGGTGATTGTTAATGGAAAAAAAGGAAGTAATCAGACCTCTCAGGGGTTACTGGACACTGGCTCTAAAATGACACTAGTTCTAGAAAACCCGAAATATCACAGTGGTCCCCCTGTTAGAGTATTGCCTGATGGAGATCAGGTGATCATAGAAGTTTTAGCAGATCCATCTTACACTGGGCCCAGTGGGTCTCTCAACCCATCCTGTGGTTATTTCTCAAGCTCCAGAATGCATAATTGACATAGATATTCTCTGCAGCTGGCAGAAAGCCCACATTAGTTCCCAGACTGTGGAGTGAGGGGTTATTATGTCGGGGAAGGCCAAGTGGAAGCCACTAGAACTGTGTTTACCTAGGAAAATAGTAAACAGTATTCCATCCCTTGAAAGCTTGAAGATATTATTGCCACCCTCAAGGACCTGAAAGGTACAGGTGTGGTGACTTCTGTTACATTCTCATTCAACTCACCTGTTTATCCTGTGTAGCAGACAGATGCATCTTGGAAAATTAGAGTGGATTATTGTAAGCTTAACCAAGCAGTAACTCCAATTATAGCTGCTGTGTCAGATGTGATTTCACCGTTTGAGCAAATCAACACATCCCCTGGTACCTAGTATGCAGCTAATGATCTGACAAGTGCTTTTTTCTTCATACCTGCAAATAAGGACCACCAGAAGCAATTTGCTTTTCGTTGGCAAGTCGATACCCTTTCACTCTCCTATATCAGAGGTATAGCAACTCTTCTAGCTTATTTCATAATTTAATTCCCAAGGATCTGAACTGCCTTTCCCTTTCACAAGATATTACACTGGTCCATTACATTGATGACATTATGATGATTTGACCTAGTGAGCAAGAAGTTGCAACTACTCTGGTCTTCTTTGTGTATCAGAGAATGGGAAGACATTTGTGTATCAGAGGACGAGAAATGATTCCAACAAAATTTCAGGGGCTTTCTGCATCAGTGAACGTTTAAGGGGTCCATTGATATGGGGCATGACAGGATAACTCCTTTAAGGTGAAGGATGCGTTGTTGCATGTGGCTGCTTCCACAAGAAAAAGAGACACTGCCTTGTGGGCCTCTTTAGATTTTGGAGTTAACACACTACTCATTTGGGTGCATCATTCCAACCCATATCAGGTGACTGTAAAAGCTGCTAATTTTGAGTGGGGCCCAGAGCAAGAGGGAGTTCTGCAGTAGGTCCAGGCTACTGCTGTACAAGCTGCTCGCTAATTGAGCCACGTGATCCAGCAGATTAAATGGTTCTTGAAGAGTCAGTGGCAGATAGGCATGATATATGTGAATTTCAATACAGCCCCTCAGGATTTTGGAGAAAATCCTTGTCATCCTCCACAGAAAATTACTCTCTCTCTCTCTCTTTTTTTTTTTAAGAAACAGCTCTTGGTCTGGTGTTGGGCCTTAGTAGAGACTAAATGCTAAACCATGGGCCACGAAGTTACCATGGGACCTGAGCTACTCATCATAAACTGGGGGTTTTCTGATCTGCCAAGCAATAAAGTTGGGTGTACACAGCATCACTTCATCATGAAATGGAAGTGATATACATTTTGACAGGCCTGAGCAGGCCCTGGAGGCACAAGTAAATTACATGAGTAAGTGACTCAATTGTCCATGGTCTCTACTTCTGCTGCAGTGGCTTCTCTTTCCCAGCCTGCACCTATGGCCTCGTAGGGAGTTCCCTAAGATCAGCTGACAGAGGAAAGGGACATTCAGGTCTGTTTTACAGAGAGTTCTGCATGATATGCAGGCAGCATTGAAAGTGGATAGCTGCAGCACTGCAGCCCCTTTCTGGGCCATCCCTGAAGGACAGCTGTGAAGAGAAATCCTCTCCATGGGAAAAACTTTGAAAGGTGCACCTGGTTGTTTACTCTGCTTGGAAGGAGAAATAGCCAGCAATGGCATTATGTGCCAACTCACGGACTGTGGTAAATGGATTAGCTGAATGGTCAGGGACCTGGAGGGAACATGTTTAGAAAATTGGTGACAAGAAAATCTTGCCGAGAGGCATCAAAATGTGAAAATATTTATGTCACATGTGAATGTTCACCAAAGGGTGACATCAGCAGAGAAGAGTTTTAATAATCAAGTAAATGGAATGTCCTTCTCTGTGGATACCAGTTAGCCCTTTCCCCCATCACTACTCAATGGGCTTATGAACAAAGTTGCCATGGTGGCAGGGATGGAGATTATGCATGAGCTTAGTAACATGGACTTTCATTCACCAAGGCTGACCTGATTGCAGAGTGCCTAATTTGTTAGCAGTAGAGACCAACAGAGTCTGCCATTCACTGCTGGTGACCTCAAGTACTCCTGACCTCAAGTAATCAGCCAGCTACCTGGTGGTAGGTTGACTATATTGGACCACTTCTGCCATGGAGGGAGTATCATTTTGTTCTTACTGAAATAGACAGTGTAGATATGAATTTGCTTTCTCTGCATACAATGCATCTGCAAAAACTACCATCCATAGATTTCCAGAATGCCTTATTCAGCATCATGGTATTAGACACAGGATTGCTTCTGATGCAGCTGGTTTGATAGAATGGTGGAAAGGCCTTTTGAAGACTCAGTTACAGCACCAGCTATGTAGCAATACCTTGCAGGACTGAGGTGAAGTTCTCCATAAAACTGTATATGTCTGAATTATCTTCCAGTGTATTGTACTGCTTCTGCCATAGCCAGGATTTATGGGTCAGGAAGCAAGGATGGAAATCAGAGTGGAACCACTCACTATTACTCCTAGTGACCCACTAGCAAAAGTTTTGCTTCTTGTTCCTACCACCTTATGCTTTGCTGACCTAGAGGTTTTAGTTCCAAAGGGAGGGATGCTTCCATTAGGAGACAAAACATGATTCCATTGAACTGGAAGTTAAGATGGCTGTCCAGCAACTTTGGACTCCTCATGTCTCTGAACCAACAGGAAAATAAGGGATTTACTGTCCTGGCAGGGGTGAGTGATCCTGACTACCAATGGAAAATTGAACTGCTACCCCACAATGGAGGTAAGGAAAAGGATGTCTGGAACACAGGAGATCCCTGAGGGTGATTAAGATCAATGGAAAATGACAACAACCCAATCTAGACAGGACTGCTAATGGCCCAAGTCATTCAGGAATAAAGGTTTGGGTCATCTACCAGATAAAGAACCACACCCAGCTGAGGTGTTTGCTGAAGGCCAGGGAAATACAGAATGAGTAGTAGGAGAAGATAGTTATAAATAGCAGCTAGGACCATGTGACTAGTTACGGAAATTAGAAGTATTTCTTCCTTAGCTTGTTCTGAATATGCGTGTGTGTGTGTGTGTGTGTGTGTGTGTGTGTGTGTGTGTGTGTGTGTATAGATAGATAAATGATAGATAGATAGATAGATAGATAGATACCTAAATACATAAATTTCCCATAAGAAATTGACTCATGTAATTATGGAAGCTGAAAAGTCTAAGAACTGCTGCCAGCAGGCTATATATGTCTCTTTGTTTTCTTTACTTTCCTGTTCCCTTTTCATGTAACATAACATGTATTGACTTTATATGATATAATTTATTTATTTATTTATTTTGAGACAGAGTTTCACTCTTGTTTCCCAGGCTGGAGTGCAATGGCGCCATCTTGGCTCACTGAAACCTCCGTCTCCTGGGTTCAAGTGATTCTTCTGTCTCAGCCTCCTGAATAGCTAATTTTGTAATTTTAGTAGTGATGGGGTTTCACCATGTTAGCCACATTGATCTCGAACTCCTGACCTCAAGTAATCTGCCTCCCTCGGCTACCTGGTAGTAAGTTGATTATATTGGACCACTTCTGCCATGGAGGGAATATCATTTTGTTCTTACTGAAATAGACAGTGTAGATATGAATTTACCTTCTCTGCATACAATGCGTCTGCAAAAACTACCATCCATAGATTTCTAGAATGTCTTATTCAACATCACGGTATTAGACACAGGATTTGTAATCCCAAAGTGCTGGGATTACGGGTGGGAGCCACCACGCCCAGCTGTATCATAGTATTTAAGTATTGTTAATTTTACATCTCAGTATTAAAGTTATAGGATATCAAATATAAGAGTAAACACCCCCCAAGGACTTTGCCTCCTCTTCTGGGGAAGGGGTTAGTGCATTTTCAGTTCTATGCAGGGTAGTTTTATCACATTAGGTAGAATTATAAATTTGTTATTTTCTTTATTTGGAGATAAAATATGTTTAAGAAGATGCATATGAGTGCCAAATTGGCAAGGAGTAGATTTGTGATGGTTAAACTTTTGTGTCAACTTGACAGGGCCAAGGGGTGCCCAGAAAAATCATAATTTCTGGGTGTGTCTGTGAGGGTGTTTCTGGATGAAATTAACATTTGAATTAGTAAACTGAGTAAAGCAGATTGCCCTTTTCCACTGTGGTTGAGCCTCATCCAAATCTGCTGAAAGACCTGAGTAGAACAGAAGGCTGAGTAAGAAAGAATTCTTTCTCTCTGTTTTTGATTGGGGACATTGGTCTATTTCTGTTTTTGAACTCAGACTAAGACTGAAACTTATGCCATCAGCTCTCTTGGTCCTCAGGCCTTCAAAATCAGACAGGAACTTATATCATCTGCTCACCTGGTTCTCAGGCCTTCAAACTTGACCTGGAACTATACCATCGGCTCTCCAGAGTCTCCAGCCTGCTGTCTGCAAATTTTGGACTTCTCAGCCTCCAAAATTATGTGAGCCAACTCTTTATGGCAAATTTATCTATCTGGATGTCTGTGTATCTATCCATCTACCTATCTATCTATCTGTCTATCAATCAATCACCTACCTACCTATCTCCTATTGCTTCTGTTTCTCTAGAGAACCCAGACTAATATAGATTTGAAAGGAAAAAAAATGAATCTTAGTATATCCAGATTTTCTAAAATGTGATCTTTATATTGATAGAAATTGTATGCTTTTTTTGACGTAAGATGCAGAGGAATAATAGTATCAGGATGTTTTTTAAAAACTGCAAACAGACCAATTTCTGTTTCCTACAGGAACTACTTTGTAGATCCTTTCAGAACAGTCTGAGTGAGATATTGGGGGTGTTGAAAGGTAGAAAGTATTGACTGGGTTGATATCAAATATATTTTTTTTAAACAGGGGAACCTTCTCTTCCATTCTACTATGCTACTACACTCTTTGCATAAAGTCACCTTTTGTGGAGGACAAAGGTCTCTGCAAAATATTTTGAGGGAAAAGATAGAACGGTATATTTGTATTGGATATAGATCTTCTACCTATATATCTGTATAGATTGAAGAAAAAAGTAAAGTACTTTAAATATAGATTTTGCTGTTACAGACAGGAAATGATGAATGCAGAAAGCTGAGGACCCGAAGCTGCCAGAAAAATCTGACTTAGCCTCATTAGATATTTAAGAAATAAAACATAAATAGATCACAGCAGAAAGACTCTCATTTCTGAGGCACTGCTAGGCACAGATTTTGTGCATGTTCTCTATTAACTGGGTCATCATTGATTAAAGAGTTCTTCTAGTGCACTTTGCATACTCATTCAGTATTAAACTGAACTCGATTCAACTGAACTCCTGGGGCCCCAGCAGAGGGCGTGATTCACAAATGCTGGAGCAGGGGATGCTTTAGCAGTGTATGTCTAGAAAAGTAAAGATGAATCTGGAATTTCCAGCCTATTTCAACCTTTTCCTTTTGCAGCGTGCTATATTCAGGTAATCAGTAATTCAAGTTAGTATGAAAGAACAATGAGAAGCAGTAAGCTGAGTTTTTGGAGAGATATTAATTATTGAATAAAACATTTAAAATATTTACTGGAATGGGGTTTTAAAATAAATTGCATTTTCTTTAAAATGCATGGAGTATGTCTTCTTTTATTAATATTAGCTGCCTTTTTGATATTGAGTCCAGAAGCTGAGGAAAGAAAAAAAAAATTTTAAATGCCAAGTTAACAGCATATATTAGGGAAGAAAAGTGACTGTAGTGAGCAGGTACCTACAGCTTGATAAGAGTTTCTAATAATGAATTCTAAACATCAGTAAATAAAACATCACTGAATCATAATGAACTTTACTCCTTAGGCAAGTATCTTAAAATACATATTTTGTACTTACAAAATCCAGATGTCAAAATATTCAGGGACTATGGGGAAACTGATTGAGATGTTTAGGAATTAACCCCCATCATCAAGACTGCTTGGCCCCTTCTGATATCAGAACGGCTTTCATGAAAATATTCTGCTGTGAGTGCCTGCCAGGGGTCTTCATGTCCAAGACAGGCTGAACTTCATGATGACTGGAATAAAACATTTTCCTTAAGCGCTTCCTCTCTTCCATCTCCTGACTCAAGACCCCAACATTTGGTCTTGATGTTTCTGAGGGCTGTGGGTTTGAGTTTGAAGTTTTAACTTATAAATATTTGGCTTTCAGCCCTGACTCTCTCCTACTGTGCATAGGAAGGAAACCAAAAGCATTCAGCTCATATTGAGCAATAATGATTAACATATTAAAGGCAAAGTGATACTTTAATGGTGATTTTTGATAATGTTACTGATGGTAGTGATGATGAAGGGCAACAATAACACATAGAAAAAAAAAAAAACAGAAGAGAGCATAAAAGTTACCCAATAGAATGGCAACAGGCTAGATATGTTTGAACTGAGACCCTAGACCTCAAATAAAACAAAATAATTTCAATCTCAATTACATCTATCAATGTATCTAGGTCCTGGGATTTTTTTTTTCTTCCCTGGGAGCAGACACACTTTCAAATTCCACTTTATGAGAGTACTAAACAATCTCAGAGGCAGCAGCTCTGAGCATTCCTTTGAAGTATGTACTAAAGAGACATTTCAAGCACTGCTAAGAGTATGCTGCACCATCATTAAAAACCAACATTAAAATTTCGAAATCAAAGGCATGTTTACACCAGGCTAAACCATTTTTTTCTTACACACTAAAAGAACATCAAGCTATCTAAAATGATTTAGTGAAAAAGGTCTCTTTTCCTTGTTTACCCATCAACTAAGAAGGCATTGAGCCAATGTTATTCTAGTTATCTCAGCATTTTTAGCATTCTCTTCGTATAAATTTTTCAAAAGGGCAAACTTCACATATGCAATATCATATCTGGTATAAGAAATAGACTATTTGAGGAAACCAAAATTATACTTAAAACATACTAGGAAGAAAATAATGTTTGTTACTCTCCAAGACAGAATGAAAGAAAATGGCTTTTTGAGATGGAATCTACTCCGGGTGAAGATGCCATCAAAAATGTCAAAATAGGCTGGGCACGGTGACTCACGCCTGTAATCCCAGCACTTTGGGAGGCCGAGGCAGGCAGATCACTTGAGGCCAGGAGTTCAAGACCCACCCAGCCCACATGGTGAAACCCTGACTCTACTAAAATGAAATGAAATCAGTGCACTGATTTCTAATTCCAAACTGAATCCCATTTTTCCCTATAGCCTTAAGTTGTAATTGCCATTAGATTTCTCTATCCTACTTTTTCATATTTTATAGAGAGTTCTCAGAAATGACGTGCTGTGGTGGCTATGGAAATGCCCTGCTCAGATCTTCATAAAAACCTTCTGTGGGAGGGCAGTTGATCAACAGTTTCTAGCTGCTGTCCTCCTGAGTGCTGAGGCCACACGTCCCATAAGCTGCTCCCAGACAACGGCCAAGCACAGCAGGGCAGAACCAGCGCATGCCTGCTCAAAGTGATGCTTCCTCTAATGAACACATTTTCCTTGAAGCGCCCCCCACTGCCTTAGTGTGCCCAAGATTTTTTCAGAACTGTTCTGCAGTCTGAAGGAGCCCTTCCTTCTCAATCCTTCCTTTTCTTTTCCTTCTTCACAGTCATCATGTTTCCATCTCAGTCTAAAGGCTCTGCCTTCAAAGGTAATACACCCACAAATCCCTTGGACATCTAATCCTGTCCTGGTGCCTACTCAGAGGACCCAAACTGATACAGAGTGGTCTGAGAAAACAGGTGACTAGAAGGGGGTTGTGGGGACTGGATCATTCACTCTCTAGTTGGCAAATAAGGACTTAGCAAGATGTCTGGCTTTTGAACAGAAATCTTCATAGCACCAATGATAAGAGAGAATTAAATATGGGTGACGTTGAGAAAGGCAAGAAGATTTTTGTTCAGAAGTGTACCCAGTCTAAGTACATTGAAAAACCTTCTGGAAATAATTCAGTACTCTAGATGCCATGAAGGCCATTGATGATTCATGGGAGGAGGTTAAAATATCCATCTTAACAGGAGTTTGGAAGAAGTTGATTCCAACCCTCATGAATGGCTTTGAGGGGTTCAAGACTTCAGTGGAGGAAGTCACTGCAGATATGGTAGAAATAGCAAGAAAACGTGAATTGGAAATGGAGCCTGAAGATGTGACCAAATTGCTGCAATCTCATGATAAATCTTCAATGGATTAGGAACTGCTTCTTATGGAGGAGCAAAGAAAATGGCTTTTTGAGATGGAATCTACTCCGGGTGAAGATGCCATCAAAAATGTCAAAATAGGCTGGGCACGGTGACTCACGCCTGTAATCCCAGCACTTTGGGAGGCCGAGGCAGGCAGATCACTTGAGGCCAGGAGTTCAAGACCCACCCAGCCCACATGGTGAAACCCTGACTCTACTAAAAATACAAAAATTAGCTGTCCGTGGTGGTGCACACCTGTAATCCAGCTACTTGAGAGGCAGAGTTACAAGAATTACTTGAAACCAGGAGGCAGAGGTTGCAGTGAGCCAAGATCTTGCCACTGCTCTCCAGCCTGGGTGCCAGAGTGAGACTCTGTCTCAAAAAAAAAAAAAAGTCAAAATAATATCAAAGGATTTAGAATATTACATAAACTTAGTTGATAAAGCAGTGGCAGGGTTTAAGGAGATTAACTCAAATTTTGAATAGAAGTTCTACTGTGGGTAAACTGCTATTAAATAACAGTGCAGCTTATATAGAAATCTTTCATGAAAGGAAGAGTCAATCTATATCACACACTTGGCTGTTGACCTATTTTCTGAAACTGCCACAGCCACTCCAGCCTCCAGCAACCACCATCCTGATCAGTCAGCAGCCATCAACAAGACCCTCCACCAGCAAAGAGGTTATGCCTCGCTGAAGACTCAAGTGATCCAGGTATTTCTTGACACTACATTATTTTTGATTGAGGGAGGTACCTTTTGTTTTAGATGTAATGCCATTGCACACTGAATAGATTCTAGTATTGTGCAAAATCGTTTTATGCACTAAAAAGCAAAAATTTATGTGACTCACTTTATTTCCACTTTTTTATTTATTGTGGTGTTCTGGGACCAAACCTGCATTATCTCCAAGGTATCCCTGTATATACCACAAGGAGGGAATCAGAATTCAAACTGTGGACTCTCATTGATAATAATCTATCAGTATTCATTCATCAGTGGTAACACATTTACCAAACCAATCCAGCATGTCAATCATCAGGCCACTGTGAGGCTGAGAGGCAGAGGGGCATCAGTGAACTCTGTATCTCATACTCATTTTCTTAAAACCTAAAAGTGACATAAAAAATAAAGTCGACTTATAAGTAGAAGCAGAAAAAATTCTCTTTTAGTCACCTTGTCCCCATCCTGGTAGATTCTCTGTTGTCACCATCAATGAGGCTCATGCAGCCTGAGCCCTGCTGCCCCTCAGCACCCACAGACTGGCCAGGATGACATTTCTCCTGTTTTCCTCTGGAGTAAAAATTCTCTGGGGATGACACCCTCACGGTCAAGCCCCAGGTGATGGGCAAGAGGGCTCTGAGCCTGTTCACCATGTAGATATGGAAGAGGGAGATGGTTTATCAAAGTAAAAGGTGATAAAAAAAGACCCACACTTTCCACAGAGGCAGACTTCTGAAGATGACTTTGAGGACTGTCCCTAGGGCTACCTAGGGAGCATGAGCTGTGGATGTCAGTACCCATGAGGGAAGGGGCCTAGGTCACTGTGTCCCCTCTGTGGCTGAGTCACTTCATCCAGGACACTTGGATTGAACAGGGACACACTAGATTCACAGAAAATCCTTGGGAGTGTAAGACCTGTTCAATTCGATTTCTCCTGAGTTCTTACGATTGAAATCCAGGTCTGTTAGGTAACACCTCTCAGGAGACTCTTCAGTCCTGTGGCCTCATGCACCAGGCTTGATCAAATACACAGGGAGAGGGAGCCTCACAGGAAGATAGTTGCTGGGCTCTTTGTAGGCAGGACCAGGCTTCCCTGCATCAGAAGGAAACTTGAAATCAAAGTAAGGAACCTCAGCAGAGTTGGGCCACCATGCTGCCCTGAGAGGATTGTGTCTGGACAAGGGGCTGTGGCATAGCCCTACTTTGACCCTCTAGCTATGCTGTAGGGCTAGGTGGGCCTGGAGTGGCCTGAGCTAGGGGCTGCCATGAGCTCTTTCCACTTTCCCAAGGCACTACATAAGTAATGTCACTTTCTATTTGCACAGCAAAATCAGGGACACAGTTTTCTAGAACATGGGGGTCCTCTCCTCCCTCAGCTCAAAGGATGGTCTACCCTAGTTTGTAGACCCTTGTTTGTGTTAGAGATGGAACAGTCTGCAGGGTTCCCAGTGATCAATTTTGGCCCACAGGGCACTGGCAAGTGGACGCAGAGCTGTGGAGCCTTTGGGAGCCATGGAGTGCCTGTTGCCAACTATGAAGTGCCTCTTCAGATGGTGCTGGCCCAGCTGTGGGCAATAGTACTAGTGATGTATGGAATTCTGGGACTAATGATAGCAACCCTGTGGTTGCTCTGGGTGATCTGGGCATGCACCACTGTGGTGGCCTTTATGCTCAGGAGATGGCACGTAGTGAGAAGAAGGCAAAAGCTGGTCAACAGAAAGTCCAGGGGACCCCAGGCCAGTAGTGGCCTCATGTCACCTATGCTGGAGGCCAGTCCTCTATTTCTCCAAGTCTTCTTAGTGGCTGTAAATGAAACAAGCAGATCTTCTTAAGACCTAGGTCAGCTCCTGAAAAAAACACAAAAAAGCATGCCTCCTGAACTTCCCTAAGTGACTGATGCAAAGCTCATCCCGCAGATTTCACAGCACAGTCGAAAAGATCTGGGGCAAACTGAGGGTGATCTTAATGACATCATGGACTGTCATCAACCTTCAAGCTGCCCAACCAAGAAATTGCACAGCAATGAAAGCAATGCTTATAGGCAAAGGCGGAGAAGAAGGAAAGGCTGGAGCAGACTAAGGCAGGAATGAAACAGGCCATGAATATTGGGCTGAGATGACTGACCTTCCTGGCCCACACTCCACCTAGCATCCTGCATCTGCTGAAGGTGGTAGAGACCACATGGGGGATGGGAACTTGGCAAAGGAGAGGATCAGGGAAGCAAGATATGGTGGTCACCCAGTGTCCCCGCCACAAGTTTCTCTGAATAATGTGGATGACGATGATGACTTAGGTACACCCTTTGAATGTCCTAAGCAGGAGCTTGGAGAAGCAGACATGCAACTGAAGGAAGACATCCAAAGGAATAAAGAACTCAGAGCACAAATCCAAAGTTTGTTCAGCAAGCAGTCCTCTCTGCAGGGTGAAAGTACACAGCTGGAGAGAGAGCTCCTGAAGCTGTAGCTGAGGCTGCTGCCCACTCTGCCTGAACTGAGCTAAGAACACGTGATGGAGCCTCAGCAGGAGTCCATGGTGGAGGACGCCTACTGCCTGGACCTCAATTAGAGACTTCACAAGGTGTATGAAAACCTGAAGCGTGCGTGTCAGACCTGCAACTGCTACAAGAAGATGGCCCAAGACCTGGCCCAGGACTTGAAGAAAGACACTCTCAATTTTCAGAGGGAGATCCTCTTCTATGAGAAAATAGCCCAGGAGGGCTGGATGGCTGCAGTGTCCACTGACAGAGTGCTCCAGGTGCTCCAGAAAGAAAATGACCACAACAGGCAGAAGCCAGCTGACTGTGAGGCCACGTTCCAGCCTTTCCTAGTGGCTCTTTGGCTCCTGGGTCTCCACCCACAGCCCACAGGGGCCTGGAAGTGCCAGGGGGACCACCAGGGCCCCAGGAGGGAGGCGGGTCATGATATGAGGGCTTAGGTCCAGAGCAGCTACAGATTTGATTCTGTTTTCCCTGTAGTCGGATCCTGAATGCCCAGAGCCTCAGCAGAACATGAGCTGGTGCTGCTCCCTTTAGAGTGCTTTTGATTGAATTCCTGTTAGTTTACCTACTTTTCAGTAGTTGATGCTGAAATTGCTCTCAGTTAAGTTTGATAGATAGCATTAGGATTGTAAGCTTCGGGTACCAGCACCAGGGGAGCCTGGGCCTTGCATAGTGGATGAGTCAGCTTCTTGGGCCAAAGCAGGTGAGAACATGGACAGGCACGTATAGAGCTTGGGCAGCACCCACGACTCCGCCACTCCATAGAACAGAAGCATGAGTGTTGCTGTGTTCACTATCTATGCAGTCAGTCAAGATGTCTGAGCTTCTGTGTTAGCTTTAGCACTGATGCAGGTGCTTGGGAGGTGTGATAGCAAAACAGCCCCACAAGGCCTGAGGACCATGGAGCTCATGTCCTTGTGAGAGGCAGGCAGATATCAGGGCCCAGTGCACACATGATGGTAACACGTGCTCTGCAGACACCTCTGATAGGGCCAAGGGCTGACAGGGAGGTAGCACACCTGGAGGTGACTAAGCTGAGATCTGAAGGGCAGCAGGAGGCAGCCTCTCAAGGTCAGGGTGAATATTCCAGACAGCCAAACAGGATCAAGGCCCTGAGAGCTTGGAGTCTGGGCCCAGGGGAATTGGAGAAAGATGTGGGAGGGTGTTGGGGAGGATGGTGGGCAGGGCCAGGTACACAGATGGTGTCTTTGGTGCCATCTAATAGCCTCGGGGAGGCTTAGGGTGGGGGCTAGGATTTGGTGAGGGGCCTTACAAGGGTCTTCTGGGAGAATTGGGGCCTGACCTGCGTGATCATCAGGGATGGAGAGGGAAGAATGATTGGGCTGGCTTCGGGTGGTTGTGGGGCAGGGAAGGCGAGTGAAGACCAACACTGAGAGGTTTGCTAATGATCTAATTAAGTGAAATAACCCCTAGTGAAATCTCTGTGGGACCTGGGATCCGGTCAGCAAGGCTCTGCAGCAGAGCCCAGTGAAACAGGTCTTCTGGGGAAGAATGTAGTAAAACATATCTGTCTTGCACTTCTGTTTGGTGTCTGCAATATCTACTGGCCCTCATGACCAGATGGCCTCACCTCTTGGGCAATCCTACAACAGGGACCCCAAGGGCAGATACAGGAAGGGCTTGGAGGCATTGTGAGGCCTCCCATGTGTAAGACCTTTACATGGGATCCATTTACAAGGCATATGATGACACTACCAGGCAAGGATACAGAGAAGTTTAGCATCCAGATCTCCTGGCCAGTGGACGGGAAAGACTCATGAGCGAGAAATGCTCAAGAGTGTGATGGTGCAGTCAGTACTGGCACTATGCTTGCCTCTCTCACTGCGCTGTCCTTGTTGTGACCAGGGAGATGAAGATGGTCAGGGAAGGCTTTCTGTAGGAGGTGACCCTGAGCTGAAGATTTCAGGATGGGCAGGAAATATCTACAATGCTCTGAAAACTTCACAGTGCCTGGGAACCACTTGGAGGTTTTGTTACGATGCAGACTCTCAGTCCTCAGGTGGAACCTGAGACCTGCATTGCCATAGCTGATACCTTGTTGAGACCAGACACAGAATAAGCAGCACTGGAGATGCTTCTTGGATAGAAGTGGAGTGAAATGAAGGGGCTGGATTTATCTGGCTTAAGGCTCAGACACAAGGTTGCAAACATCCTGGATCGGAGTGGGGTTGGCGAGTTTCTGCAGTTGGTATGCTGGGTCCCGACATCAGGCAGGGAAGGCAACCCCATGCAGCAGAGCCCATGTCCAACTCTGCAGGGGCGCTGTGGCCAGCTATGCTCTCAAATGCCCCAGGCCCACTTGGCCACTCAGCCCAAACCCAGGGATCCTCCTGGCTTGTGCTTTTTTCTTACGCTGTACATCCCATCCATCTTGTGTCCCACAGATCCTACCTTCAAATGCCCTCTGTTCTCTCCTCTACGCCACCACCATCCTCGTGCAAACCAACTTGACTTTCCATGGAGCAGTTTCTCCTGGAGTAGTCCCTCTTCCTGGGACCCACTTCACTCCTGCCCCTCTCTTTATCTCCATGCAGCAATGGGAACTTTAACCAAAGGCCCGAGCTTGTAAAGCCTGAGGCCAGCTCTTGGCGTGAGTGTGGAGAATGTGCAGCAGCCTCTGCCCTCACCCCTTCTCCCTGGCTCTGGGTCATGAAGGGCAACTGCCCCAGCTGCCCTGTTTGGTGTTTGTGTCTGGCATGTTATTAAGAGTTCTCCCTTCTCACTCTTAACATTTTCTAGTTAGGATCATCAATCATAAGGATCACAAAATGATGGCTTATCTGAGTTCAATCTCTTCCTGAGCTGTGCCATATGAAAATATATATAAACTCATAAGCAAGGTGGACAGAATGAGTTAAATCTTAATCTTAATCTAAATGTAGCCATGGACAGTGAAAAATCTTCACGATTATCCCAATTTATCCACCATGGGAATATCACATTTTTGGTTAAGGCAATTCTTTTTTTTTTTTTTAACATGGGGAGAAAAGCGCATACATATTTTACCTCATTATAGATAGCAAATGTTTAGTGCAGGGATATTATACAGATATGTCAGGCTTTTAAAAAAGGTAATATAGAACTTTTTTTTTTTTCTTGGAATCTCACTCTGCTGCCCAGGCTGGAGTGCAGTGGTGTGATCTCGGCTCACTGCAACCTCTGCCTCCCAGGTTAAAGTGATTCTCCTGCCTCAGCTTCCCGAGTAGCTGGGACTACAGGCATGCACAACCACGCCCAGCTAATTTTTGTATTTTTTAGTAGAGATGAGGTTTTACCATGTTGGCCAGGGTGGTCTTGACCTCCTGACCTCAGGTGATCTGCCCATCTGCCCCCCTTGGCCTGTCAGAGTTCTGGGATTACAGGCTTGAGTCACTGTGTCCAGCCATATATATATATATATATATATGTGTGTGTGTGTGTGTGTGTGTGTGTGTGTGTGTGTATATATAAATAAAATATATATACTTTAAGTTCTCGGATACATGTGCAGAACATGCAGGTTTCATAGGTATGTACGTGCCATGGTGGTTTGCCGCACCCATCAACCCATCATCTACATTAGGTATTTCTCCTAATGCTTCCCTCACCTAGCCTCTTACCCTCCGACAGGTTGCAGTGTGTGATGTTCCCCTCCCTGTGTCCATGTGTCCTCATTGTTCGACTCTCACTTATGAGTGAGAACATGCAGTGTTTGGTTTTCTGTTCTTGTGTTAGTTTGCTGAGAATAATGGTTTCCAGTGTCATCTATGTCCCGGCAAAGGACATGAACTCATCCTTTTTTATGGCTGCATAGTATTCCATGGTGTATATGTGCCACATTTTCTTTATGCAGTCTATCATTGATTGGCATTTGAGTTGGCTGCAAGTCTTTGCTATTATGAACAGTGCTGCAATAAACAAACATGTGCATGTGTCTTTATAGGAGAATGATTTATAATCCTTTGGTATACACCAGTGAATGGGATTTTCTGGTCAATGGTGGGGTTTGTCTGGGTTTGTAGATGCCGCGGGTTGGAGGATTGCCACACTGTGCTTCGCAGCGAATGGATGAAGCTGGAGAGTTTACGACTGCCGGGGCGAGTTGTACGAGGCGTAAAAGCATTTCCTATTGTCTCCAGCAGCGTCTCGTAGCATTTGTTGTTTCTCTGGCTTGTGTTTTAATGATCGCGCTTTGGGTGAGCGTGGGGCGGGTGAGACTGAGTATGTCTCATTTTGCGAGGTTTGCTTTGGAATTTCGTCTGAGGATGGCCGGGAGTGGATGATGAGGGCTGTTGGTCTAATGTGTGGGTGGCACAGGTGAGAATGGCGTCTTTTGAGAAATGTCGCGTTCTATCCTGTCCTTGTTGTTTAGATGGTTTGTGTTTTTTTTTTGTAATTTGTGTTAAGTGCCGTGTGTAGATGGGCGGTGGCGTATTAGCCCTTTGTCAGATACAGAGATGGCGCAGAAGTTGTTTCTCCCATTTCTTGTAGGCTGGCCTGTTCACCTTCTGATGATAGTTTCTTTTTGTGTGCAGGAAGGGCCTCGTTTAGTTTAATTAGGATCCCATTTGTCCAATTTTGGGCTTTGTTTGCCATGCTTTTGGTGTTTTTATCATGAAGTCTTTGGCCGGAGGCCCGTATTTGTCCTGAGTGGTATTTTTGCCTTAGTTTTCTTCTAGGGTTTTTATGGTTTTAAGTCTTACATTTACAGTCTTAGTCCATCTTGAGTTAATTTTTGTATAAAGTTTAAGGAAGGGGTCAGTTTCAGCTTTCGTGGCATATGCTACCAGTTACCAACACATTTATTAATAGGGAATCATTTCCCCATTGCTTGTTTTTGTCAGATTTGTCAAAGATCATCAGATGGTTGTATAGTTGTGGCACTAATTTTGAGGCCTCTGTCTGTTCCATTGGTCTATATATCTGTTTTAGTACCAGTACCACAGTGTTTTGGTTACTGTAGCCTTGTAGTATAGTTTGAAGTCAGGTAGTGTGATGCTTCCAGATTCATTCTTTTTGCTTAGGATTGTCTTGGCTATACGGGCTCTTTTTTGGTTCCATATGAAATTTAAAGTAGTTTTTTCAAATTCTGTGAAGAAAATCATTGGTAGCTTGATGGGGATAGCATTGAATTTATAAATTACTTTGGGCAGTATGTACATTTTCATGATATTGATTCTTCCTATTCATGAGCATGGAATGTTATTCCATTTGTTTGTGTCCTCTCTTATTTCCTTGAGCAGTTGTTGGTAGTTCTCCTTGAAGAGGTCCTTCACATCCCTTGTAAGTTGTATTCCTAGGTATTTTATTCTCTTTGTAGCAATTGTGAATAGGAGTTCACTCATGAGTTGACTCTCTATTATTTGTGTATAGGAATGCTTATGATTTTTGCACATTGATTTTGTATCCTGAGACTTTGCTGAACTTGCTTATCAGCTTAAGGAGATTTGGGGCTGAGATGATGGGGGTTTCTAAATATGCAATCATGTCATCTGTGAACAGAGACAATTTGATTTCCTCTCTTCCTATTTGAATACTCTTTATTTCTTTCTCTTGCTGATTGCCCTGGCCAGAACTTCCAATACTATGTTGAATAGGAGTGTTGAGAGAGGACATGGTTTCAAAGGGAATGCTTTCAGCTTTTGCCCATTCGATATGATATTGGCTGTGGATTTGTCATAAACAGACTTTTACTTTTTTGAGATATGTTCCATCAATACCTAGTTTATTGAGAGTTTTTAGCATGAAGGGATGCTGAATTTTATCGAAGGCCTTTCTGCATCTATTGAGATAACCATGTGGTTTTTGTCATTGGTTCTGTTTACACGATGGATTATATTTATTGATTTGCATATGTTGAACCAGCCTTGCATCCCAGAGATGAAGCCGACCTGATCATGGTGGATGCGCTTTTTAATGTGCTGCTGGATTCGGTTTGCCAGTATTTTATTGAGGATTTTCACACCCATATTCATCATGAATATTGGCCTGAAGTTTTCTTTTTTTGTTGTGTCTCTGCAAGGTTTTGGTATCAGGATGATGCTGGCCTCATAAAATGAGTTAGGGAGGATTCCCTCTTTTTCTATTAATTGGAATAGTTTCAGAAGGAATGGTACCAGCTCCTCTTTGCACCTCTGGTAGAATTCGGCTGTGAATCCATCTGGTCCTGGGCTTTTTTTGGGTTGGTAGGCTATTTATTACTGCCTCAATTTCAGAACTTGTTAATAGTCTATTCAGGGATTCAACTTCTTCCTGGTTTAGTCTTGGGAGGGTGTATATGTCCAGGAATTTATCCATTTCTTCTAGATTTTCCAGTTTGTTTGCGTAGAGGTGTTTATAGTATTCTCTGATGGTAGTTTGTATTTCTGTGGGATGTCTTGTGACTTTTTTATGATTTAATAGATCTCATACATCAGAATTCTGATCATGAATGACTGACAGAATATTTTTCTTGGGCAGTCCTGACTTAACTAAGACTGGCTTGTGGTTAAATTAATATGTTTGGTTTTTTGAATGTTAACAGTAATTCTGATTCAGTAAATGCTATCGCTGTTTTCATCTGCTAAAGATATGATTGGACTTTATGAATAATGTTCAATTTTCCACAAAGATGGTGCGTGCCATCTTAAAACTTATTAGAGATTGGTTTTATATTTAGATGTGTATAACTGGCTAAGTGACTATATTTAAATACTGGGGAAATCTCCCCTCTTTCTCAGAACCAAGCGACTCATTTGTGTTTTATGTTGTTTGCCTCTCAAAGGTTGGGCTGAAGATAAGATAGCAATGTCTACTTTATATTTTTGGTTTTAACTATACCAACCCAATTAGAATTTCCTGTATCTAAAATGGTTCCTTGGCCAGGTGTGGTGGCTCATGACTGTAGTCCTAGCACTTTGGGAGGCCAAGGTGGGTGGATCACTTGAGGTGAGGAGTTCAAGATCAGCCTGGCCAATATGGTGAAACCTCATCTCTACTAAAAATACAAAAATCAGCCAGGTGTGTTATCACGTGCTTGTAATCCCAACTACTCAGCAGGCTAAGGCAGGAGAATCGCTTGAACCCAGGAGGTGGAGGTTGCAGTGAGCTGAGATCGCACACCACTGACCTCCAGCCTGGGCAACAGAACAAGACGCTGTCTGGGAAAAAAAAAAAAAAAAAAAAAAAAAAAAAAAAAAAAAAAAAAAAAAAAGTTTCTTGTACTTATTGAAAGGCATTTTAGTGTGGTGTATGTGTAATATCAAATAAAGAATATTTAACACTTAAAAAGGAAATGTATCATCTGAAATGCAAAGCATAGATATTTCTGAATAAGGTGGCAGCCCAATTGCTGCTGATTTCAGGAGTGATGACCTAGGAAAAGTCCCCAGGGAGAGGAATGTCTTGGGTGTGAGGATCAAGGCATTTGAAAGACACAGAGTGAACAATGCCTGTAAGGACAGCAGAACTGACTATTTACTACTAAGTTGAATTGTTGCTTTATAGAGGTATAATGATAAATGGTAAGGAAGTTGACAAATTCGTAAAGTTAGGTGTGATAGCCAGAGGCCCTTTATGGTAGTTTAGGAAGAAGCCTAAACTGCAAAGGAAGAGCTGAGAGTTGTTGAGAAGCAGACCTGGGATTTCATAGTGAGAACTGCAAAGCTCCAGAGACATTTTAATATCCAGCAAAGACAGTACAGGTTTCCCCTAAGGTTAGGGCTGTGGTTAGGATCTCTGGAACCCTACCAGATAGAATTGGAACACCTGAGTAAACGCTGACTGGGGTGGCGGCTTTAAAAGCCCTGAGGTCCTCTCACTAGAACACTTACTTTAGAAAACCTGTAATTGTAAATTCTTTCTCTGCCCCTTTGAGATGTAAATCATTTTAAAAGCCTCTTGCTAATTTTATAATCCCGGAAAGTCTTTCTTCTGTACTTAGAAGCCACTCTTTTGACATGTAATTTCGAGGAAAGATAGTGCACCCATTTTTCAGTTTCTGTGTGAGAATGGAAGCCTAACTTTTATGGGCACTAATTAGCAAACATGGATGCCCTCATAATTGAGAAAAAACATTTGCAAACTCAGGATTAGCACATCCCACTTATCAACCACCCAACCCCCAGCCCATGTCCTCCAGCACTTTTCCAGTAGATCACTCCAGTTGTGAAAATTCCTCCTTTGTTTCAATGGAGTTGACCTCAGACGACCTCTCTCTTCTGTTTTAGCAGCTTTGAATAACGTCTTCTTTGTCTTCCAGTGCAATTTTTACTTTGACAATATCCCTGAGAACTGTGGCTTTTCAGACCCCTCTGACCCTCAGAATTTGCAAAAGGGAGAAGACTGTCCCTCCCTAGTAAGAGCTAGCTTTGCTCCCCCGCAGGAAAAAGTTACAGAGCAGCCTCTCCTTTGCAAGATGACAGGTGACCTTCTCAAGAGTTGCTGCTCCTGCTTATCCTGATTATAAAGCTGAAAACTATGACTGAATTCTAGCACAATTTAACAGAAGACATACTGGGCTGATAAGGGAGAAATGAGTTTATAAACTGAAGGAGTTTCAACAATACGCTACAAGGTACAAACAGCAGCCAAGGGATCACCCCTGGGGTTAGGTTTGAGGGTGCTTGATCAAGGAAGCCAGAATGAAAGATTGAATAAGAACAATTGACTTGGCAACACTTTTTTTTTTTGAGACATTTGATTTTACACCCTGGTAAGGATCCCAGAATATAGAATAAACTTTCTGCTAAGAGTGGCTCTTAGAAACCAGGAATAAGTGATGGCCCTGGACGAGCAAAGTGGAAATGCCTGGGTTGCCTGGCAGAAGCAAAAGGCTCAGAATGTGGGCCTGATTAATGTATGGCATGTAGGGCCAGAAGCCCCATTAGATGATAGGCTTCATGAGAGGTCACAGGGAGTCCTTCAGCCAACAGGAATCAATTGGTGAGGGCATCATCATCCGTAAGTTCAGTGGCAGCTCATCTCAGAATGACAGGGCAGTTGGATGGAAAGGGGCTCCCAGAACAGGTCTGATTAGTATTCATGAGCAAGCTGAGACGTGAATAATTGAGTCTAAGTGGCAGGGCTTAACAGACAAAAGCAGGGGACATACAAGATTGGAGTAGTCAAGGGAGCTTGACCTTCAGGGAGTTATGGAGATTGTTAATACAATATAGCATCACTATGGGCAAAATAGACAGGTAGCTAATGAGTGAGCTGCTTAACGTCTACAATCAGAAACAAGCTAGAATGAAGAAGCAGGAGGCTGAGGCCAGTTGCCACACATAAAGTTACAATGCTTTGCCCACTTCTCATGCCTAAATTAATTTTAAGTTTCAGGATTCATTTACTAAAGAGATGACCATGTGCCCATAAAGGAACAAGTCTCCTATACCACAGCATGTATATAATATAACGATTCCCCAAGTCTTTTCTCAAAGGGACTTACAGTTATTTACTCATGTGACCATTTACTAGGAAAAAAGAAGTACTCACAGGAATATTGAACAGATTTCTGAGTTGACATTGATACCTGGTGACTCAATGAATCATCAGGGCCCTCTAGTTAGGGTAGAGATTTACAGGAGCCATGTAATAAGTGGAGTCTGCTAAAGCCAGGCCTAGAGTGGATTCACTGTGTTCACAGACATATCTGGTGGTCATTTTCTGGTCTTCAATATGCAATTGGTATTTTACTTGACATTTGGCGTATTCCCCATGTTTGGTCTCTGGACTTCTTGGAAAGACCAAGTGGAAACCTCTGAAATTACTTCTCCCTCCTACCTGTACCAAGACAGTAAATCAGTGTGTCTCTGGGGGACAGGGAGAAAAGGTAGAAATAAACACATTATTCAAGAGCTGAAGCATGCAGGAATGTGTGGCCCTAGCAGATCTCAGTTTAACTTACCATTCTTGCCCATGGATAAAATAAATGGATCCTGGAGAATGAGTATAGACTACAGACTACTGTAAACTCAGCCAAGTAATGGTTCTGGTTGCAGCTACTATACATGAGTGGTATTATTGCTAGAGCTGATATTAAGGCTTCAGGTAATGTAGCATACAGACATGGATTTTGCGAATGCATGATTTAAAACAACTCTGATCAGAAAAAATCAGGGAAAGTTTCATGTATGTGGAATGGACAGCAATATTCACTTACAGTTTCACCTTAGGACTGTCTTAATTATTTCAACCCTTTGTCATAGTATATTTAAAATTGATCTCAACCATCTGGATACTTCATAGGCTATTACATTGATTTATTGTTTTATGATTTATTTATTTATTTTATTGATGACACTAAGCTGATTTCAATAATTCAAAAAACAGTGGCTAGTATTTTGGAAGACTTGCAAAGACACATTTTTGAAGACTGCAATTTCAGTCAGGTTTTTAGGGGTCCAGTGATCAGGGGCATTTGAGGTATCCCCTGCAAAGTAAAAGTCAAATTTATGTATCTTCCTGCCCTTATCACAGAAAAGGAAGTACCACACCTGAAGGACCTTTTTGGGTTATGGCTGGAACACATTTTGAACATAGTAATATTATCTAGCCCTTAAGTCCAGTAATATGAAAGGATGATAGCTTTAAATGAGTTCCAGAATAGAAAAGGGCTCTGCAGCTGGTCGAGGATGTGGGTCAAGCAGCCCTACCACTTGGGTCATGTAATCTGTCAGGCTCTAAATTGTTGTAAATGTCAGTGGTGGGAGAAGATGGAATGTAAGTTTATGGCAAACCCCAGTGGGAGAATCTTAGTGTAAACTACTGGGATTCTGAGGAAAGGCCATAACATCTGCAGTGGAGAATTATACTCCATTTGAGAATCACCTTTTGGCATGACAGTTCGCCCTAGTACAGATGAAATACTTAACTGTGGGCACCATGTAAGCATGTTCCCAGAACTGCCCATAATGAACTGGTTTTCTTTGATTTACGGTGTCATAAAGTCAGCAGGCTCAGCAGCAGTCCATCACAAATTAAAAGTACTACATTGGAGATCAAGTTTAAGCAACAACAAGGGCACAGGCAGGCTGCATGAGCAGGTGGCCTAGACCCACATGTCACTCAGAATGGTTGTACCAGTGCCCTTTACTCGGTGCATTTTCTAAGACCAGCTGAAGAAAAGGAAGAATACCCATGCTTGATTTATAGACAGGCAGTCTCAGTATAAGAGCTCAAACTGAAAATGGATGACAGCAGACTGTAGTATTACTTGATAATCAGTAGAAAGAAAACATCTTCCCAACATGTGGAGGTGAAAATGAAGAACCTGGTCATCCAGTCTGAGGAGGGAGAAATGGCCTGAGGGGATAATATACACAGATTTCTGGACATTTACTAATGGCCTTGATGGCTGGTGAAGGGCCTAGGGGGAAAAGACTGGAAGATCAGAGACAAGAAGGTCTAGGATAGCATGTGGGTGGACACATGGGAACTGGTACAGAGTGTGAAGAGTTTTGAATCTTAAGTTAATGTCTAAGAAAGCATATACGAAAGAAGATGTAGTGAACAATGAAGTAGACAAAATGATTTGGTTAGATGACATTAGCCACCTTTGTCAATGACTTCTCCAGAAGTAGGATGATGAGCACATACATGAAATGGCCCAGTCATAATACTGGTATTTCTTGATCATGATCAAAGATTAGATTATGCTTATGCTTATTAGTTTGCCTCGTAATTATCCTACATACCTTTCTATTGTGCTTAAAAATCTAAAAACTAAGACAATTATATGAACAAATCATGAAGTTCAGAAAAAACTGGAAATACCAGAAATTATGGAACTGGACAGGGTTCTATCTGAAGCACAATACATTGCCCAGAAAGTGAGCCTTATTTTATTGGTTACACGTATTTGGATTCAGATATTGACTCAGATTGAGTATTACAATTTAGTTTTAAATCTTGGCTAATTATAGTGACTTTTTTGAAAAATTATATATAAACGGGCAACAAGCAAGACAACAGAAAGGTTTTATTTAAAGAATGCTATAGTGTTGTTGGTTTTGTTAGATCTGTGGGGGGAACACTGTGGGTGATGTAGTCCAACTCTTTAACTCGGGAAACCTGAGGCCTTAAGGATACCCACCCAGTGTTGTAGCACGAATTAGTGTCAAAATTATGGTTTAGAGTCCAATTCTCGTGACTAAATATCCTGTATTTTTTAAAACTAAGTCATATAGTCTCTTGTACATAGAATAACCTTACTTGAAAATACTGTGGCTACCCACATAAATCCATATACCTTGAAATAACTGATCTATTCATTTAATTTATCTTAATGAGGTGGCCTTGAATAAATCTTGTGTTTTGTCCTTTCAAAACAGAAGGAAAATGCAAATGAGATAGAAGTTGTAATTTTCAAAAGGGTGAAAATGATGGCAGGTTAAAATTCCCAAATTAATCCATGTAACAAAACTGCATTTGGACCCTCTAAATATATGAAAATAAAAAAGAACATCCTGGTCTATAAAACTGACTTGAGGCAGGCTTTGATTCTGGAAGTCTGTCTATTCTTTTTCCAAAAGCATTCCTGATTTTAAAAAGGAGGAGTAGGAGGAGGAGGAGGTGGAGGAGGAGGAGGAGCAGGAGGTAGAGAAGGAAGAGGAGGAGGGAGAAGAAGCAAGAAAATTTGTTCATGATTATGAACAAATCATGAGGTTCAGAAAAAACTGGAAATATCAGAAATGATGGAACTGGACAGGGTTCTAGCAGAAGCACAATACATTGCCCAGAAAGTGAGCCTTATTTTATTGGTTACATGTATTTAGATTCAGATATTGACTTGGCATGAGTATTACAATTTAGTTTTAAATGTTGGCTAATTATAATGACTTTTTTGAGAAATTATGTATAAATGGGCAACAAGCAAGACAACAGAAAGGATGTCATGGTTACATGGTTACAAGATTACAAATGTGATTTGTAAAAAAATTACAAAATTCTCAAATCACTAAATTGTCTCAACTGTTTGTTCACAGATTTGAGAGTGAATGTCTTTTAGAAGGTGTTAATTAACCTATTCCACCGCTGGACAATCTTTTTGATTGTTTACCTTCTGGAGAAGAGGTTACAGATTTTACCGACCTTATTTTCATCTTCTACTCTAGGGTAAATTTACAATTTCAATATGCTTTTGGTCAGGTTAGTGAAAACTCACTTTCAAGGTTATTTCCACTTCAGGGGCGTGTGTGTATGTGTGTGTGTGTGTGTGTGTGTGTGTGTGTGTGTGTGTGTGCGTGTGTTGGAGGTGGCAAGTGGTTGGGAAGTTAAGAATGTGAGCAACTAGATCTTAACATTTCCCCCAGCTTGACCACACTCATGACAGGCTGCTGCTGCTGCTGCTGCTTCCTTCTTTCTTCTTTCTTCTTTCCTCCTTCTCCTTCTTCTTCCTCCTCCTCCTCCTCTTCCTCCTCCTCCTGCTCCTCCTCCTCCTCCTGCTCCTCCTCCTCCTCCTCCTTTTTAAAATCAGGAATGCTTTTGGAGAAAGAATAGACACGCTTCCAGACCCAAAGCCTG
>NW_016803441.1:679936-706735 GCF_001698545.2 Rhinopithecus bieti | reverse complement strand
ATTGATTTTGTTCATTATTGGTTAGATATCTTGACATCCATGAAAATTTCTCATATCTGATTATGGTAATTTGGTTTTCTTTTGATTGGCATGGATTTTTTCATTTAATTAATCTTTTCAAATAATCAAATTTTGGAAGATTGTATTCTTATAGATAATCCATGAAATTCTTCCTTCATTTCATAAATAATAAAATGAAAAATATAATACAAAAAGTAAAAATGACAAAATTAAAAAAATTAAATTTGTTTGGAGTTGTTAGTTATACAAGAAGGAAAGATTTCAACATTTTTGCAATTATAGTTTTATCACTATCTTTTAATAGATAATTATTTTGTCTCAGTCTTCAAGATCTGTAGACTGTAGTTAGAGGCATTTTCAGCTTTTAGTACCTAGAAAATAAATAGTCAAAAACCTGAACTTTGTAATCATTCATCTATCTATAACTCTTTAGACCTGGCATTATCATAAAAAAACCTCCAAGATATACTTCACCTAAGAATGCCCTTAAAAGTTTACCAGAAGTATATTACATAAAATTTGATCAATCAGTGTCAATATATTCCTAAATTTAATTATTGCAGAGAGATGAATAGATAAAAAATAAAAATTTAAAGCAACTAGTTTTTTACACTGTTTTAAGTTTACAAAATGAGAGATAACTTACTTGTTATGGCAAGAGAGTATCAAAGAATGTAGTAAACATGTAAGACCCCTCAGACATGCCTTAACTGGCCAAAAAGGGTAAATCTGAACATTAATATGAATAATAGCTTCAAAGAATTATATCAAATATGTTTCAATCTTTGGTTTTATAATGACATTAAAAGTAAAACAAAAGGAATTCGTTATTTTGGAGGATGGTAGGGAACTATCTATTATTTTGAAATATGGTAAATGGATAAAGGGAAATTGTCCAGCTTTCTCTGCCTTTATCCTAGATTTCTTGTACAGACTATATCATGGGGTAACCAAATATTGACTCAAAAGAAGTTTATCTTTTTCTAAACATTTCAAGAAGAAATAATGATTGATATAGAATATTATTATTTTGCAACATTTAATGAATTAATAAATATATTTTAGGGATTCAGCATCAGTGGCCACAAGCAGGACAAAGTAAGAGACCACCAGACATATGTGCCTCTCAGTACAGGAATACAAGACCAACCTGTGACAGAGAAATTGAACATGATTTGGACCAAGCATATAGAAAAAAATACCAATGTACAAGTAACACAGAGGCAGAGAAACTTGTTAACTACACTATAGCATGCAATGAGCAAAACCCAGTTTGCAAGGAATCTTACAGGTGCAAAGACCAAGTTTTTTTTTTTTTGTTTGTTTGTTTGTTTGTTTTTTAAGAGACTCGCTGAAAAGAAGGAAGGGGTAGGAGAATATGTAAATTAAAAGACGCTTAGAAAATATTAAAATAGAACATGACAACTACACTAGTGTTTTGTGGGCTGTGTGAGTGATAAATCAAGAAATTGTTATTAAATCAGGATAGTGTTACATTTATAAGGGTGGGAGTGAGTTGTGATAGAGATGGGTTAAATGGAAGACTTATGAGATGGCGGGCAAAGTTCAATTTTTTGGCCTGGGTGGTGGTTATAAGAATGTCTGACATCCGATCATTTATGAAGCTATGCATTTGTTTAGTTTTGTTTTCTGTAACTCTGCTATATTTACAATACAATTTTAAAACTGGGCGAGTGAATATATTTACAATACAATTTTCAGAAAAGATGTCCTGAAAAGTTTTATCTTTATATTAAGTATGAATTTATCAAGTTGATAAACACAAGAAGTCAAAGGTGATACTTTCAATATTTATTAGTAAGGCTGAGGCAACAGCCTTTATACGGCACAATTTACATAAGTTATCAAGATACATCTTGTATACAATCACAAAACCAAGACATATTTTTACATAGAGTAAAACTCAAGATGGATTTACAAGCATTTTTTTTTTTTTTTAAATACAACTCTCATGTTATTTTCAGGTCAATTTATACAGTCCTTAGTCCAAGAATCTGCATTTGTCTATTAGATTTTCCAAAGGGATTTGGGTAAAACAAACAAAAAAACACATTAGCAAATCACCAACATGGCATGCAACATATAGTCAGAAACAAGACATATCTTCAAGTACTTTAGTTTTTATTTCAAAATCAGTTTTATTAAGGTGTTTATGTTTTCAGACAAGAAAATTTTTTCTTAAACCTCATACGTGTTGTTAGGATATTAGCACACACATTAATCAGTAGTGGGAGCACCTGAGCACGTCACCTAACAAATATACGGACACAGTCAAACAATAATCATATTCACATGCTGAATGCCAAATGAAATGAACATTTCAACTTGGTCTACTTTACCAAATGTATACTTATGTACAAGGTAATGAATTAAGAAAATGCTCTTAATCTGCCTATCAGATAAAGAATTTGATTAAATAATTTTGGCTTAATGGATACCTTTACTAATAGAACATGAAACATACAGAAAACAGCACTGTATCATATTCACTGAGAATATTTGTTTCACTCATTCATTATTGTATTACACCCAAGGTAAGTAATTATTAAATAAATAGCTCATAATTATTCATTGAGTCTTCTTTCACTTTCATTTCAAGCTCAAAAAGAGGGAAGGAAGATCACTTCTGCCACACATAACACATATATAGCTGTAGTTGGCTGATTTTGGAATATTTGACATTGTAGCAATGAAAATAAGTTTTTAAAAATATTGTTATGATTTAAATAATAAAGTAAAAAAATACTATAAACATCTTTATGATATTTTGATGAAATGAAGCATTGATCAAATAATTTCTAATAAATTGGGCACAATATAATATATAATTTTATTTTACTTCACATCACCACCACCGCTAATATCACTACTGCTACCACCACTATCATTACAGTCGTTCCTATAATAAGAATCAATATCAGCTGGTTACCAGCTATAATATTCCCACAATATGACGATTTAAATGTGTGTGATCCACAAAATTAATTCCACTGGTATGCTGAAAATATGCATTTAATTAGTGTAATTTGTTAAAATATGGGCAATATTAAGGAATAAAGACAATTGATGCCCCTTAGTCTTGATATTTTAAACTGAAATATAAATAAAGAGTTCAGAGTCACCAAAAATCTCCTTAGTCTTAAGTAAAAACAGGGAAAACACCAACTTCTTGCTACTAGGGTTATTTGTGTCTGTAATGACTATTCTATATTCCCTGTCTTTTGTAAAAATTCACTCTGTGCTTTTGTTTCTACAGCTGAAAGTTCCCTTAGGACCAATTTTTAAACCAAGAAGCAACATCAGTCTCTGAGGACTCAATGAAATTGTGGGAAAAATTGAGATGCTCTTCAAGGTAAAAGTGCTGTAATTGGAGTAATTACGTATTATATAGAGATTACAAACTCTGTCAGTATTAGAATAAAAAAAAGTTAATTCCAATAAAATGAAATAAACTAAAGAGTGAAAAACCATGTACTGTGATATGTACAAAAAAGTAAAAAACACCAAGAGCCCTATTTGCAATAAAAAAGAAACAGTTTTGTTGTAAGAAGGGTAATCGACATCATTCAGAAGAAACGCATTCATATAAGGATCAGTGTTGCATAGAATAATTCCAGTACAACCTAGAAGTTTGGTCAGCTTCAAACTTGGCACACTGGCAGGATCTTATGCTCTCTGAAGGGGAATGCTGGTGCACAAAAAGAAGCCCTGTTGTCAGCTCTGCTGATTGACCTAGCCCCATCACTAGTTCCTTGGAACGGAGGGGCTTCTATAATGGAAGGACTCTTACTCTTTCAGGTTAAATAGCTACCAAAGAGATAATCTTTGTTTTGGTGATCCCTCCATTTATATTATTCTAAAAGAAATTGCAAGTGGGATGAAGAAAACTAACTGGTCATACAAACTGTCATGCATACCTCTGGATATGAGTGGCTGCAAAAGAGGATCAGAGATGAGTCAGGGTTTTCTTTTAAGGGCAAATATCAGAGCCTTTTTATGTCAGAAGGAGATCTTCTTGGACCTTTTCTTCCCCAATTATGAGTGATGATTATAGGCTTCTTTAAGTGCTAGTTTCTGCTGGAAATATCCATGGCAACCATCAGCAGATCTAATAGTTTCTAAAAATAAAATACTAGCAATATAATGTTTTTGATGATTCCACTCTCCCATGCTCATTTTAGAGCAATGTCAATGGTAAATGACATTGTATTGTCAGTGGAGGGGAATTAAAAAATAGAGGGAAGAAAAGTTATGGTTATTTTTCTCAGTTTGGGGAAGAGTGAATTTATATTCTGAAGTTATATATATACTGTTTATTATAACTTATATAATATATATATTATATTATATATATATATAACTCATTCTCTTAAAATGAGAAAATTCCAACATACAACCCATAATAGAAGATTGGGTTCTCTAATCCACTAACCGCTTCACATTTAAATAAAGCGAAAGTTTAAGCTCCAAGAAATGCTCGCCTAGAAGCAATTTGAATTAATTTTATTTTGGGTTAGAAAGTTAGGGAAAATATAAGAACCAGCAACTAACTATTCCTTTAATTGAGGATAACAAAATTTGCAAATCTTTTTCATGTAATTCTTCACCTTTATTCAGGTTAAAGTTTATATTTTAAATAAAAAATAAGTTTTGCAGCTAATTTACTGCTTTTATCCATGTCAATCCTTGCCATTGGTTTAGATGATGTTTTCACATATAAAATTTGAGAATTAAAAGCTATGTAATAATTATTCCTCACTTCTGTATATAAAACTATATTTGGAAATGTGCTTTCATCTCTCATGGATCATTGATTTATCATCACAACATCTCATTTGGAAGGTTAAGGATATATAATTATTTTTATCCTACAGATAAGAAAACTGGGGTAAAGCGAGTTTAAGTGACATGTGCAAGGTGACATAGTCAGTGGCAGAACTAAGACCAGAAGACAGGCTTTTATTCCCTGCTGAGTGTGTTTTCCACAACTTTGACATTACTTCCTTAATTAATAATGCTAATAGAGAAGAGGGTGCTTGATTTTAAGACTTGGACATTAGTTGTTTTATTCATTATTATTAAAATAGCTCAAAGTATATTTTAATCTCAGGTAAATGTTGACTTTTCACATATTTTCCCAACATTGATGAACTTGATCACTGTGATATTGTCACTAAAGTAAGAAAATAGAGCACTAGAGAGAACTCATTTAGTGTCATGTTTTCATGATACAATCAGTAAATGAATTAACTCATTGAGAAAAAAAAAGGGTAAAATATTATGAAATGAGGAAATGATATCCATTTAATTAATCAGTATCACAAGATTAATATAGTTTGTTTGCCAGAGAAAGAATTTTCCTTCTCTGTCAATGCATCACGCAAGAGAAAGGAAATGTGCAGGATAATACATTTATTTGCAGTTTTACAAAGAGTAAGTTATCATGCTTCCTAGAACATATCAGTTTACTCTAGGTCCTTTGGTACATAGATTGAAGATGTCTTGGCTTAATGGTAAATTATGAAGATTTTGATGGTTTCAACCAAAATTCCAATATTTTATGGGACAACATTCTTCTTTGTTAGCCAGTCACAGTTTTATTTCTAGATAAATTCAATTTTATTTTTACCTAGTATTATCTTCACTCTACATTATTTCAAGTTACACTGAAACAAATGTGCTTTTACCACATGGATTCCAAAGTCAGTGTTGTATACCCTTGTAACATTTAGACAGAGAGAAAACTGGTAAGATATGGCCTAAAAGGCGTAATTTGTACATCTCCTGTTCCATTTTCCCTAAGAACATAGCCACCTCACTTCCAGTCCTGGACACATATTGTAGGTATATCTTATGTCCGAATCTGAAAGCATCTGGTTGTCTGAATAGAAGATGATGAAGGAAGATTTTTGAAGTTTTGAAAACTGAGATTTGTCACATCAGTTCTTTCCTTTCAACCAAGGCTTCTTTGCATAAAGAATTGCCTTTGTGCTATATGGAAACCACATTAATCTTTGAGCCTCTGTCTTAAGCTATAGCTCAACTCTGCTCAAAGATTTTTGCCTTAAGTAATCAAAATTTGTTTCACAGTTTCTCTTCACAGCCATGGGAAATTCAAGGTCTCAGAACTCCATTCCTTTTTATTTTCAATATATGAACTTTTTCAATTGAATATCTTTGTGTGATACACAACAATAAATGTACAAGGTGTTAAGCATGTTTTTGCCTGTTGTTCCCATTCTTACGTTTGCCTCTCAAAACTTAGCTTAGTTTCCAACTGTAGTCTTGATGTGAGGCTATTTAGAGCAGTTTCTATACCCTGAGAAGACATGTTTCTTCAATGCGTTTGAGTAGGACTGACCAAAAGTTTGTGCCAATTGACTATTCTTTTTCTGAGATCCACTTTGTCAAGCCAGATACAGGCTTCACCAATCAAGGTCTTTTTCATAAACTTCCCTCCATTGGAGAAAAGTAAAATCTAGAAAAAATAGTCAAAAATAAACATATTTAATTTATATACATACATATGTGTACAGTTTTCAACCTCTTTTAAGAACACTTAATCATCAAAAAAAAAAAAATAGCACAAAAGAGGGTGACGCTGAGTAGAAGTAGCAGATATACTTGCAGGAGAACTAATAATCAAGGTGTTCTCAAAAGATTTGCATGTAATATAAATTAATTCACATCAACATTTGTATTATTCTGCAAAGGAAAAGACACATTCTGAAGAAAACGAGAATACTAGGTAAGAAATGTATAACCAGCTAATTCTAAGTTTATGCTTAAATTGATGGAAAGTTTCACAAAAAACTTTGCCAAATAATTTTTTACTAGTTTACACAAAGCCAAATCAAATAAAAGATTATCTGAATTTTGAATAAATAAATATAACTTCACAGGGCATTGTTTTTATTTAATATTAAATTTTCTGATGATTTTACTACAGTATGTACTTCCAAACTATTTTTTGAAGTCATATGCAGAACTTATCACAAGGGTCTCAAACTAAAGAATTTTTTTTTTTTTTTTCATTTTAAAGATGAGTTGAAGGAAAGGTAGAGAGCATTCGGTGGAGCTAAGCATTAATCCTTGTAATTGTATTCCTTTTTCTCTTCAGAATCTCCTTTGGTTATATAATTTACCCTTATTCCTGGCTAAAACTTAACTTTTATGCTTCTGACTTCAAAATTTGTACTTCTAGATATGACTGTCTCTTCTGATTTCTGATTCAGGGATTTCAAATGACATTGTTTATTTTCACTTGAATCTCTGCCTTCTTATCAAATTCATTTCAGAAAAACTTTTGATCTTTCTCTATTCCAAATCCCCTGACTACGTAATCTCTGTGAAATAATACATTTGTTGACACAGACTTCAGAGTGTCATTTTTTCTTTATTCCTTTCTAGTCTAATATCAGTTAATCTTCTCAATACATTTTTGCTTTGTAATATCTTTTATCTTTGTCTCTAATTCAAACTTTTAATTTCCTGTACCATGGTCTCTTCCTACATTTTTTTCTCTTTTCTCATTCCCCCATTTCTACTTTCATTCCTTGTCTCTATATCTCCTGAAGACCTACTATGTGCAAAGCATTGTGTAGGCTGTAGGCAATGAAAATTAGGCCTTGCTCTAGAGAAACTGATAGCATAGAAACAGTGACAGATAAGTACAGATATTGTTGTTACAAGACAGACTGGAATTGGTAGCCTAATAATAGAAGCAAAATGTTTTGTGAATACAGTATGATGAATTATACCCAGGGTCATCAGTAAGGAGAGATGAAAGATGTGGAGTATTGTGATAGATGGTGGGAGTTGGAAAAGGGAGTTTTGAAGGGCGGAAAAATATGAGCAAAGGATTGGAGGCTTAACATGACTTGAAGAGAGTCTGTTGTGACTGGAGAATTGAGTGGAAAAGTATCCAAGGAGCTGAGACTAAGTCAATCCAATTAAAACTCACTTTGGAGGACTCTGAATGATTCAAGATAATGATTCAAGATAATTGAAGACCTTTAATGTAAACTAACAAGTTTAATGTAAACTAACTAGGGTTTTAAAAGGTAACTCTGGCAGTGCTGTGATGAAATGAACTAAAGGGATAAGACATAAATTACAATTGGCCAGGTAAACAGATGAAATGATTTGAATAACAAAGATGGGGACCCAAAAAGGTTTAGTGGCAGTGAGCATGGAAATAAGAGGAATCTATGTAAAATAAACTCTGCAGACAGAGTAGAAAAGGCTTGGCAGCTGATTGGATGAGGTGAATGGGCTGTGGAATTCTAAAAGACTCCTGGGGAGATACTGCTAAAAAATAATTAACTTCTCAAATGTCATATAGTGTATGATCAGTATATAAATATTGGATAATGGAATAAAAATAAATACAACATGAATAAGAAGTTTTACATATCAACTACATAATACAGAGTTACCTGAAGAGAATGTCCTGCAGGACTTAGACTGAATCGAAAAGTTTCATTGAATGAAGGCTCTCGATCATGTCTGCATACTCTTGTTTTTTTCTTGATCACCTTTTTTTGGGTAGAAATATTCATCACATATATTTTCACATATAAATCTGAAAATAAGAATTCAGCCTATTAAATTCCATCAATCATATAAATTTCTATTGAAAGAATTATAACTGTATACTGAGAGTTCTTCCTACATTTTGTACAAAGCCAGCATTGTAAACAATTTGTTTCAGACAACATAAAATGATTAAAAGATATGCCTATTTATTTATTTATTTATTTATTTTTGCGACAGGGTCTTACTCTGTCACCAGTCTGGAATGCAGTGGCCAGATAGCTCACTTAACCTCAAACTACTGGGCTCAAGTGATCTTTCGGCTTTAGCCTTCTACATAGTGGGGACTACAGGCAGGAGTGACCACATCTAGCTGATATATCTATTTTCTTAGCAATTTAAATTTGTCCTTCTGTTGTCTAATGAATATAACACTCTAATGTATATGTTAAAATATCTAGCTAAAAACTGAAAGAAAACAACCTGTTACATATGTTAATCAGTTCTTTTTTCTGACCTATTTGGTGTATAGTTCAAATTTTAGTTAACATTTTCCAGAATATATAAGACACATCCCTAAAAAATTCTAGATATACTGATGACTATAATAAAATTAGATACCTGGTAGATGATCAGGAGACTTAAATTTGTATGTAATATTTCTGCATTGGAGAATTTCAACTATTAGTTGTTCACCATCTGTCTTCATTTCCTTCTTCAATGCAATCTTGATTTCTCCCATTACCTGAGTTTTAGCTGGGAGAATTTAATAAAAATGTAAAGAAGTATGTAATGCCATATATGAAATGTTTAGTTCAATAATTCATTCATGCATTCATTTACTGTTTATCAAGTGCTAAATACCTTATGACATCCTAAGTGCTAAAGATCTTATGACTGTATTTTATTCATCTGTGTACTTATTCACAGATGAATAAATTTATTCACAGATGAATAAAATACACAAAATTTATCACAGATTCATTTATTTAGATATGAATAAAATACAATCCCATGCCCTTAAAGCCCTTAAAGAGTGAACAATCTTATGGGCAGACTGATAAATATACAGATGCTTACACCAAAGTATGTTAAATATAATGATAGCTTAGTAACAAGGGAGGTATGGAGAAATGCATGTAGATCAATTTTACTCAACTGTAGACTTTTAGGACAAAAGAAGTAATAGATATCACTGTACCAATTCGCAAAGATGTGACTCTATCAAGAGATATGACTCTATATCAATTCATGTATTAATTCACTTATTCATTCTCCAACAAATATTTTATTTCCCATCCTACTCTGTGCTAAGCACTCTGCTAGGAAGAGCGAATATAATGATAAGCCAAAACGTGGGTGCTTATTGGTTTCATGGTTTTTCTATTAGGAAGAAAACCATTAATCAAATATTTCCATCAATAAATATGTAACTATAAAAAGAGGAAAGGTTCCGAAGTACAGAAGCATGGTTTCAACGGAGGCTAAAACAAAGTAGCAGATGTCTAGGGAGGTGCTGCTTAAGCTGAAACCAGAAGGATGAGAGTTAATTAGGTGAGACAGATTAGGAAGGACATTCCAGAGAGAAGGAACAGTGTGTTCGCAAAAGGAAACATAACATGAGAAATAAATGCCTATGAGATTGTAACATATTGTAAATTGAAGCCATGTTAAGAATTTGGTTTTTCCCTTTAGATCTATAGGAATCTATTGAAGGTCTTTAAACATGGCTGTAGATAATTTATTCTCAAGCATCTCAGGAATTCTTTACACTCAAAGAAATTGAGGGTCTTCAAAGAATATGTGTTTATGTGGATAACTACCAATATTAGAAATATAAAATTTCTGATTTTTAATTAAAATTCCAAAATAGATATTTAAAAATAGTTATTAATCAAATTAAATGACAATAACTGCTTTAATGAAAATGTTTTAATGAACATAATCATATTTTCCAAAACAAAAAAATAATAGAGGTACTGTTTTATATTTTTACAATTTCATTAGTGCATGGCTTAATAGAGGACAGCTGCATTCTCTTTCTTTCTCTCTCTTTCCTTTCTTTCTTTCTCCTTCCTTCCTTCTGTAGAGATAGAGTCTTGCTATGTTGCCTAGGCTGGCCTCACATGGCCTTAAGCAATCCTCCTGCTTGGCCTTCCAAAGCACTGGGATTACAGGCATGAGCCACACTGCACCTCGCCTCTTTCTTTCCTTTTAGAGATAGGTTCTCACTCTGTCTCTCAGGCTGAAGTGCAGTGGCCCGATCATGGCTCACTGCAGCCTCAGACTTCTTAAGTCAACCATTATATTTTGGTATGTGTCATAAGTGCTTTAAGAATTTTTCCTCTTTAATCACATGAATATTAGAAAGAAATGCACTGAAGGATTTAGATTTTTAAACAGTTGAACTGATTCATCGAGGATACCCTTAAGTGAAACTGGCGTATTTTTCCCTGTAAGAATATGTTGGTAAATAAATAAAGTGTCTATCTACTAGCACAGTTTCTTGCCTTTGCCTTAATTGGAAATAAGTTCCTAGAACTTTCATGCACTATTACTTTGCACTACCAATATAAATGTCAACCAAATGAAAAAGGTAAATAATTTCAGTGTATTTTGAAAATAATTGTGACTTTATGAACTTAAAAAGTCTTGGGGAACCATGGAGGTCTGTGAACCACATTTTGAGAACCACTGTTATAGAGCATAGCTGAGTAATTTTTGAAAGAAATGAAATAACAAAACACTGTGAATAAAGTTGTAAAAATATTAGGCTATAGTTATTTGATCATTTTGATTTAATTTTGTAACATTTTGGGAATATAATTGATAGATGTATTCTTTTCTAGATTAAGCAACTGTTTGATTAAATTAACTTAAATTTTGTAAGTCCAGATGTACCCTTACATGTGGAAAAATATCTATAACATATCTCTCCTCACTCTCTTCCTTTGTCAAAGAACTAATACTGTAGCCCAAAAATTGACAAAATTCTCTTCTATGTGTTTTATAAACTAAAATACAAATCTTCTAGATAGAATTAAATAGTAATTCATGAGCCAATGATTACAGATAGATAGTCCACAGTAGAGAGAGGTTTACTTTCAAGAAACTCTAAGTCAAAGATTTTATATCCAGCTAAACTGTCTTTCAAGTATCAAACCTATAATTTTCAGCATGAAAGAACTCAGGGACTACTTCATAAAGTTTGACTCTCTGAGAAGTACATAAGATGCATTTTATCAAATCCAAGAGACAACTAGAGAAACTTCAGCAAAAGGACTGATGGTAATTATTCAATATAATTAATTATAGAATGAAGATTGAGCAGTACATAGGTTGGTGGAAGAATAGTATGGAAATGTTATATTTCTGACAGTATAAAGTATGAAACTAAAAATTAATAAAGAAGGGAGAGAGAAACAGGAAAGCAGAATGGGATTAATGATTTTTGTATAGGTAATAGGTAACAAAGGATGCCATTTAAAACTAACAAACCAGGTAGTCAATGGTCATGTAAGAGAAACAGGAGTTAGACATTATAAAAACTATAAATAAAAGGAAAACCTTTAGAACAATGATACAAAAATTTCTTAATTCCAAAAGAAAATTTAAAAACTCAGAGGTCAAGTGGAGAAATATCATAAATATGACATAATATATGCAATGATTATAAAATAAAACTCAGAGTTGAGATCAAGCATATCTATTATATCACTAAACATGAGTAAGTTTTAGCTAGCCTGTTTTAAAATTTTTTTCAGATTGGCTCATAAAGCAAAGCCTAGTTCTATACTATGTACAAGAAATACAACTAGTTATGTTCCAAATAGTAAAAAATACAGATATTGGCAAGTATGTCAGGCATACGGAATCAATAAGAGTGCAGAGGCTGAGATCTTATTATCAGGCAAAACAGAATTCAGGCCAAAATGCAGCAAACAAGACAAAGAAAGACACTGTATGAAACTAGGAAATTCATAAATCATAATGAAGACACAACATTTATCAATATCCATGTACCACTTATGTAAAGTTGAAACTACAAAGTAAGATGTAAGGATGTAGAGGATTTAAGGAGGAGTAAAGATGATAATAATGCAATGTTAACATTATAAGACAAGGCAAGTGAACTAAAAAACTAGATAAAATATTGAGACATTATAATCAATAAAGTAGATCTCATGGATATATATCAAACACTATACCCTGATAATAACGAATATACCTTTTCTCAGTCATCTATGAAACATATTCAAAAATTGATCATATATTGAGTTACAAAGAAGACATTAGTGAGTTCTATAAAATGAAGCTATTATCAACATTATGTGATAATACGCTCAATGGCTTTCAACTAACCAACTTTTGGGTGAATGGAAAATACTATGAAAATAATTATAATAAAACACTATATATCAGAATCTGTAAGAGTTAAAGAAATGATCACATGAAAATAAATAGCTTTAAACTCCTATATCATTTCAAGTAATGATTAGAAAATACACATATTCTATCTGCTATCAATAAAAAATAAAAAATACAATTGGTTTAAATTCCAACTCAAAATCTAGAAAGGAACAATAAAGTAAAACAAAAATACAAGAAAGGAAATAATAAAGATGTCCACTAAAATTAATAGAGAACAGAAAAAAGATAATAAATAAAAATTCTGATACTTTGAAAAAACCCATCAACAAAATAGAAAACTTAATAGTGAATTTAGTCAGCATCACGTGGCTTCTTAACATTCCTATTTAGAAATGACATGTGCTCCCTTAACTGCAACACTACTATCCTCTCAATGATTTGGTATAAAACGTCTGGTGTCATGAATATACCCTAATACTAATTGACTCACATTTTGTTTATACATTCTTGACAGATGGGAAACTACAAATCTTACCTTATATGTTTCTTTGAATTTGCCAGGACAAATTCAGTTCTGCTTCCTTAACCATTTTAAATAATCATAAACAAGCCTGTTAAAATCTCTCTTTTTTAAAAGGACCTTCACAGGAAAGTAAAGAATCTCTAAAATAAAAATGAGAAAATGAGTGATCTTAAGATCTCCCTTCTTCAATATCTAGAGAATTTGAGGGGGCGGGTAAGCAGAAAAAAAAGTAAAATGTACGAGAGTGTTAATCAGTACCAACAAAGCAAGGAATAGGCTATAATCTCTGAACAGAAAATCCAAAGAAGTGATGTCTAGGAATGAAAAGGCAGTTTCTCGTAAGGTACAAGTTAGCAGCATTCTTGAGTACAACAATATCACAAAATCTTGTCAGGAAACGAGAAATGAATTGACAAAGCCCTAAGAATTGTTACTAAATCCCCTGTCATAGGGAAGTAGATGAACAATGAGAGTAGCCAGCCCTAGAAAAAAGGGGAAAATCCCCCCAAAAAATAAGGGGCCCTGGCGCGGTGGCTCACACGCCTGTAATCCAGCCCTTTGGGAGACCGAGACGGGCCGATCACGAGGTCAGGAATCCAGACATCCTGGGTTAACACAGTGAAACCCCGTCATCTACTAAAATACAAAAAATTATAGCCGGGCGTGGTGGGGACACCTGTAGTCCCAGCTACTCGGGAGGCTGAGGCAGGAGAATGGCGTGGAACCGGGAGGCGAAGCTTGCATGAGCCGACGATCACGCCACTGCACTCCTGCCTGGGGCGACAGAGCCGAGTGATCCATTAAAAAATAAAAAATAAATAAAATAAATAAATAAATAAATAAAATAAACCTTTGAGAGTGTCAGCCTTGGCTTATCACTATGAAGATGCAAGAGTTTCAGTAGAATCAGGAAAAACAGCCATGCCTCCCCATTACTGGAGCTCCAAGATGAAGTAGTAGACATATGTAAAGCTTAGTATATCTTTTCATAGGAATAACATGCACCTCAGCTTGATTGAGTGAACACTGACAGAAAACATTTAATCAAATGGTAAAAGAGGGAGCAAAAATCTAGTTAAATAAGGTGGCAAATCTGTCTATAAGGCAACTCTCACTCTTTCCTTTAAAGCCATAGAAAAGTAGATAGCTACTCCTCAATCTCTCAAACCATACCTGGGAGGGAAGGAAAAAGAAGATTCTAACATGGAAGGGAGGGAGTCAAGGAAAATTCTCTCTTGTTATTTGGAGTCAATAGTAGTTGTGAATAGAATTGATCACACTAATGATCATGATGAAATAGAATAGCAAGACAAATTTTATCTGGGAGAAATTCACTTTTATAGGTCATAGTCTTCTGTTACAGACCTAAAATCTCAGCACACCGCATATGTGAAATTTGTTGTTTTTCACCTTCTCACTTGGGGAGAAAAGTGGAATTAAAAACTTGCTAATTGAAGTTCTCAAGTCATCACATTTCTTGTTTCTTTCTTGGAACGCTTAACTTCACAGGCCTCAGTGTGATTCTTGTGAAATTTTTTTTATAAGTTTCTCTCTGTTCAAAGATTGAACCAACTTGTTCTTTGCTACTAAAGGAAAAAAGGACGTGCTTACTGAGGTTGTCTCAAAGTAGGTGGTTGCATTAATTGTGGGTCCATTGCTATCTCTTATATCTGACATTTTATAGGTGTGTTATGTTTTTGTCTTTTGAAGCAAATACATAGATGGAGGCAAAATCCTCCATGTTTGCAGGTTGGGCGGCAGCTCCAGATCTGCTTGAGCCTTTGAACAAAACAAGCAAACAAACAAACAAAAAAAATCCCTCCCACACACAGAGGACATGTGATGATGTTTTATAATATGGTTTGGATACAGAGTGAAATGGCATTAGAAAATGCTTTGACCAGCCTTCTGGTCTCCTGGTGTCCTGAAACTTATGCTTCTTTGGTTGTATTAAAATAATAAAAATTAATCCTACTCTAGAGAAGGTATTTATCCTATAATGTGGCACAAATCTACAACTTAAGAACAGAGAGAAGGAGAAGAGGAAGGGATGGAGGATGTAGAAGTCATGGTTAAAAAGTCATGGTTAAAAATGAGATCACAATACATGAGATGAAAATGGAGATGCCCGATCTAAGGACACTAATAATCACATTTTAAAACTATTAATGAAGTACAAACATCATGGAACAAAATAAGATAAGATAGAAATTAAGATTATTGACATAGAGGAAAGAAACAAGATAATATAGAGAACATAGAGAATAAAGGTAGAGAACAAAGATTGAGGTATAGAGAAGAAAACAATCATACGGTTAATGGTTTCTCAGAAAAAGTAAGTTCAACAGAATAGAAAATAATATCTATTTAAAAATATCAAATTATTTCTCCAAAATAACAGAAGAATAAATCTGTGAACCAAAACAGCATCCTATATTCCTGGATATATTGATGAGTTGATACACTGATATATCCCATTTGATATTATACTTCAAGAATATAGGAATTATTCTTAAAAGGATTCAGGAGAAAAAGAAATAAGCTCTCTGAAAGATATATTGATGTATAAAAGAAAGTCATTCTGAAATATATAAGACTATGGCATAGGATACAGCAATGACTGAGTGAAAGAAAGAAGGAAAGAAAGGAAAAAAGGAGGGAGGAGGGAAGGGAGAAAGAGACTGGGAGGGAGGAAGGACTTGAAGATGAAATCCAGACAATTAATAAAATAATGAAAAAAGAAAGTGGAAGAGAACTAACTTACTCACATTTTAAAACAGGGAATCAATTGATAAAATTTAAAATTAAAATATAGTATTAGGCTGGGCACGGTGACTCACACCTGTAATCCCAGCACTTTGGGAGGCACAAGTGGATGGATCATTTGAGGACAGGAGTTCGAGACCAGCCTGGCCAACATAGCAAAAACCTGTCTTTACTAAAATACAAAAATTAGCCAGGCACGGTGGCACGAGCCTGTAATCCCAGCTCCTCGGGAAGCTGAGTCACGAGAATCGCTTGAACCTGGGAGGCAGAGGTTTTAGTGAGCCAGGATCGTGCCACTGCACTCAGGCCAGGGTGACAGAGTAAGACTCTGTTGCCAAAAAAAAAAAAAAAAAAAGTATTAAAATGTATAATTATTCAACCTCAATATTTTAAATTTTGTCTCTTAAACTTAGTGAAAATTTTAAATAAAGTAATATGGCTAAAATATTTATTGAAATTAACTCATTCATTTGTTCTTTCCTTAAAATATTTTATAAATTTAAAATATCATTTTTTGATGATGAACATGAATAATTTAATTCTACACTAACAAAATTGATTACTGCTTTCTCCTTAGCTGAAGTGTTTCTACTAATGTAATTGTCAAATTGGCTTATTTTTATCTTCCAGAGCATTTCTTAAATCACTTTCTGGTGCTTTATTCTCAATATATACAATGGCCTTCTCACTTTTGAATTTTCTCAGATAGAAAGTTTCTATATATTTTATCTTTGAAAAATATGTGTATGTGGTCTCTATATGCATACATTTGTACACATACCTCTCTCTCTAGCTATCTAATTTGTATTTATAGAGAAATATATTTTAGGATAACATTACGATGAACAGAATACAATCTCATCATTTCATAAAAAGACATAGGTTGGTATAATTTCTATTTTACACATGAGTAAAAAGTGATTTGGGTATTTTAAGTAACTTGCCAAGTTGTTAAATGGCCCAGGCTGAATTTTAATCTAGGTCTTCTGATTTTAAGTCTAAGGCTCCATTCTCTCATGGCCACCTTAGATTTTCCGTGAATAAGATTGTGAAAACACTGACTTCATGGGAATATTCTCTTTAAAACATTTTTGTAACACAGTATCAGAATAAAATAGTTTATAGAGGCTATTTTGCTCTTTGATTTTAGCCACATACTGGACTTTAGAAAGAGGAGATGGCATAGTAAGCAACTCTTTAAATTGTTTAAACAATGGAAGATGCCTTCCAGAAGTTATTGTCTACATAGGCACATTAGGTCAATTATGAAAATTGTTTAGATTAAACAATAAACACAGCAATACTATTTTTGAAATATTCATCATTATGTGAAATTGCTAAAACATGAAAAGTGAATATTAATTGAGAAGATATTTATTTTTTGTTACATTATTGGTATCTGTAACACTTAACTGGGCATAGTATAAAGTGAGTTTACTATCTCTCAGAATTCTAAGAATTCTATTGCAACCTCCGCAGCTTTTACCAGTGCAAGACTGTTTTAGGCAACAGTCTCTCTAGAGGCAAGTTTTAAGTACCTGGAAATGAATACAATGTGGAAGAGAAAAGGAAAGAATGGTGCCTTGTAAAAGAAAAGTCTGTGTAAGAAAAAAAGCAAAGAGTGAATAAAATTCTCATCCCATTACACTGCATTTGTGAATTTTCACTAATAAATACCACACAGCAATGAGGTAGGTCACTGGTGTTAACTAATGAAGTCTGAATTGATGTCTGATAAGATGGATTTTTAGCCGTGACAGTCTATCACCTCATAATTTGTTACTTAGCTCCCATCACTTATTCCAAATCTATAAAAAGTCTAATGAAGAATTAAGATGGGTCTTAAAAACCAGGAATTCTGACTTCTAGCCCTGTGAGATGGCAGGCAAGTCATTAAATCTTCTGCTCTAAATAATTGTGTTGATTTACTTAGTTTTCAAACCCAGTCATTATGGAAAGCCTTATTAATGCCCAAATACCTGTTAATAGCCAAAGTAGTGATGTATATTCTCTCATGTGCAATTTGATTTTCCTTCCTTTTATGGTTTCTATTGTACCAGTTTCAAGCCTAGGTAATGAAAGTGATGATCAAATGCCAAAATTACAAAGGTAAACTGTTAGAACAAACCCTGAAATGATAATTACTCAATGAGCATTAATTCTTTTTATTTCTCCATATTCCCTTATTCTTTTTTAGAAAATTAGATTTTCAGTTGACAAATAATAATTCTAGATATTCATGGAGTACAATGTGATGTTTGATATGTGTTTACCATCTGGAATGTTTAAATCATGCTAAGAAATAAACCCATCATCTCACACAATTGTCTTTTTTCTTACAAAATTTTTGATGCAATGGAAGACCATTAGAAACACTTGACAATTTATGCCTAGAAAATATTAGGTTAATTGCTCAGTTCATTCAGAGTAAATAAAAAACCAACAAGATCTTGTATTCAAATATTCGGTAGATTTTAATAGAAATTTCGAAGAAAAAAAAAAGAAGGGCATTTTTCACTTTGCTGAATCTATTAGAGAAAGTCAGCTCTCTATAATTTGTCCTATTCACTAGTCTTTCTGTATAATTTCCAGTGAGGTGTATTAACATTACCCTGGGGTCTATAATAATTTTACCTAATATGCTGAAATTGTATCTCTCCTCTAAAAGGTCAAAGGCCTCCTGACTCTGCTACTCAAGAATTATCTACAATTAGTGCTTTTCTTTTCTGTATACCATATCCTCGAGTAGCAAAGCAAGCTACTCGATTAAAAAAAAAAATTCTGATAATCTTATTTGCACTGGATTTTATCTTCTGGTGTATCATTGTTTTACAAAGGCTGTATTAAAGCTGCTGATATGTTTTAAATTTAATTCCCAGAAATATGTTTTCTGGACAAAGTTTCTTACCTCTACAGAACAGTTTATGTGTAGGACAACATAGAAGGAATGAAGAACTATATTTTTTTAAAGGTTTATCCCAGTTACTGTGTGTTTGAAAGAGGGAAGCAGAATGTAAGTAATTTATTTTATTCTATAGTATGTTAGATTTTATCGTAAAATAAACATACCTTGATCTTAAGATCTTGTAAGTTCGGCTTGGATAAATTAACCTGCTTATGCAATGAAATTTGTATGAAAATGGAGCCACTAACTAGCTCCCTTATTCAGATCCCTTTTTTTCCTATGTATCTAACAGATGACTGTAAATGTTTGAGTCCAGTTTTTACTGGCACATACTATGATTGAAGAGTTATAAAGAGAATTCCTAAGACAGAATTTATTAAGTTCTTTAGGTTCAAATATAGATTATTTATTTAGAGTGCAACTCACTGGATTTGGTTTTCAAGTTAAAAGAATTTTCACCCTTCAAATTTTCAAAAAATGTAATTTTCCACTCTCTCATAGTATAAACTCCTCTGTAATCAAGTGGTTATTACACTATTGTCAATGACAAATACCAATTGAATCACTTGAAGAATAACATGTAAAATTCTGCCATTTTATCTTGTTTTTTTAATCAACCATTTTAAATACAGTATATATTACTACCCTCACTTTAAAAAAAGGAGACTGACTAAGTGACAAAGGTCACACAACTGGATTAAATGTTTCCATCGAGATAGCCCAGGATTATTGGCAAAATTGTGGTGATCTATTTATTATGTGATAATAATTTTGGGCCAAATTCATGTTTGTACTCCTAGGTATGTAGATGTTGGGGAGACAGGACTGGCAATTTATGGGGAGATTAGCATTAGTATGTGTATAAAGTGGGGAACTGGGGACCCAGGATTTGTGGGGAGTGTATTCTGGAAAGTTGAGGTACAATCAGGACAGGGAATAAATGCTTACCCATTTCCTTTCCAAAACATTAGTTTATGAAAGCATACTTCCTTTTTTGTTTGTTTGTTTTATGTAGGGAGTTACAATTGACTCAAATGGTAACAATAATATATTTCATTCATTGAACAATGCTTGCTCATCAGATGTTTTATATATTCCATCTACAGCCTTTAAAGGACTGTCCCTTATTTATCTCTGTCTTTTTAGCCCATAGAAAAGTCAACTAGTCTATATTAGATGTTTAATAAACAAATTTGTGTTATTTCTCTAATCTTTCCAGCAATCCTACAAGGTAGATATCATTTCCACCTCTTTTGGAAGAAAGTAATTTATCAGCTCTAAATCAAAAACCCATGCTTGTCCTACACTACTAAGCTGAGGCCATTGATGAGAGATATTTCGGATATATTTTTTCAAATCTATGGTTTTACCCAAAATAAATGATTGTCAATCTATTAATTTCATTTTTATTTATATGTATATCAGAGCCTGTATTATTCAAAGCTATGGGGTGGCCTCCTAGCATATTCTCATGTTTTAGGGCTAACTGGGGGCTGAGGGAAGAGGCATTTTAAAAGTGTTTTCATTATTTTTTTTTGGAAGAATCTGAAGCTTTCATTAATATCCTTTATTTGAAATAACCCAGATTCAAGGAGATATTTTATACAATAGGCAAGGGCATTCTGGCTAATAAGATTTAAGAAGTTCTGTGAAAGTAGGCAAGCCTGCACTGTTCTCTCTCTATTTCCTGTTACAATAAGAAATCCTTTCTCTCTGAGAATAGAAGCAGAAAGAACAGCAATTTAAGCAGAATAAAAAAAGCTTTTTCTGATTGATCTCCTTCAGTGTTTTTTTTTTTTTTTTTTTTTTTTTTTTTTTTTTTTTGGCATTTTTGTCTTTTGATATGTGGCTTCTTTAGCATTATTTTAGCTGTGTCTGAAAATAACCAGGTCTCTTCTCTTTCAATTTTTTTAATAAGGGAATGTCTCTTATTATTTTATGGGAGACAACAACAACAAAAACGTTTCACTATTACAGAGGAAGACCTGAAATTTTAAATGGACATTACTTTTAAAACATCTAGAGTTTTGAAATAATTTCTAAAAGCCGCAAGACAACAAAGCCCAGGAATGAGGTAGTAGAGCTGGTATCATAGACCAACATGCTCGCAAAGTCTCCTTCCAGACAGTAGTCAAGGTTAACAAAACAAAGTAGTTTCCTGAGTTCCAAAGGCCTTGGCTAGAACTCCCAAGCATTTATATTGACTTTTGATCCAAAAGCTGAGTACCCACCCAGGAAAAGTAGTGGGTCTATATATCTTCTTTAAACTCAGAATAACATTAGCATCATCATATAATACATTTAGAAAATAAAACCAGAAAAAAGTGTAATGTTGGAAAAACTAAGAGCTCCTGTGAGGAAAAATACTCTGTGTCTGTAAGAGGGAAGCTACCAATAGCTGTAGAACAACCTCCAGCTTCTCCCAGGAGTGGATAGTGGTGACCCCGCAGTCAGAAAACCTCTGAGTGAACCTGTGAAGACCTCCTGAATGAACGTAAATAGAGGTGGCAGTCACACGTTTCCACTGGTCCACTAGGTTACTTTCATCATTTCTCCTTCTTTGTCCTTAAATTAATTTTATCACTCTTAAAATGCAATAAATGTGATCCTCCTTGCAGTTTTAACTGACTGGTTTTATGCTTTCTTTAGATGCAACATACAGGAATATTTTACTGTTCCATTCTATAAAACCCTTTCTCAACTCTATTTTTCCTTAACTGTCATCCTAGATAAAAGAGCAAACTCTAATTCTACCCCAATTATTTGTTCTTAATCCACTTGTGCTATTCTTTTTTTTCTCTCTCTCTCTTCAGTTCCCATCTTCATTAGTCTCTTGCCTTCTTTTGTCCCAAGAGGAAGAACACTATGAACTTCACCTGGGTTTCCTTACCTTCTGACTTTCAGGGTTTCAGTAATAATTACCAGCAAGAAATCTGAGGGTAAGAGGAGAGAGCCCAGGGTACCTATATCCTTCTCTCATCCAATCCTGTCTGTTGTGGCATTGTTTTGCAGAGGCTATGTCTTCCTACAAGGCTGTAGCTCTTATCCAGGATCCCCTCCAACATGGACAATAGCTCTTGCTGGATTCTGGCAACAGCCTGCCTCCTCATGATTCATTAGACCAAAGGGTAGTAATGACTTTTTGTTGGGGTTAGTTCCTGTGTGTTTGCTTCATCTTCCCTAGTTAGTTCCTTTCACCTTCTTTACTTTGTAAGTGCTCATTTCATTAAATTCTTTTTAACTACCCTCTTGAACATGTCAGCTGATTCTTGCTAGGAACTTATGTAAGAACCACTATTGCATATGAGGTTAGATAAGAATCCAGATTTTTTTTCTCTTCATAGGGAGGTATTCTCCCAATTCCATCTATTAGACAGTCCCATTTGACTTGTGATTCCAGTTTTGGTTCTCATGTATTCCTGGATCTATCTCTGTGCTTTGTACACTATGCCATCATTCCTTTCATTTTGTACAAGTACCAGAACATTTTTATCCTTATATCTTGATACCTTGCAGGGTAACTTTATCCTTGTATAAGTCAGGATAGACTAGATTCTGCTGCAGCAAAAATGTTGCTTTTGTTTTCCTATAGGTATCTTGGTTATTTTACATGTTAATTCCAAAATACTTTAATAATTTTTTAAAAGATTGGTTTTAGAGCAGTTTTAGGTTCACAGCAAAATGGAGAGGAAGGTACAGAGATCTTCTGTATACACCCTGCCCCCAGACATACATAGCTTCTCCCATTATAAACACTTTCCAGGGTAGTACATTTGTTACAACTGATACACCTACAATGACACGTGATGATACATCAGTATCACCCAAAGTCCAACATATAAATTAAGGTTCATTCTTGTTGTACATTCCATGGGTTTGGAAAAATACATGACATACATCCACCATTATAGTATCATAGATTATTTTGCTGCCTCCCAAGTCCTTTGTGTTCTGCCTATTGATTCCTTCTCCCCACCAAACCCCTGGCAGCCACTAATCTTTTTGCTGTTTCCACAGTTCTGCTTTTTCCTAATGTTGCATAGTTGAAATGAAGTAGATACAGACTTTTTAGATTTTTTCTTTCATTTGGTATGTATTTAAATTCCTCCCATGTCTTTCATAGCTTTATAGCTCATTCTTTTCAGTACTGAACAATATTCCATTGTCTGAACAATAAACCACAGTTTATTTATCCATTCATCTACAGAAGAACTTGTTGGTTACTTCCAAGACTTGGCAATTTTGACTTAAGCTGCTATAAACATCCATGGGCAGGTTTTTTTTGTGATCATGAGTTTTTAATTCCTTTGGGTAAATATTAAATAGCATGATTGTGGAATCATATAGGAAGAGCATATTTAATGTTGTGTAAAATCGCTAAACTGTTTTCCAAAGTGGCTGTACCTTTTTGCATTCCCCAGCAATGAATGAGCATTCCTGTTGCTCCACATCTTCTCTAGCATTTGGTGGTGTCAGTGTTCTGGGTTTTGGTCATTCTAATAGGTGTGTATGGGTATATCACTGTTGTTTCATTTGCATTTCCTTGATGGTATATGATATAGAACATCTTTTCATATGCTTGTTTGCCATCTATACATCTTTGGTAAGGTGTCTGTTAAGGTCTTTGGCTCATTTTTTAAATTTGTAGTTTGCATTCCTTAAGAGTTTTTTTTATAGTTTGGATAACAGACCTTTGTAAGTCTTTTGCAAATTTTTTTTCTCAGATTGTGGGGCTTATAGTTTTATTCTTTGACAGTGTCTTTCTCACAGCAGAAATGTTGTAATTTTAATGAAGTACAATTTATTGATTTTTTCTTTCATAGACTGTGTCTTTGGGGTTATCCCCCAAATTGTCTAGATTTTCTCCTATGTTATTTCCTATGACTATGCATTTTGCATTAAAGTCTATAATTCATTTTATGTTAATTTTTATAAAGCATGAGTTCTGTGTCTAGGTTAATTTTTTTGCATGTGGGTGTCCAATTGTTCTAGCAACATTTGTGAATAGATAAAATACATTTTAGTTTTGATATTATGAAAAATATTATTGTTACTGTTATTATGTATTTATGGTTACTTACTGGTGATATGAATAAATTCCTATTAGTTTTAACACTGATCTCTTGATTTAGTCAGTTTTTCTATATAGATGTTCACATTGTTAACAAATAATTGGTTTTATTTTTTCCCCTTGCAGTTTTTATGCATCCTTGCATCTAATTTCATTTTCTTTTCATATATGTTAACCAAAACCAATACTATGTTAAATATTAGTAGAGGTAGTGGGCATCCTTGTTGAGCCAAGGGCATGAGCCAAAAACATACGTAAAATAATGTTTTAATAAAATGTAAAATCTGGGCCGGGCATGGTGGCTCATGCTTGTAATCCCAGCACTTTGGGAGGAAAAGGCCGGCAGATCACTTGAGGTCAGGAGTTCCAGATCATCCTGGCCAACAAGATGAAACCCTGTCTCTACTAAAAATACAAAAATTGAGCCAAGAGTATGAGCCAAAATCTATCCAATATGTAAAATAATGTTTTAATAAAATGTAAAATCACTGTCTCTCTCTCTCTCTCTCTCTGTCTCTCTCTTTCTATATATATATTTATATATACATATATATATACTCGCTTCTCCAGTTCTTTTAGTTGTGATGTTAGGTTGTTAATTTGAGATATTCCTAATTTTTTAATGTTGATGTTTAATGCTATAAATTTCCCCTTAACACTGCCTTAAGTGTGTCCCAGAGGTTCTGGTATGTTGTAACTTTGTTCTCATTAGTTTCAAAGAAGTTCTTGATTTCTGCCTCAATCCCAATCACAATGACCACAAAAAGAATAAAATACCTAGGAATACAACTAACCAGGGAGGTGAAAGATATCTTCAATGAGAATTACAAAACACTGCTCAAAGAAATCAGAGATGACAGAAACATGTTAGAGAACATCCCATGCTCCTGGATAGGAAGAATCAGTATCATTAAAATGACCATATTGCCCAAAGTAATTACAGATTCAATGCCATTTGTATCAAAACACCAATGATATTCTTCAGAAAACTAGAAAAAAAATTTTTTTTTTAATTCATATGGAACCAAAAAGAAAAAAAGAAAAAACATAAAGAGCCAAGGCAATCCTAAGCAGAAAGAACAAAGCAGGAGGCATTATGTTCCCCTACTTCAAACTATACTACAGGGCTGTAGTAGTCAAAACAGCATGGCACTGGTACAAACACATATACCAATGGAACTGAATAGAGAGCCTAGAAATAAGGCTATACACCTACAACTATCTGATCTTTGGCAATGCTGACAAAAATGAGCAATGGGGAAAGGGATCCCTCTTTAATAGATCTTGCTGAGGTCAGCTAAGCCAGTTGACTGAAAGATTGAAACTGGACCCCTTCCTTACACATATGCAGAAATCAACTCAAGATGGATTGAAGACTTAAATGTAAAACCAAAAAGTATAAAAACCCTGGAAGATTTACCTAGGTAGGTAATACCTAGCTCCCTCTGGACATAGGAATGGGCAAAGATTTTATAACGAAGACACCAAAAGCAATTGCAATAAAATCATAAATTGACAAATGAGATCTAAGAAAACTAAAGAGTTTCTAAAGAAACTATCAACAGAGGAAACAGACTACAGAATGGGAGAAAATTTTTGCAAACTATGCATCTGATAAAGGTCTAATATTCAGCATCCATAAGAAACTTAAACAAATTTACAAGCAAAGGCAAACAACCCCATTAAAAAGTGGGAAAAGGACACGAACAGATGCATTTCAAAAGAAGACATTCATGCACCCAACATGCATATGAAAAAAAGCTCAATATCACTGATCATCGAGGATTACAAATCAAAACCACAATGAGATACCATAATACCAGTCATAATGGCTCTTATTAAAAAATCAAAAAATAACAGATGCTGGCAAGGTTGTGGAGAAAAGAGAACACTTTTATGCTGTTAGTGGGAGTGTAAATTAGTTCAACCATTGTGGAAAGCAGTTGGGTAATTTCTCAAAGACTTCTTAAAACAGAACTATCATTTGACCCAACAATCCTATTACTGATGTATACTTAAAGGAATATAAATCATTCTATTATAAAGACACATGCATACATATGTTCATTGAATATTGTTTTATTATGTTTATGGCATCATTTGCTGAACAAAAGTTTTAATTATTAGTCTTTAAATTATGGTTTTGTGTTTTAAAAATTCTTTATTATTCAGCCATCAGATAGATATTTATTTTCTTCCGGAAGTTTTAGAGTGTTATTTTTTATTTTGAATACTTAAACCATTCACAATTATTATTATTTTTTTTTTATTATACTTTAAGTTCTAGGGTACATGTGCATAACGTGCAGGTTTGTTACATATGTATACTTGTGCCATGTTGGTGTGCTGCACCCATCAACTCGTCAGCACCCATCAGGTCATCATTTATATCATGTATAACTCCCCAATGCAATTCCTCCCCCCTCCCCCCTCCCCATGATAGGCCCCAATGTGTGATGTTCCCCTACCGGAGTCCAAGTTTCCTCATTGTTCAGTTCCCACCTATGAGTGAGAACATGCGGTGTTTGGTTTTCTGTTCTTGTGATAGTTTGCTAAGAATGATGGTTTCCAGCTGCATCCATGTCC
>NW_016803441.1:645153-679823 GCF_001698545.2 Rhinopithecus bieti | reverse complement strand
CCCAATGCAATTCCTCCCCCCTCCCCCCTCCCCATGATAGGCCCCAATGCGTGATGTTCCCCTACCGGAGTCCAAGTTTCCTCATTGTTCAGTTCCCACCTATGAGTGAGAACATGCGGTGTTTGGTTTTCTGTTCTTGTGATAGTTTGCTAAGAATGATGGTTTCCAGCTGCATCCATGTCCCTACAAAGGACGCAAACTCATCCTTTTTTATGGCTGCATAGTATTCCATGGTGTATATGTGCCACATTTTCTTAATCCAGTCTGTCACAGATGGACATTTGGGTTGATTCCAAGTCTTTGCTATTGTGAATAGTGCCGCAATAAACATACGTGTGCATGTGTCTTTGTAGTAGAATAATTTATAATCCTTTGGGTATATACCCAGTAGTGGGATGGCTGGGTCATATGGTACATCTAGTTCTAGATCCTTGAGGAATTGCCATAGTGTTTTCCATAATGGTTGTTGCTTTTTACAATGTGTTCTCTGAACCATTTATTTATCTGCCATGCCATTCAATTTTTGTTATAAATAAAGTTTCCTTACCCTTGAGGATTTTTTCCTGGCTATCTGTTCAGTTTCTTTGGTCTGCTAGATTATACCTGTGCTGTACTAAAATATTTTATGTAATATTATACTTGATAACTAGAAACAGCTCTATTTTATCATTTTTCTTCAAATTTTTTTGGTTCTTTGGTTTTTTATGTAAATTTTAGGGTCAACTCTCAAAATTCAACAACAAACTTTATTTTTGTTATTTAAATGAACTTTCATAACATTTGCATATTAACTTCTTGTTAATATATCAATCTTCATGATAAAGATTGCTAAATAAGCAATCTCCATGATATTCATCTTTATGACATACTCCATTCATGTCTTCTTTTGTGAACATCAACAATATCTTTTCTATTTTCTCATAGAAATATTATGAGTATTTTGTTAGATATATTTCCTGGAATCTTAGACTTTCTGGGGCTATTTTAAAAGTTCTTTTAAAACCGTATTTTGAAGTGGTCATTGCAGGTGACATAGGAAACATATTGCTTTTTGCCTTGATTTCTTCTCTTTGTCTGGTTTTCATATTTTTTTTACCAGCTTTATTTTGAATAATAACTGAATAATATCTTTTCATCCTCCCTTATCAATCTTTCTGTGAGATCCTACTTTAGATGCATTTTCTGTAAACAACATATAGTTAGATATATTTAATCTACTTTGATTAACTTTGTCTTTTATTTGATGATTTCAGTGAATCAACATGAGTTAGTGGTGATTTGGAATTAATCCTATGGTTTTTTTATTTAATTCCTTTTTCATCGTACTTTTTCCACTCTTTTCCTTCTACATCCTTAATGAATGCTTTTAGCTATCAGTAACAGAAAATCTTACTTAGAATGAAGAAACAAATGAAATTATTTTTCTAATGTAACAAGAAATCTAGATGTAGGTATAGGTTTACCACCTCAATAATGGTTTTAGGAATTGGGTTTGTTCTTTATTTTGCTCTGTTTTCTTTCTTTTTTTTTTTAGATGGAGTCTTGCTCTGTTGCCCAGGCTGGAGTTCAATGGCTGTAATTTTTATTATTCGTTTTCATCATTTTTGTCTCATGGTTGCAAGATGCCTGCTACATATCCAGGGATTACTTTTGCCTCCTGGACAATACTATTGGTAAGGGACATAAGGGTTTTACATCACAGGGTTCTTGCAAAGACAAAATGAACTAATAGAGTGCTCAGCATATTTTAAGCTCTCAATAGGTGTTAGTTATCAACAGTTGTTCTATAACAGAAATTACTCCTTACCATCCAGTTACTGTAAACCTGTTTCTGACTCAAAGTTCAGCTAATATGCTGTACTACATTTGGTTGGCAGGAACACCACATTAATAACTCCAGAGGGTACCATTCACAAACTGGTTTATGTGAATAGTGCCTCTCGAAATTGGCTGTTTACATCCTACTTGTCCATCTATGGGCAGTACTGGTTTCAGGCCTCTTATTAAATGAGACATTCAAGATTATTACTGTTCTTGATAAATGCAAAATACAATTGCCATTAAAGTTGAAATTATTAAGTAGAGAATTTAGTAATCTACCTCAAATCAACTAATAGAATGTTTGTTCTGTGGACTAATTGCTACGGTTCCCCATTTCCTTTGAAAACCTATGAATTTTCAGTCTTCTGGATTGATTTAAGTTAACCACCACTCTCTCCCAAGATGCCTTCTTAACAAAAAATACCTGTCATATCCCCAAGTGCTTGAACAGCAAAATAAGCCTCTTATTATTATTATTATTTTTTTTTGAGACGGAGTCTTGCTCTGTCGCCCAGGCTGGAATGCAGTGGCGCGATCTCTGCTCAATACAAGCTCTGCCTCCCGGGTTCAGGCCATTCTCCTGCCTCAGCCTCCCGAGTAGCTTATTTCTTCTTATACTCAGTTTACATAGTGATACTACAAATAAGTGGTTACTAACAATATTAGAATTCTTCTAAGCCCACATATGTCTGACATTTCCTCAAATGGTAAAGATAGAATCTGTTACAAAAATTTATATTTTTGAGACAGTCTCAAAATAAATAAATAAAGAAGCTTGAAATTATAAAAATAACATGGGTGAATCATAATATTCAGATTGGCTGTTGTATGTTGAGAGTACACAATTTGATGCTGCAGGGATTGGGCTATAACTTTAGCTCATATAATTTAATTCTTGGGAACAGACTCAAATAAAAATAGTTCTTCATAGTGGATTTGTATGAGTTTTCTGAGAAAGAAGAAGAGTAAACTATTTTTAAATAATCAAAACATTAATAAATATTCAACAAATAAATAAGCAGTGAAAAGAAATAAATTAATAAATAAAAAATCAATAGATTTTTTAAAATTTTCATTTACCCAAATTAATTTATAAAAATTCTTCATTTCGGATAAGGTAAAGATCATGCTCCTGACAATGTTTAATATAAATTTAATTAAATATCTTTATTATATTATGGTTTACAATGTAAAGAAAATGCTATTTCTTGTTTGTTTGTTTATTTCTTCTAAAAATAACCAACAACCCCCGTCTCCCAAAAAATCCCAAAACAGGATATATGTGCAGAACGTGTAGGTTTGTCCCACAGGTACACGTGTGCCATGGTGGTTTGCTGCACCTATTTACCCATCCTTGAAGTTTCCTACCTTCACCCCCTACCCCCAACAGGCCCTGATGTGTGTTGTTCCCCTCTCTGTGTCCATGTGTTCTCAATGAGTAACTGCCATTTCCACTAATGCATGTAATTACATTTGTGTTGTTATGATATATATTGGTTTTCATCCAGGGTTCCTGGTTTATAACTCCCACAGCCCTTCTTCCAGTCTTTTGTTATAATGTTAGGTGTGTGAGGCCTCAGGGGCAGGCCTCAGGGAGCAGAATCTCTCTCCTGCCATCCTTTCAGCTGCCTCAAGGCAGAACTCTCCTCTCACCTTTCTGATGTGGGTCTTAAGACCCTCCCCAGGGAAGGTCCCACCCTGTACTCTGTGGGAAGAAATGCTGACATCATGAAGCTTCCATAAAACCCCAAGAGGATTAAGGAGCTTCTGGAGAGCTGAACACATGGAGGTTCCTGGAGGGTGGCATGCCCAGGGTGGGCATGGAGGCTTCTCGCCCCTTCCCTCATACTTTACCCTGCACATCTCTTCATCTGTGTCCTTTATAGTAAACCTGTAAATGTAAGGTTTCCTTGAGTTCTGTGAATTGTTTCAGCAAATTAATCATACCCACAAAGGAGACCACAGGAACCCTAACTTGAAGCCAGTCGGTCGGAAGTTTCTAAGGCCCAGACTTGTGACTTGTATAGGTATTGGGAAGCAGACTTGGGGACTGAGCCGTCCGCCGGTGGGATCTGACATTAGTTCCAGGTAGATAGTGTTGGAATTAAATTGGAGGCCACCCAGCTGGTATCTGTAATTTGGTGTGTGGGGAAAACACCCCCTAACCTCTGACATTTGGTCACAGAAATCTCTGTTGCTTGTGGTGTGAGAATTGCGGAAAAACATGATTTGAGGAGAGTTTTCTTGAAATAACATTCCCTTTCTTTTCCAGAAAATATCTTCTATATATAAATGCTCAGTTACAGCATGCAAACTACTAATAATTTATTTCATTATTTTCATTTATTTTACTTAAATCACAGGGGCTGGCTATGTCTGTTTTAGAGGACTGATTTTACACTGCATCCAATATTGTAAATCTACTCTGGCAGTATATGCTTAGCCAGAAGAAGTTGAAAGAGAAGAGAGTAGAATGCTGTATTTCTGGAAATAGTTTTCATGTCACATATAAAAATGATATACTAAATGAATTATGTATAAATTCTAAATGAGCTTTGAAACTTTTTTACGTTAATATAAAATAGTATAGAATATCAAAATCCATTTCAGAAATTTACCACAGTTCACTGTTGTTTTTCATTTCAAGCAAAACTCTTCTAAAGTTTCCATAATATAAATATATTTGAAAGTGTCTTATATGTAAGTACATACAGAGATGCCCTAACCCAATCTCTTATTTTATCTGTCTAGTATCTTTTCTCCTCTTTCACCACTATCTTGAGAATATCTACTCCCAAATGCATATGGTTCTCTTAAGCTGGAAACTACCATATCGATTTTCTTTGTCACGATGATTGTTCCAGATAGGTGCATCTGACCCACATAGGAAAACTCAGAGTGCTTCACTGAGGATGTTAGACATATTTTCTCCTTTGAGTCAAGAGTGTAAAACTGGGCCTCAAAGCAGCCAGCAACTTCATCCCTTGCCTCATAAAATAGCCTAAGAAAAGGCCAACTTTCAGAGAAAAGCTGAGAAAAGATGTGAGAAATAAACAGGCTTAGGCTGGTATTTTCTGAGACTATAATATCTACACGTGAATTTCTTAGTATGGCCACCAGTAAACATTCTTTGGTTTTGCGTTTGTTTGTGTAGTTTTCCGTCTCTTACCAACGAAAAATATTGCCTTATCTTAGAGTTAAAGAAATATGACATTAAAAAATTGCACCCTACAGGGCTGGGTGCGGTGGCTCATGGCTGTAATCCCAGCACTTTGGGAGGCCGAGGTGGGCGGTTCACGAGGTCAGGAGATTGAGACCATCCTGGCTAACGTGGTGAAACCCCGTCATCTCTACTAAAAATACAAAAAATAAATAAATAAAATAAAATAAATAAATAAAATTAGCTGGGCGTGGTGGTGGGATCCTGTAGTCCCAGCTACTCTGGAGGCCAAGGCAGGAGAATGGCATGAACCCAGGAGATGGAGCTTGCAGTGAGCTGAGATCGCGCCACTGCACTCCAGCCTGGGCAACAGAGCGAGACTCCGTCTCAAAACCAACCAAACAAACAAACATAAATTGCACCCTAGATTTAATGAAAAACAAATGTTAAAATTATTCGATATTGTTTTTAAATTAATTAAAAATAATTTAGGTATAATGGAACATAAAGAATATATCATAAGAACTCATGCAATGGCTGGTCAGCTTAAGAAATCAAACAAATTCAGATGAAGCCAATAGGGTAAGCCATTCCCAATTGCTTCCCTCTCTCTCACCCCTGAAGTAATCATTATTAACTTGATTATTATAATTACCTTGTTATTTTAATTATATATAATTATATGTGTATAGCTTTATGTATTACATGTATGTATTATAGACATACATACATGAATCCGGAAGCAAAGGCAAATTCTTAGCCCTTCTCACTGTGTTAAATGATAAACCTGATACAAGACATCATCATTTCTTTCCTGAATAATTGCAACAAATATTTGGAGGTCTTTCTTCTTTGACCCTTTTTTCCCTTCAGAATTTTCTCAAAAGAGTAGTTAGAATCATTCTTTTAAAACTTGAGCCAGACTGTTTCATTCCTCAGCTCAAAACCCTCCAACACTGTCCCACACCACGTTGTAAGTGAGAGTTCTTGAAGTATTCAACAAGGCTTCTATTCTCTCCCTGACCTCACCACCTACCATTCTCTCCACTGCTCACTTCACCTGGGTCGTACTTTTCCTGAAGGTGCTGGGCACACTTCTGCTGGTCAGCCGGGAACGTTATTTGTAGGATTCACACAGCTCTCTCCCTCATTTTCTTCAGTGATTACCCAAATGTCATCTTCTCGTGAGGCCTTTCCAGATAACATTATTTCCAACTTAGTGTTTTTTTTTTTTTTTAATTGCAGATGCCCAGAATTGAATTGCCCGTATTCATCAATTCACAGCACACAACCACCTAATTAACATCTGTCTCTGCAAGAACCTGTATTTGTTTGGTACTTTGTTTAGTTTATATTTTTCCCTTGCATCTTACTAACTTTATCATCCTCATTACCCTCCCAACTAAAGGCAACCAATCTTGAGTATTTAGTGTATTTCTTTTCAATCCAACTTCTATGTATTTGTTTACATGAGTGTTTACAAAAAGATATATCTGTGAGAATATCTAGTTTGGCTTTCTTTTTATTCTGAACTAAAATAATATCATGCTATGCATCTCATTATTTTTACTAATTTATTTCTCACTCAAATCTATGCTTTTGAAATCTATTGATTTTATTATATGTAGATCTAGATAATTTTTTTTTTCTGACATTTGCATGGTATTCCATTACCTGCCTATAATATATTTTATGTATCTGTTCCTCTAGTTATGGAGAAATAAATATATTGCCTCCAGACTTTTACAATCACAAAAAACTGGAAAGCATTTTTTTCTTTCTTTCTTTTTTTTTTTTTTTACGGAGTCTCGCTCTGTCACCCAGGCTGGAGTGCAGTGGCGCTATCTTAGCTCATTGCAAGCTCCGCCTTCCAGGTTCACGCCATTCTCCTGCCTCAGCCTCCCGAGTACCTGGGACTACAGGCGCCCGCCACCATGCCCGGCTAATTTTTTATATTTTCAGTAGAGATGGGGAAGCATTTCTTTACTAATGCCTTTGTAAATGTGTACTTCCCAAATAATTTAAGTTTCTTTGGTATTATTTTATATTTCATTTTTTCCTTTAGCATCACAAAACAATTATTCTTTATTATCCTAGGACAGTGGTCCTCAACCTGTTTGGCACTAGAGACTGGTTTTGTGGCAGACAATTATCCCATGGATTGAGGGTTATAGGGAATGGTTTCAGGATGAAACTGTTTCATCTCAGATCAACAGGCATTAGATTCTCATAAGGAGCACACAACCTAGATCCCTCACATACGCAGTTCACAATAGTATTCACATTCCTAAGAGAATCTAATGCCATTGCTGATCTGGCCTGGTTACTAACAGGCCACAGACCAATACAGGTCTGTGGTCCTAGGGTTGGGGACCCCTGTACTGGAAGAAATAAAGCTTTCAAAGTTATAAGCTAAGAAATTATTCCATGTATTTCTATAGCCCTCTGTCTTCCAATCTCTCACTCCTTTCAGCTCATAGTTTTGCAAAAGAGATGGAACTTAAAAAGATCATTACAATTACAGCATCATTGGTGCAATGATGGAGGCACTGACAGGAGCAAGAGAAAATTTCCTTAACAGAGCAAGCTGGAGAGTGCCCACAGATAAGTTCTTGAAAAAGGTAAGCTGAGGGGTGGGTCTCAAAGGATGAACAGGTGTTTTCCAGGATCAAGCATTTTGGGAAGGGGTGATCACATTAAGCAAAGAGAACAGCAGGAGCAAATGTAACAAGAGAAACTGCAGAGCCTGTGTGGAAGACTCCACACAATTTTGATATAACCAGATGCAAAGTGGGAGAAAGGACATGTCAGGAGATAAAGTGGAGAAGTAGAAAGAGGGGCTGGTTGTGTTAAAACCTAGCTAGAGTTATATGGTTGATGGGGTCCATAGAAACATTTTATGCTTGAAAGTGACAAAATCAGATTAGAAAGGTGCTGTTAAAGAGATGTGAAGATGATGATAATTCATCTTCAAAAATTTCAAAGGTAGATTAGGAGATCAATGTGGACACTAGACATTTCTTTTGGTGAGATGTGATGGAAACCTAAACTTAGGCAGTAGTTAGAATGAAAAAAAGGAAAGAAATTTAAGAAATACGGAAAAGGTAAAATCTGCAAGTATTTGGCAATTGCCTAACTGTGGAAATGAGACAGTGATTAGAAGAATAATGTAACTGAAACCAAACCTGAGATATAAAATGCAGGAGGAGAAGAAATTTACAGGTTAAGAGCCATAGTATTTTCTTCTATCCTTTAGCAAAATGAACAAAACTAAAATCTGATATATTTTTCTATACCAATAAATTTGCATATTTAGAGTTTTAAGTCTTCTTAAAAGTTTGTTTAAATCGTTAACAAATTATTCTTAAACAATTATGTTTAAGTAACATAAAATTGTATATTTCCATAACATATCTCCATGTTATCATGTTTGCCATTACAACAATTCAACCTAGATTGATTCTAGATCATATTTTGCAAAATGAATAATTAGTGACTCATTAATTAATAAAGACACGACTTTTTGTTTTGATACTTTAAGTTCTGAGGTACATGTGCAGAACGTGCAGGTTTGTTGTAGGTATACACGTGCCATGGTGGTTTGCTGCACCCATCAACCTGTCGTCTACATTAGGTATTTCTCCTAATGCTATCCCTCCCCTAGCTCCCATCCCCCAGCAGGTCCCAGTGTGTGATGTTCCCTGCCCTGTGTCCATGTGTTCCATTGTTCATCTCCCACTTATGAGTGAGAACATATGGTGTTTGGTTTTCCGTTCTTGTGTTAGTTTGCTGAGAATAATGGTTTCCAGCTTCATCCACGTCCCGGTAAAGGACATGAACTCATCCTTTTTTATGGCTGCATAGTATTCCATGGTGTATATGTGCCACATTTTCTTTATACAGTCTATCATTGATGGGCATTTGGGTTGGTTCCAAGTCTTTTCTATTGTGAACAGTGCCGCAATAAACATACGTGTGCATGTATCTTTATAGTAAAATGATTTACAATCCTTTGGGTGTATACCCAGTAATGGGATGGCTGGGTTAAATGGTTTTTCTAGTTCTAGATCCTTGAGGAATCACCACACTGTCTTCCACAATGGTTGAATGAATTTACACTCCCACCAACAGTGTAAAAGTGTTCCTATTTCTCCACATTTCTCCAGCATCTGTTGTTTCCTGACTTTTTAATGATTGCCATTGTAACTGGCATGAGATGGTATCTCATTGTGGTTTTGATTTACATTTCTCTAATGGCCAGTGATGATGAGCTTGTTTTCACATGTTTGTTGGCTGCATTATTATCTTCTTTTGAGAAGATGACACAACTTTTGAAAGCAGGGTTTTAAATAACTCAATAATTTCATCTCATTCTATTGTTTTAACCAGTGCCACGATTATTTCCAGGAGTATTTTAGTAGAATATTTTATTTAAAATATATTTAAATGTTTTATTAAGAAAACTATGGACAAGAAAGCGATTAACTTTAATTTTTATAAAAGTTTAAAATATCACATGACATGCTAGACAAATCTCAATCTGAGACTGCTAATCCATGTTCCTAAAGTCGCAAGAAAATGACATTCTGAAAGTAGATCATATTCAGAGCTCTAAAACACCCATAAACCAATGAGCAACAGCTCATATTAATTTTACTCAGATAAACTCATGGCTGACTATTAAAAAAAACCTGTAAATTGACTGAGGAATAACACAGCAATCTCAACAAAAAACTAAATTGCAAAATTTGACCTACATTTTGACCCAGCCAAGTCATCATTAATTAAAAGGAAATGAATTCAAACTATCAGACTACCAAAAGTAATAAACACTTGAAGAAAAAGCTGTCTTGAAAATAAATTGTTGAGAAATAGTTCCTGTTCATTTGGCCTCTTGCAGTAAATGACATCATTATAAACTACCTTTTCCACCAATTAAAATAGAAGTCAAAGAGAGCATGCCTCTGCTTAGCTAAACATAGAACCATAGAATGTAAAATGGACTCAGGCACTTCAGCACTAAAAGATGGCTTCAACTAATAAGTGTATTTCTCTGATTTAATGTCGCATTAATGAATGAAAGAAATATTTTTTTAAAAGCAAAATAATAACTCAGTTAACCGCCTTACTCTAGAAGATGTAGTATTTTGATCAGTTACATTTCTTCTGGTTCAAGAAATTCCTTAATGTTCTCAGCAAACTTTCTGAAATATGTATAGCAACATTTAAGTCTTCCCAAAAATAGCATTGTAATTTCTTGTGATGAGCCTGCTTTTCATACCTTATGGTAGCATTCTGAATTTCTGATCTCTTTGTATAATACCATAGATGCATAAAATACAAAGTATTAAACTAATTCTTCTGCCGTTTTCAGGATATGCCTTAAATGTTTTAATTAAAAATGTCAAATCCTTCCTCTAAGACTTGTCTGCCAGTGATTTTCTGCCTTTACTGAGAGTGCTCCACACACACACTCACATACTAATCAGAATATGGAAGAATGTAATTGAATAAATTCTTTAAGTAACGTAAAATTGTGTATTTCCAGAACACATCTCCATATTATCATGTTTGCTATTATAACAATTCAGCCTAGACTGATTCTACATAATATTTCTGCAAAATAAATAGTGACTCATTAATTAATAAAGACAACCTTTAAAAGCAGGTTTTAAAATAACTCAATTATTCTATCTCATTCTGTTCTTTTAATCTGTACCACAATTATTTTCAGGAGCATTTTAGTAGAATATTTTATTTAAAATATATTTAAATATTAAGAAAACTATGAACAAAAAATGATTAGTTATATAAAAGTTTAAAATATCTCATGAAATGCTAGACAAATCTCAATCTGAGACTATTAATCTATGTTCCTAAAGTCAAAATCCTAAAGTCACAAGAAAACCACATTCTGAAAATACATAATATTCGGAGCTATAAAACACACATAAATCAATGAGCAACAGCTCATATTAATTTTACTCAGATAAGCTCTTGCATAACTGTGAAAAATAGTTGAATCAATTAGATTGATTCAATTAGATTATTAAATTAAAGAAGGATCAATTAGAAGAACCTAATTGAATTAGATTCTTCCATATTTGAAACAATAGGTCAATGTCATTATTTATAAGCTAAGAAAGCCGGGCGCAGTGGCTCATGCCTGTAATCCCAACACTTTGGGAGACGGAGGCGGGTGGATCACCTGAGTCAGGAGTTTGAGACCAGCCTGGCTAACATGGTGAAACCCCATCTCTACTAAAATACAAAATTAGCTGGGCATGGTGGCAGGCACCTGTAATCCCAGCTACTCGGGAGGCTGAGGCAGGAAAATCACTTGAAACTGGAAGGCAGAGGTTGCAGTGAGCCAAGATCACACCACTGCGCTCCAGCGTGGGCAATAGAGCAAGATTCTGTCTCAAAAAAAGAGCAAAATGCAAACATTCTACCTAATTGAAACTCCAAATTACTCTTTTAACTCATCTTTAAAGTACTGTATTGTCCTATAAAGCATAGTCAATTTCTTTCTTAAAAATCCTGGGAAGGTTTGCTTTTCATCATGTTCCAACAGTTTCCCTGACTTTTAAAATCAGTTTTTACATTGCCCTCTGCTGTTAACATTTTTTTTTCTGCTTAATCTTTCTAAATCATATTTGTGTTTAGTGATCATTTTACATGATGACCATTATCACCTCATTTCATCTTTATGATGCTGGTGCCTGAAGCTGTTTGATTTGCATTTTGATTCTGAATCATTTTTAGAACAAAGAACCTCATTTGTCTTCCCAGATCACTCTCAGAGCTGTCTGTCCTGCATCTCATACCTCTGCCCCTGCTTGCATTCCAGTCCTTATCTGTTGAATTGCCTCCAAACGAGCCCTCCGACTTCAAATATGATCCTCCCTAACCCATCCTTCACAGCCCCAAATCTGTGTAATTTTCCTTCTTAAAATCAATCTGTATCTTCCAACTGCCTATCTACAGTGTGGAGTCTAAGTTCCTCCTGACAGCTTCAGATATTTCATAATTTATCTGAACTGTGACTACTCTCAAATCCTATCTTCCACTACTCCCTCCAGCACAGAACTATGCTACAGTCAGGCAGAAGTGTCCACAAGTTCACCAATATCACATATTTTCTCATATTGCAAAGGCTTTGACAATGATGTTTCCCCATATTAGAACCCTTGCCAGCCTTCCTGCAACTATGAATATGTATTCCTTTTATTTCAAGAACTATTTTTAAAAAATTCCTGCCATGAAGGCTTTCCTTATCCATCCTAAAGCAGAGTACCTTAATATTCAATATACATTCACATCTGCCAGAACTCCATGCCAATTATTCATAAACATGTTTGTCTGTCCTACTAGACTGTTTGTTTTTTTTTTTTTTTTTTTTGGTAGAGACACTGCGTTAATAATCTTCTGTAGATACAGCTACACTTGTGAAAAGAGAAGCACAGTCAATGCAAATTCAGAGTTACTATACTTTTAAGTAAATTATGTAGTTTTTAATTGAAGTAATAATCTCTCTGAGTTCAGTTTTAGGGTGGTGAACTCCTTAAAACCTGTACAACAACATACAGGATTAACATGACTTTTCAAGGTGTCTTAGGTATGGCTGGCATATGCAAAGAATCTAATGTTTTAACAGACTCTCTCAATGTTTTTGTGTAAGCATTTATTTCAGTTTCGCAACTATGTTATTAAGGTTGGTTTAGCCTTTGGTTTCTCTGAGTTTTTATTACTTGATTCAAAAATATTTATCAAGTGGGCATTTTGTGCAAGTCCCTGAGCCAGACACAGGGAATAGCATAAATACAGTAATACCTTATTATAAAGTATTCTTGTGAGATTTGGGTCCACCAGATTTTCTAAAGGTCCTAGCCGAATGCTTGGCAAATAAATGAAAGTTGTGTTGTTTTTGTTGTTATTGTTATTAAGGGGTATGTGTAGATTTTTTTTTTTGAAAAAGATGAATTATCATTTAGAATGAATATATATATATATAATCATTCAATATGACAATATCATAATACGATGTGTAAGATAAATACCTGCTACTGCTACTTAGCATTACATAACACCAACAACAGTTTTCTGGGCTCCAGAGTGCAATGTAAATTAGAGAAATCACAATGGTGTGCTATTTCTTGGTTAAGTGAGCATTCACGTTGGATGTTAACAGCCTAAAATTGCATCTGCTTAGTGCTGGACAAAACATGACTTGAGTAGATAGCAATTCTTTTTTCAAAGTAAAAGATTTAAACAGAATAATCCACCTCCACAGTTTTTAGTGGTACAAAACAAATAATAAAATATATTGATTATTTTAGAGACTAGCAGTCAACATTTAATAAACAAGCAGTGCTGTACTTTCTCCAGAGTCTATTATCTTGTGTTCATACTACTTTCTTATCTGTAAAACTGGTTCCTTAAGGGAAAGTAATACTTGGTTGACCAAGGGCTTCTTTTCTGAAGTGTGCTGGTCTTTTCTTTTTCCAGTTTTACTTTTTTACTCATTTATAAAATATTTTCTTACACAGAAAATTATGTAAACTTCCAGCATTTTCTAGAAATAATAAATTAAAAAAATTTTTCATTAGAGAAAGTAATAAACTAAAAGGTGGGAAAGTGAATTATCTTCAATAAATTTTGTCATTTTTAAAACTTTTGATTTTTTTCTTCCTGAACATTTATAAATTTATTTTTAAACTTCTCAGTGAACTGGAAAAATAATCTAAAATTAAAATGTTAATTGCATAGACTTTATTCCCCCCAGAGATTTGATTTACATCATCAAAGTCAGGTTTTTTAAAAGTGAAAAAAACTTTCTCAATTCAACAATGGTGCTATCAGGAGGTGTTTGACGAGTGTGTCAGATAAAAAGAGTACTTAATTGTAATACCTACTACTGAACAGTTTTAAGAGAATGGATGTTCATAATAATTTAGGGGAATGGTAGAAAATTATTTACTTCAAATAATACCATTTTTTCTTATTAGTATGCAGTTTGATTCCTATTGCTTGTTTTTTATTTCCTCGTATAACAAAAGGTTGAATAATTTTATGGCTTTTTTTTTTTTTTTTCCTGACAAGGTCTCACTCTGTCATCCAGGCTGGAGTGCAGTGGCATGATCTCGGCTCACTGTGACCTCCGCCTCCTGAACCCAAGCGATCTTCCCTCCTCAGCATCCCAAGTAGCTGGGACCACAGGCATGCGCCACCACACCCAGCTAATTTTTGTATTATTTTGTTAGAGATGGGGTTTTGCCATGTTGCCTAGACTGGTCTTGAACTCCTGGACTCACACAATCTGCCCACTTCAGCCTCCCAAAGTGCTGGGATTACAGGCGTGAGCCACTGCACACCACCACAATTTTATGTTTTTGACTTCTTTCTTAAAAAAATAAAATCTGAGATTTCACATATCTCAATCCTTTATTTTACCGAACTCATAGTCAAATTACTAAGAGAAACCCACTGCCAATTTTTTTTAAAATCTGATTCTTGGATTCTTTACATTCATATTTCTTAAAATAATTTGTATCGCCTTTATAATATATTGGCTTTTTAAATTTTGGTAGATGAAGATTTAGCTTTTCTCATTCTTGTCATATGTTACAATCTTGTTAAACTAATATTTGGAATTTATATTAACTCGCCTCTTTAATATTCATTTTTGAGAAAATTTGGTTCTTATATGGCTTTACTTAATTTTATTTTTTTCCTTAAGTTATTAATTGCTTTGTTTTACAATTTGCTCAGCTTTCCATGTATCTATCTCTAAATGTTCTCAACACTTCCAAGAGCACCTCTTTCAATACTATTTTTCACTTGGCCAGACACGTCATGACTTTTGTCAATTCTCTTCTCTCCTGCATGAGCACCCCATTCATTACCCATGTGCAGCCTAGAACTCTCCATATATTTTTGTTTTTGAAATTCATGTTGTGGGAGATGTCAAAGAGAAGGAAGATTCACATTCTATGCCAGCGCTATCTATAATGATCCCTGGCTTTGTTTTTTTAAGGTAGTATCTATGTGTGTGGCCGATGCTCAGGTGAAGATGCAAAGTAGTATCAGCTCTGGTTTTGAGTTCCAGCCAAGTCAATGGGCACTCTGCAGCAGCTGCCCCCATATGTTGAGAAAACGAAACTACAGGCTGGCTCTTCTGCTAGTGCTTGGTCACAGTGTATACCTGTTCACCTCCCTGGAGACAAACGCCATTCGAAATTGGGTTTTCAGGGTCCTGGAAGTATTGAATGAATTTCTAAACTTCACTAGTTTCTGTGGAGGGCCAATATTTTTTTACTGGGCTACTAGAAATGTCCAAAATCCCAAAATACATTGGAATCAAATTCAGAATTTTAATAACTGCTAATGAGCTCTTCATATTTGATATTTGATCTTCATATCTCTATATCTGATCGGATTTTCTCAGGTGTTCTTTATTTCTGCTGCATGGCTGTTGTCTTTAGATTCTCTTTTTCTCATCATGGAAGTCCTCTCTTCTTTGTGTCTCTTAATTCACAAAGTATTGTGTGTGGGGGCAGGTATGCTTGCATGTGGTTAATTCGCTATTTTGGTGGAGCATATCTTCAAGGAGCTTCCTAAGATAGATGGCATGGAAAGTAAAAGTTTTGTTCTTAGCCTTCTCAAAAATCATTTCATTTTACCCTTACATTTGAGGGATAGTTTGTGTATAGATTTTTAGTTTACAATCCCTTCCATTTGAAATTTCAAAGGCATTAATTATTATCCTTTTCCTTTTAAGCCTCTATTATTGCTGCTGAAATATTGTTTGAATTCTTATCTTTTCTTCTTTCTGGTTAATGTACATTAATTAATTACCTGGAGAAATATTTAGCATCTGCTCTACGTTTCTTGTTTTCTGAATTATTATGATGCTGTCTCATGCTGCAAATCTCTTTATTTCTTGTCTTTCTAATGTGGAGATTTGTTTTCTTCAGTTTAAAGAAATGTGTTGTAGTTTGAATAACGTTTCTTTTCATCTCTCTCTTTTCTGTGGAATTACTGCTAGTTAGAATTTGAGGCTGATAGGTTAATCACTTAAATGTTTTTAACATTTATAAGTTTTTTGTTATTGTTGTTATTGCTAATTTCTCTTCAGTGAAAAGCCATTGTCACTGACATGCCAGTTCATAACTTTTTTTTTTTTTTGAGACATAGTCTTGCTTTGTCACCCAGGCTAGAGTGCAGTGGCACGACCTCAGCTCACCACACCCTCTGCCTCCTGGGCTCAAGCAATCCCCCTATCTCAGCCTCCCTAGCAGCTGGAACCACAGGCATGCACTACCATGCCCAGCTAATTTTCGTATTTTTTGTAGAGACGGGGTTTACACCAAGTTGTCCAGGTTGGTCTTGAACTCCTGACTGAAGCAATCTGTTCTCCTTGGTCTCACAAAGTACTGGGACTAGAGACATGAGCCACTGTGCCTGGCTCTCCAGTTTATAATTTTAGACCATGTTTGTTCTCGTTTGTCCTTTTTTGAGCAAAATGTGGGAGATCTTTATTTAGTATAGTGATCATTTAGTGATCATACAAGTTACAATATTTTAGTCTTATTTATCATGTGTTCATTGCTTTTATTTTTGGTTTCTTTTACTATATAAGTGTTATTATTATTTGTAAACAAAAATGTCTCTTATTTCTTTGATGGCTTATGACTTCTTATCTTGCTTAGGAAATTGCCCCTCATATTCCACTAAGCCTGTTCAAATCTTATTTGGATTTCCTTCAAACATTTTATTATTTCATTTTAAATATCATCTCCTTAATTAACCTTAAAATTACTTGGTATATGGTAATGACTAGAAGTCTAATTTTCTTTTCTTACTGAAGAAAATTATGGCAGAAGTATTTGATAAACAAACCAGCTTTTTCTATGGAATGAAATATCTGTTCCATTGGAATTTATAATAATCATTTACTTTAAAACCATATATGGACTGGTTAAGTTATCCATTTGTCCATTTCTCTGTTTGTCTATTTTGTGTTAATTTAATGTTGTTTTGAATACAGAAATTTTTAATATCTGATAAAGTAAGATTTTTAATTTTGGCAAGCTACATAGCATCTGTAATGTAAATGGTGTTATTAGTTGGCTGGCTATAATCATTAAGTGTTGGATGTTTTCCTTTACAAACCACTTAAGATAGTCTTATAAATTTAAAATGTTTTTTCATGAAATAGCTGTGTAACCATCAATATCAAAATAAAAATGTTGGTAAGTACAATGGTAAGAGTCAGGTGATGTTAGATTAGCTACCTGTAGATTCTAACTCAAATAAGTTGGCTATAAAACTCTGCTTGAATGGTTTTACTGCTCTAGGTCTCTGTTTCCTTGACTGTATAAGGTGGAAATTGTTATTTCAATTATTCCACATCTATTATCTCCTACTGTCTTGTGACAAATGAACCAGCCAATGTGAAGGTATTTAGAACAAAATAAACATTATATATTTGTGATATTTACACATCTTTTGTTAATTTTCTACATCTATACTAAGAAAATATTCTTGGCTTATATTTATTCAGTGTTGTTTGCTAAGTTTTAGCATTCTTATCTTGATTCAAAAGCCTCTCCCTCATAAGTAAATCAGAGCAACAACTCCCAGTGCAACATTTCAGGGACTTGTAGGTAAAGAAGACATTTAAAAAATTACTGAAAACTACTATTTCAGATGTTAATCTCTGAAAGTCTAAAGTATTCTGGGCTTTCATCAAACAATTGACAATGCTTTGATGTGTGCTAAGACTAAGAAATACCCAAGATCACCTCCAGAAATTTAATTCATTTAACTTTTCAGTGGTCGATCAATACCCTCCAGAGATGAATCTGACTTAGATTTAAGACACAAATTTAAAAAAAAATTTCAATAATAGGGTATTTTGCAGTAAATGTCATTAATTTTAAATTCTCAGTGAATAATCCAGGAATAGAAATAAGTGACACTGGATTTTAGATTCTCGTAATTTAGGAAAATATGATAAGGTCCAGGGAAATCACCCCCAAATAGGAGGAGGCTTTCCCCTTGCACCCTTTACTCTAGCGTCACTGAATAACTTCTCTCCTATATACCCCCAATCTTTTCTTCCATCTGTGTTGCTCCTCATGGTGTTCTTCAGTCTGAACTTGGCCTCATTCATTGCCACATGTCTAGACCTTGTTCAACTTTCAAAGCAGTCACTACTTGTAACCTCTTTCCCAAAACCATGCTCCCCACCATCACTTCTACAGATGCTGCCACGCTTTTCAATACTGAAATTCCAAAGCACATAATTTTCCCTCTGGTTTATACATTTTTGTTGTAATTATTCTTTGCATCATGGTTATTGAAGCCCCTTCTCTGAATGGACACTGGCTATACACACCTGGTTCAGCAAGCATGCTTCCTGGCTGCTGATGAAATAGAACCAATCATACTAGATGGACAGTATGCTCCCTCAGATCAGCATATGTATTGAATTGATCTCTGTAGGATTCAAAGTTTTAATATGGTGTTTTGCATATAATAGATACACTCATATATAGCACTAATCAACTTTGGAAATATAAGAAAGGTAGCATAAGTATTGGGAAAAATAAGACAGCAAGGTCCCGTATTTGTGGAGTGAATTATTGGATGCCATAATAATAGCTGTTGTTATACTCTAATTGAGGATCTTCCATAATGGTTTCATATTTTCTCTTTGAGAGTAGAGCCTAGCAAATTTCTAGAATGTTTGAGGTTTATTTGTTCTGGAAACTGAATTTCCATTCTTACTGAAACTAAATTGAATTTTATAAAGATACTTAAGAAAACAAATAATTTATTAGGGTTATTTATTATTTAAAGGTATACAGCCAAGAAAATTAAACTTCATGGAAGGTTGTGATTGTAATCCTTTTTAAAGATGATGAACACCTGGTTTAGGAGACTTAATGGATCAAGGCAGCTACTACATGGATGTTCACTGTCAAAAAATAACAGTATTAAATACATCCATCTTAACTAATGGAAGGGTCAACTAGCTTAAAGGATGTAATTAGATATTTTTAGTGTAAATTGGGAAAACATTCATCTGTACAATTTGAAAGTCTAATTGGTTTGATTTGAATCTTAAAGAAAAGTGGTTTTGTATAGCTCTCATTGTCAACAAGTGCACAACATTTTATCAATCCTGAATAATAATCATTTCTTTGGATGGGACCAAAATGACTCTGTCTCACATATACTTCTAATTTAATAATAGCTACAACTTAAAGGATGTTAACTGTATGCCAAACACAACACTTATTTTCACTTTACATATGTTCTTAATTGTGGAAATTCAATGACTGATTAGTGGAGATAGTCTGAAAAAGTGTTACTGTTTTATACTACAACTTAGGTCAGAATCCCAGAACCCTTCATAGAGCTCACATTCTGACCCATTGAACTAATCTCATGCTGGGATTAAAATTCATAAACAACTTCTATGAATAAGGAAAAACATTGTTAGAGAAAATGACTAAGTGGAAAGTTATTGTTTTTAAATTAGAAGCAGAATAAATGGACTTGCTTAATAAGAAGAACAAGGACATGACTATTTAACATTAAAAAACACTCAGTAAAATTCTCAACAGAAATTGCAACCCCATAAAACATTACTTTTTACATTCTGAACCCTATAAAGCAAAAAAAAAAGAATAAAAATTGTATGTGACCAAACTGTCTAAAAGCGATTAATTAAAATCTATGATATACTCTGAATTAAAGTATGCTGTCCTAAAGCAAATCTTTGTAGATGAGTATTTCTTAGAGTGGACTAAGTTGTTCATAAAGCAAAGTGCTTAAATGAATAATATAAGTACTCAAGATGAAGCGGAACATTTCAAGGATCTATAATTTCAAGAAAACTGTGCTTATTACAGAGTCACAGTTTTTCTAATGTCCTGGTGAAGGATTGAATGGAGGAAAATACAATAAAAGCTATATATTTTGTCTAAAAAAATGGAATTGACTCTTGTTTGTTTTTGTTCCCCCACTAAATTGGCTGTTTATGTTCACTGACAACAAAAGGAAGTAAAGACAATTCTTTGGATCACTCAAAACAAACACAGATTATACATATATCTCAAGTACAACACAAAGTTGATTCCATATTTCTATGTGGGCAAAACAAAATCTTGCACTTTAAATTGATGTGTCCTCCTATCTGCATAGAGCAAATACGTTCTTAATCATTTTCTCCTCACTCTGTTTATATATTCTTTCCAATTTAAAATTGCCTCTGAAAGTCTAATATTATTGCAGTTTTCTTCTCCATATTATTAATTCTTTTTTATATTTCTCTTACAGTGATTCATGCCCAATTCATATGGTTATGTAAATTATAAATTTGATTATTGTCAAATGTTAACAGTAACTCAGTCAAAAACAACTTGTCCAAAAAGTTGCTACCAAAAGGGCACTTGACTATAAATAATTCACATTATATTACATATTCCATCTTGTTCCTGTCCTCAACCCCCGCCCCTCTGCTCAATAACTAATCTGAGATCAACTGTTGATCAGGGTCAGTTCGTTAAAGGGGAAACATATTGACTCATAAGTTTAAATAAAAGTAAAGTAGCCTCTGATTGGCTCCTTCTTGGAAAACAAGCATGTTTTGTGTGGGACTGATATGAAAGAAGAAAGCGGTATTAGGATGAACAATTTCTGTTCATGACAGCTGTTAACATTTATACTAAAACAATTTTATTTATAAACTTTGGGATTAAAGAAAGGTAAAATTAAGTAGCTAAAAGTATGCATGAATTGCTTCTCTATATACGTAAATTCTAGAGTAATATGAAAATCAATAGCTGCTAATTGTATAGACATTCTCTGAGCAACTCTGTGGGCAAGGCTGTCTGCTAAGTGCTGGGATAACAAGAGGAGTAAGTGCTTTCTCTGGTCTGAGAGTTGTTCATCCTTATGTAGGAGACAAAAATAGAAATAGGTAATTTAAATCAAAGAACAATGATAAAATATGCAAATTCTGTCAACTGTGCGTGTTAAGAGCATAGAAGGAAAAGAAGGCAAAATGGGGAAGAGAGTGAATTAAGTCCAGGGCATACGTAGTTTGATGCATCCATGTAAAATATTGTGCCGGCCCTACACTTATGTGCTTTTGGATGCATTCTTCGGTCTTTTCCTTGCTTTCTTCTCAGAGTAGCTGCCCTGTACAGTTTCCCAGACCTCTCTGTCAACTGGCTTCCAATTGGATTTGATCAGGCACTGGCAGAGATGGGAGAATGGGAGGAAGAGAGAACCAGGATATTTCTCCCCATCCTTGTCTGTCTCAGGATATATTTCTGGCACGGACTGAATTTCTTTCATGTTTCTTACTCCCAGAAAGCAGGCGTGTCCTGGTTTTGGCTCTCACTGTCCTCTAGCTTACGGGAACAATAGCTATTTTTCTGCTGCTTCACTATACCCCACTTAGTTTCTCAGCTTCTTTCACGAGTATATAATCAATTGCTAGTCATTTGTTTCCTCTATTTCAAATATTCAGAGCCATTTATAGTTTCCTGGTTGGACACAAATGCCTGACATACTGAGTCTAAATTCCAGGAGTTTGGGCTGCAGGTTTGGGACTAATCAACTTGTAAGAGAGAGTTCGTGAGTGTGTACAGAGATAGGGTAGGTAAAAAGATTGGTAGATTGAGGGTGGAACACTGAGGTATATTGCAAGAGATAAAGGAAGCATAGCTTTTGAAGGAGTCCAAAGATTAATTTACAATTTGAGTAGAACAAGAAAAATGTGGCATTCACTGAAGCCCCTGAGAAAACCTAGGTATCACTTAGACCCAGCATTTGTCAGATGAGATTTCTGAAGATAGAGAAATGAGGTCACATATCTAATAAAGGCCAGAATTGAAAACCTGTTTTCAATTCTATTTCCCTAGGTAGTGTTCTTGTGATAACACACCCATAATCATGCTAATAGTGTGACATTTGGTGTCATTTTCACTTGTTCTGACCTTGTTCTATATGTGCACTTCAGTTTCCTTTTATATAACGCTAATATATGTTATTAGTTACCTCATAGGTAATTGTAAGAATCAAATGAGACAGTGCATGAAAAGTACTTAGAATAAACTACTTAGAATAGTTAAACGTATAGAGAGAGGTTGGAATGACACATGAAGGACAATGGGGCTACTATATTCATTTTATTTTTTTTTTTAATTTTTTCAGATGGAGTCTCCCTCTGTCACCCAGGCTGGAGAGCAGTGGTGAGATCTGGGCTCATTGTAAACTCTGCCTCCTGGGTTCAAGCAATTCTCCTGCCTCAGCCTCCTGAGTAGCTGGGATTACAGGTGAGCGCTACCACACCTGGCTAATTTTTGTATTTTTAGTAGGGATGGGATTTCGCCATGTTGGTCTCAAACTCCTGACCTCATGATCTGCCCACCTCAGCTTCCCAAAGTGCTGGGATTTCAGGAGTGAGTCACCACGCCTAGCCAGGGATACTAGATTTTATCATACTATTATGAAAGGTAAGCTAGTCATCATAAAGCTTATAGATACTCTTTTTATATGTTTGCTGAAGTTAAGGTGTTTTCACATTTGGTAGTAACTTACTATTTGTTTAATAAGACAAAATTTAAAATTAAATTTGGTTTTCTTTATACGTTAGTTTAGCAGTGAATTTTCTGTAAAATGATTTTACACCATTAATTTCTTCTCAGCTTCATATATTTAAGAATTTCCATGGACTTAAATGAGGTTCCATGATTGATTTTCTATTTGCATGATATTTTAAACAAAATATATATTTTTAAGTTCAAGATTTCCCTCCCACCCTCGGAAAGTCTTCTGAGTCTTTTTTGTGTCATCCTTCTCATTCTTCTTTCTCTTTTAATTTTTTAGTACCCCAAGTTCCTTCAATGTTAAACACAAATGAGAAAACTGGGAAATTGTAAAGAAAGTCATTCTCATTTAATAGATAATGATGTCTTACTACCTACTGCTTTTGCCATTAGTATGTAACATTTAAATTCATGTTAAAAGAAAAATAACTCAAACACTTATACTGTAGAATGTAGATTAGACCAAAATCCAATATTGTAAATTTTTACTTACCTTCAGTGTCTGCTAGTCCTACTCCTACCCCTGGCTGTTTTACAGGCTCTTGTCCATTCTGTCCCATCTTCCCTCTGTTTAGGAATAAAATAAAATGATATATTCAGTTATGATCTCATGAATGCAAAGGAGGCCAAATTTGCATAAATTAAATAACATTGAAAGTAATGGCAAAAACTGCAATTACTTTTGCACCAACCAAATATTTTCGGACTTGTAATAATTATTTGAATGGCACAGACATACACAGTTAATTGCTCTATGTCATGATTTTAAAATGTGAACTTGTTTATTATTCCTATTCAAGCCAAATAATATACCTCAACATTCAGTAATTTTTATTTGTAGACTCATTTATCAAAAAATAAGACCATCATGACATTTCCAAATTTTGTTTTAGAATTTTTTTATTTATTTCTAACTCAAAATGAGAAGGGACTTTATATTTTATAAGTTGTACTGATGAGTTATTCTAGTTTTTTTTGGTGAAAAGAGCAATATTGAAATAAATACTATATAAAAATGATATTTTAATAGACTATTTCTTATTTCATGTGTTTTTTTCCCTAACTCCTTCCTGTGTTTTCTGCTGTGTTGAGGAAACTGGCTTTTGTAGTCAGGCTGCTTGGTCTCTGCTTCTGGCTTTGCTATTCCTTGCTATGTGTAATGTAAGGCAAAGTACCTGGTCAAGACTGTTTCTCCTTTTGTGATACAAAGATAATAATATTAGCTACATTTTGATTGTGAAAAAAATCACATGAAAATGCATAAAATGTTTAAAGAGTGCCTGAAAGATCATAAGCATTCAATAAATATAGCATATTAATAGGTAGGCATGCCCATAGCAGCCTTAGAATTCAGCTAAAATCTGCTAATCACTTTCAGTTTTCACCTTCAAACTTTTTGGAAAGTCAACTAGATGAAGAATTCATGATACTTTGAGGATTGTAAGCTTAGAATGTTAATAATTTAACAGCTAAAGGACTGTAGGCCACTTTTTATTTCTTTGGCTACAGAAAAAGCTACATGGCACATGAAAAGTTTGGAATTTGCCTTTATATATACTTAGATAGGGTGTTCTAAAAGATGGAATAAAACTTAAGTGTTATAGAAAGATGCTTGAACAAAAGAGCATCTTGATACTGCACTTTGTAGGCAACGCTTCTAGCATAGCAGGATTTACTAACAATTAATTACAACTTTCATAGGAAGTATTTGGTTTGCTGGACCTGCTGAAAATGTAACCATATTTATTTCTTAAGAATCCAATTATATCTTACTTGAAAACTGCTCTAAAGATCCTCTTATTCTACTTCAGAGAAGGTGCTGAAATGTGTCTGCCATAATGAAAGAGGAACACATGTAAATTCAGAAATTATTTTATCTCGAAAGCCATTACCTTGTTCCATTATAATAATTCTAGGTTAAAGGTTTAAGTACAAATTTTTATTAAGTGTGTATGTGAGGGACCAAGTTCATGCAAATTAAGTAATTTCCAACATTTCTGTTTTACCATATGTATGTTAAACCATGGTCTGCATGGTCAACATCTGCATACATATTTAAGCAATGCACAAAATTTTAGTGTATGTAATTGCTTCATCAAGATTCAAGACAATTAGTTAAGAAAAAAAAAAAAAGAACTCTGCTCTATCTGTTAGCATTAGAGAGGAAAAAATGTTTAATAGCAGTAATCTTACTCTTATCAGTACATTACGCTGGTAGAGTGAGCCAAAACTTACCTTGTTACTGAACCAATTCTATTGAAAGTGAGGGTCTTTTAGAATTGGTAATCTAGTAGATAAGAATACTAAAAGTTAATATTCTTATACTATCCCAGACTTTTAAAAGTAGTTACTGTAAGTCTTAGTAATTGTAGCACAACTACATTTTGATAATTTTGGGGGTTGTTCTTGATTCTTAGACTTTATATGTTAAGGGTGATACCTAGCCAGTCTTTGCTTTCAATTAAAACTGATTTTAACATAGGTACTTAGCCAATATCTGTAGTAAGTACATTTTGAAGATTATACAAAAAACTTTCGCAGGATTGTGAAGCTAAGTTAAGTGCAAAGGAAATGTAACTGTGGGTCATGTGAAGGATGTGGTTTCTCTGAATTCCCAATGACTACACTTTAGCTCAGAACATTGTTGCTATACAATTTATAATTTATACTTTTAAACAATCACTAGATATTTATTAAAACCTTTTACTATCCCAAGCAATAATTTTATTAGATACAATGGGGGATAAGAAAGGACTGCCACATACTACTTCCTACACATAGCCTATAGTGGTTTTCAAAAGTAAATATTTGTTGTGCTCATATGGCAAAGCAAGAGTCTCCTAGACAGTTGTGCGAAGCTTTGATTTACAAGAGAAACAGAAAGTGGGAAAAACCAAAATTAGAATGCGGTGTATTATAAAATACATAATCTCTTATTCTGCAGACATTCAGATATTGACAAAATAACATGTTTACTCTTTGGAAGTTATAACTTTACCATCAGTGTTAAATTATATATTTTGAAAGGTGCAGAAAAATTGGAAGGATAGCAAATTATGTGTGGTTTAAAACCTTTCTAAATTCACATGGCATTTACAGCTTAGGGAGAAATGTAATGAATTTGTAGAAATTATTTTCTGTCAAATTGGATCATCAGAAGTCAAAGACCAATGGGATTAGATTCCTTTTAGGAAGAATTTCCAATGAAATAGAACTGATTAAGTACAAATAACTCTATTGAATCCATAGACTAAATCTCATAAAAGAAAAGAAAGCTAAGATGGGCAGGTGATACAATAATAATTTGCTTAATTTTAAAATCGAAAAAAATGTAGTTTCAAACAACAAAAATTAAAAAACTCATTTTTCCACTGTTAAAATCCATTTTCCCTAAGGGCTTTGCTTTTTAAAAATGAAACCGGTTATCAAAAATTTACCAATTTGTTTGTGGAACATTCAAAAGGAAAAAAAGTTTATGAAAAAAACTCTTATTTTTAAAAAAACAAAGAGAATAAAAAAAACCACCTGCTGAAAGTCTTCACTTAGCATTTGGAAAAAAAATTGAAAAAAAGACCTTCCACAACCCGCTTTTCAGTTGGGCAAAGCTCTGCGGAAGTTGCCAGTTTAGTAAAGTATTTAAGATGTGCTGTTTCTAAACAAAATTTTGCCGTGGCACAAAAAAGCAGCCTCGGCAAAACAACAAAGAGCTAATAAGAGTGGTTGTGTTCCAATACAAAACTTAGTTAATTTCACGGAAATTTGAAATTTCCTATTAATTTTTCACGGGTTTTCAAAAAGTATTCACATTTCTTGTTTTTTCCTAAACACCATCAACCAATCGGGAAAAAAACGCATTTTTTTTAGTCACCGGCCTTAGGGAAAAAAAACAGGTGGTGCCGGGCCGCGGTGGCTCAAGGGGCCTGATAATCCCAGCACTTTGGGAGGCCGAGACGGGCGGATCACGAGGGTCAGGAGATCGAGACACATTCCTGGCCTAAACACGGTGGAAACCCGCTCTACTAAAAGGCTACAAAAAACTAGCCGGGCGGATGGTGGCGGGCGCCTGTAGTCCCAGCTACTCGGGAGGCTGAGGCAGGAGAATGCGTGAACCCGGGAGGCGGGCTTGCAGTGAGCTGAGATCCGGCCACTTGCACTTCCAGCCTGCGTGACAGAGCGAGACTTCGTCTCCAAAACAAAAAAAAAAGAAAAAGAAAAAAGAACACACCGGTGGTAACTGAATTTGCCCTGGCCTAAATCTTGGGACCACTGGGTGGCCCCAGTGGTATTTTCAAAATCCCAGGAAGACTAGTTAATGTTGGGAGAGAAGGAAAGGTCAGGAAGTTTGGATTTGTTATTTGGACCAAGACATAATCCTACATATATTATCTTAACATGTACCAATATGATCAAAGTGATTCTAACACCATTAAGTCTGCTAACAGTTTTGCATTTGACTTGCACAAATGACTTTTTTTTTGAGGTTTAACATTATGAATAGATTCTTTTCCAATGAGTACTTAGTCAGGGCCATGCCTACTCTGTTACTTGTTCTAGAAGTATGGAAACTTCAATGCCTTCAACCTTAATGGTAGAGGATTATAGTTGGAAAGGTCTGCACTAAATATTCCACTATGTCCAATCTATTTCAAAATATGGATATTGGATTCCTTTGAATATGTTTAAATCTCTCCCGATTCAAGGGTAAAATATAATAATGTTGTCTCAAATACAGTAATGTTCTGTATTTGATCATTATGTGATTAAAACATACTGTACTCCTGGCTGACTATTATTCTCACATGGCTAGTGATAGCAGTTTTACATTCAAATGAGATCCTGTATTGATTAAATAGTTCTGGGTAGTGCTAACATTTATCCTTAGAATTAACTGAATATCCAATCTTTCTTGAACTATCTATCTTGTACATAGGCATTAACAGTTCAAGTGTCTCAGGGATAATGACTCAGGAATGGATAATTGTCGTTATTTCCTGTTAACTGTTGAGACATGGCCTTACCTCATGATGCTGAGATAAGTTGTAGAACAAAAAGAGACCCCACTTTACATCCTCGTGGAATAGGAAATAGGATTAGTCTCCCTGCAGTGCTGTGCTTCCTTCACTGTCCACGCTAATACCCACTGCCAACAGCTGCTGCCGAGGAGCCGGTGAGGACACAAAGCTTTCTGCAGGCGGTGATTGGGGAGGCTTTGTGCATGGTGTGGGAAGATTCAACCCACAGTTCAATAAAATGAAGCTGACATGATCTACAAATGCATCATTATACATCTTCATTAATTTACATGTATAAAGAAACAGCTACTGAGAAATTACATTTTTCAACCGCCTTTTCGTTTTCCTTTACTGATAATGCACCAGTGGCAACAATAAATTATTTTACTGTTTTTGTTGGACATCAAGGAAAAACCCAAAATTCCCACCTTTAGGGGAAAAAAACATTTATTTTTTAGACCAAGTTAAATAGTGTGTAACTATGCCTACTATTATTATTTTTGTGGTTTCCTTTTACAGTATTGCAAAAATGATATGGTAAATAAAAAAGCATTTTGGCTATTTCATGGAGAAAATAATTAGAAAGATTTGGGTAGATAGAAATGGCAGATAAAGAAAATTGCTTTTTTTTCCTATTACTAGACATAATTCTGTTTTCTTCTTAGAAGCAAAGATTGCAAAATAGAATTTTAAGAAGTTGATGAAAATTCCTGTTTGTTTTTATGTTACCTTTGCCTGCTATCTCCCAATAAGTTTTTTAAAATTTAAAGATATTTGTTTCCTTTCAAGGCATTTCCTTAGTTTATCAGTCAGACTTGTCTCAGAATTTTCCTAAGTTTGATATTGAATATAGATCCTATCCACTTAGAGACATTCACAAATTTGTGCAATAAATTATGCTTAGGGTATTAGTACTATATTGTGGGCAGATTTGAGAAGAAATCTTGATGCAAAAGAAAGGGAAGATAAGGCAAGTTTTTCCTTATTTTTGCTCGGGTGAGAAGTTTTCTTTCTATTCGTATAGTAAGTTTGAAATTGTTGATATTTGTCCTTCTGCCAGAGAGACTGAACTTTTTGGTCACACCTTGTCTGGTTTTGACTCCCAACCACTCTTTAGCAACTCTACACTCATTTTCTCATTTGGAAACGAGGGATCAGTAACGCCTTACCTCGTAAAATGGTGGTTATGAGGAGTGACGATATGTAGGAGCCCCAGTAATTACTCTTTTCCTTTTGTGATATTATTTGGCCACATCCCCACTCTTCTTCAAGGGCTTTACTATCAATGGCTGTTCTTACTGTCTTGAGCTTTAAATCGTCTTTGAAAATGAATTTAACTCTATTCTCTTCTTAAATCTAGATGTGTTCAAATCTACAATTCTACTTTGAATCTTTTTTTTCTTCATAAATGCATTCCCTATCCATCAGAAGTTTATTAGCAGTTGGATAGAGTTACCACTAATGGGTGAACAGTTGATTAAGCATTTCATGGTCCTAAGATATCTACATATTTCTTAAGGATATGTTAACAACACAATGATTCTTAATCTGTGGAATTTTTAACCAATATACTAACTAAATGAAAGTGAAACCATTAAACATTGTGTGGGAAACCATTTAGAGGGACAGGAAAATCCACCATCAGGATAGTAGCATCAAGTCTTGCAAAGGTTTAACTTTTCCCCATTTCTTTCACTTTTTTGATTTCGGCAGTAGCAGGTTCTCTAAAGCCACAAGAAATTTTTATATATATTCCAGTGGCCAGTAGGATCGCTTCCCCAGAATACCGAATCACCTCCGCCAGAATAGGAATCCTTCCCCAGATTAAGGACAAGAAGGAAATTTTTAATAGTCGATTGTATATCAGATGTGTATAATTTGAAATGGCTATTTAGAAAAGGTGTTCCTAACTTATAGACATCTGATATACAATTGACTAATTTGAAACTGATGCTGTTAACAACCAGTTCACCAATGAGTTACTTGGTAACCCCATAGGACTAGAATTTGTGGAAACAGGAATAGTTATGTTTCTGAATATTTAATTTATGTAGAAGAAACTAGATGATGTATTAGTGTTAAAAAAAACTTCTTAAAGGAATAATTTTAAAAATGGTTAAAGGTAACATTGATGTAAAATTATGGAACATGTATAAAGTAGATTAAAATGCATATAACCTTACATAATAAGTACGATTAATTGATTCATAAACCCAAAGAAAGCTGTCATACTTTTTGACTGGGATTCTATAATCCAACTTCATAATTTTTTAGTAAGACATTAACTGGAAGCATTAATTTCATCAGCTGGGAAAATCGCAAGTTTACTATTTCAAAGATAAAACCTTAATTATTAGCCACTAATATTTAATCAATATTATATTTATTAAATTAAAATAATTTTTTTAATTCAAGAGCAACCTCACAATGAACAAAATAGCTACATTATAAAATGATTTATTATTTACATTTCAAAATAGTCCATCCTTTGTTTTGTCAACTTTGGTTTTACCTGATGCAATTTTTAGTTCTATTCCTCTTCTTGAAAAGTTGAGAAATGTGTACAGAATATAAAATACCATAATAAGAATAAGAAGACAGAAACAAAGCTAGAAATAAATTTAAAAAGAGACAGTTTTTTTCCATCTTGCCAATCTCTTTGAATATAATTCTCATTTTGAAAGCCTGTGCAAGTGTTGTCAATATTTTAAATGCAAACAAATAACATTTTATAAGATATATTAAAAAAGAAAACCAAATCCAGGGGACATTTACCTGTAATGGAACCAGTCTAACATCTCTGTAAAACACAATTACATCTAAGGTTCTGTCTACGGAAATTTTAGGCAGTTAGAAGTTAGGTGAATAATTCAAAAGAATCTAGATATTTGGAGTTATCATAACAAAACATCTGGTGCCGGGTTAAATTCTGTATTCTTAACCTGGTATCTAAGTGTAGTGCAGAGATACATAGCCTCACATTTGGTTAGTTTCTGAAAAATGAATTAAATTAAAACACACGACAGATCTTTTATTCTTATTGGGCTATATCTACATATCATAAAATGTGATAAAGCAAAAATTGCAGAGGTTTTGATAAGCTGGTTCTAAGAATTCGTATTTTAATATCTTTTCCAGATACTTAAAACATGTATTTACTCATTTCTTTCTCTTGAAACAGACTTCAAAAGTAAAGCATCAATTCTATTAAATTGAGCTAAATCTGCATAAAGGCAAACTCTTGTAACAAATAAAGTATATTTAGGACTTTATTATCTGAAGCTGGATCTTAGGTAATTTCAAGACATCTAATAATTTCAACCAAATTCTTTATTTTGCCTCTCAAAAGAGTTTTTATTGGTTTGCTCCTTTCCAAATCTATCTCACATAGTTCTTCAAACACTTTACATGGAAGCCCTCTCAGCCCATTCACTCTGGCTCCCTTTGGTTTGGCTTTGTTCTTTCCAACTTTACTAAGCCCTCCTTTATCCCATCACTTTCTTGTGTCTAAATTAAAGTTATCTGTAAAGGCCTAGCTCAGAAATCACCTGCATTTTTCCTCATTTTCCCATTCAGAAGTGACCTGTCCTATGTCTGGACTCTTGTAGCACATACTCTGTCGTTATTGGAAGCAGAACCCATGTTTTCTCCTTGGTAACCTCCTTAAAAGCTTGTCCCTGAATCATGTTTGAACAACATTTAATGAATAAATAATAATAATAATACATTAATACTTTAACCAAACAATCAAAACATCTGAATGATTTAGTAGATAATTTCACTTTTTAAATCAAGCTTTGTGTTTTATGCAAATCATAAATCTCTCATCAAGAGGCCACTTGCTATGGAAGGATTTTTTTTTCTATGTTCTTTGTCAAAGAAACTTTAGGGAGTCATTTTTTTTTTTTTTTAGCTTTTAAAATCAGAGGTAACTTTAATCTGTCATACTGTATAGAAAAGGTGATCATTCAACTATATTTTTTAACCTCAATCTCCCACAACACTGGTTTGATTGAAGGAAATATTTAATGAGAATACACCAAACATTGGAGATTATAAGCTTATGAATTTCAAAAAGTTCATAATAGATCACAAATATTACATATATATTTAAAATGAAAGTGACAAAAGAAAATAACATGTATAGTAACATTCTGTGGGAGCCAGCACTACTACAGACTCTGGAACTTTGTTCTGATCGCATGTTTGTATGTAGATAGTTGGAGAGCTCTGGGTTATATTTAAGTGTACTAGATCTCTGTTTTTTTAACTTATTGAAGGAAACAATATTTTAAACACACTAAAACTAAGTATAATCGTCCATAATTTTATAATTTCAAAATCAACAATTTAGAAATATTCTATCACTGCTTTAATCTTCCAACACTCTTAATTACAGTTTCAGAAATCATGGACCTACTATGTGTGAATGTATTATGCACCTGTGTATTACACATGAAAAAAGTTTACATAAATATTGAGAGGCTTTTCTTAGTAGTAAGATACATCTTTGGGGCCATTTTTTATGAATTACATTTTGTGCCTATTTTCTTTTGAAATCCTAAGTGTATTATCAAGTACCAAGTACAGGAAAGAGTGGATGCTATAAATATATGATAGAATCAGCTCACTCATAGAAAGGTCCTGTGCCCTAAAGGAATAAATCTTAGAATGTTGAATCATTTTTGTAACTCAGTTATTAAGAGGGCATTTCAGGTAAACAAATGTTACCTTCTGTGATGCAATTCAATCTGTTTTAAATTATTCTTTGACCACTTTACTTTCTTTGGCTCTTAGATGGTTCGACATCATTGTGTTCTATTACTCCATCGTGGCTCACCTTAATTAAATCAGTAGTGTCTCTTTGACTGCACATCTGTCTTCAATTAGTTTGCTTTGTTGGCTTTTCCTCCCTCTACCATACAGTACTTAAATATGCAAAGCTATCACTGTACTTACCACATGATGGCAGCACTTTGCTCTGAGAGCACGGATCAAATTGTAGACTTCACTTTAACTACTTTTATATCACATCCAATTATCTGAAATTTGAAAGGCAAGGTCTCTGCCTGTCTCACTAAATTCCAAAAATTGAGTGTTTGGAATGTATATAGGTTGCTGTCTATGATGTTCCATTATTGGTCTTGTATCTTTGGTCCAGCACAGAGCTATTTCCAAATATTCTGAGGAGTAATTTATTATGTAGGTTGCTTGTACTTTCCCAAATTACTTGGTTAATACAGTAGTAAATATCTTCATAGATACAGTCTCTAAAATTTTAAGATTAACTGAAATTAAAAGAAATCAATCAACATTTTTGTTTATTCCAATAGTTTAATGATGGAACGGAAATAACTACCTAGCAGTTTTAGAAATCATGTATTTGGGAATTTTTACTCCCTTTAGCTAGCTTTAATTTTGCTAGCATTTACTTCAGGGAGCTTTCTCCTCTCTCTTTCTTTGTTTCTCTCTGTCCATCCCTCTTTCCTTTCCTTCCTTCCCGCCTCCTCTCTCTGTCATCTACCTAGTGTTATTGCTATTACTGTTTTGTTTTGATATTTTACTAAAGGGATTTTGCAGTTTTATCTCATATTTTAATTTTCTTTTGAACGTGGACCTTAAAATTTCAGGTTTTAAGTGTCATTGTGACCAGAATTATTTGGAATATTTTCCCTTGAATTATGTGCAGTCACACTTTCTGTATGTTTTCTATTACAGTTCAGGGGTTCTAATTTAAGAAGAGATATTGCATCTTAAAAGTAATTTAGAAGTTTAATTTTTTTTCCAAATCTACTTCAGTATAATTATTATCTATTTGGGAAAATCTTAAGCAAACTGGACACTAGAAAAATGGGCTAGGTAGCTTCAACACAGCTATTTGTAGTTTTCACACACCACTAAATTGTAAGTTTTCACAAATACAGGTGTTCAAACTCTGATATCTCTATCAGTCATTTGTAAGTCATTAGGTATGGAAGTTAAAGGAAGGATGTCATTGAAAATTTCTTTTTTAAATGACAAATTATTAAATGACTATTATATCAGTCATTACAGGTATATTTTATATGTATATGTAAACAATATATCTATTATAAAGGTATTACAAGTCATGAGAAATGGAATGTTGCAGTCTTTTTTCTTATAAAATAAAATATTTCTCTTAAGATATTTCATATTCACATAGTGGCTCCTTTTAGAGGAGAAGATGAAGACATGTTGCCTCCATTTGCTGTGTTCCAGAAAGATGGCAAAGCTCTTATATTCACAGTTTTCTCTCTCCATACACATTGGCCTTATAACTGAATTCTTAATGACCTCTTAATGAACAATTTAGTTTGTTTATAATGATTCATTATAGATAATAAGATCAATGATCACTTCAGGAAACAAAAGTAATCATATAAAACAATGTAACAAATGAAAGTGAAGTTAGCTTAACTAATAACATGGCATAGAGGAATTTTTTCTTACTTAAAAAAAATACATGCTGGCTCTGTATACTATAACCCTTGCTTTTAAAAGGAAATCATAATGTTGCCTTTTAAGTAGGTCTTCCTTTTTTGAGGTATTTTTAGTTTAGAAGTGATTTTGGAAGAAACCACTTAAAATATAGTTTACATGAGAATTAAAATTTTATAGTAAATAATGAAAGAAAGTTTGACTAAGACATTATCATATATGAAAATTAAGGAAGTAAATTCATTTTGTCTTTTAATAAATTTAGGCCGTAATTCCAGTTATGTTCAAATAAATAGAATGAAAAAAGAATGTATCCAGTGCCGAGTTCTGCTTTGGTGCTAAAAAATGCAAATACAATAATGATCTTTATCTTCAAAAGATTAATAGCTTGGGGGATCATATGTGAAAGAAAAAATATTCAATTTTGAGGTACATCAAATTTTCATGGGCAATTTTTAATTTTTTAATCTTCCTTTTATTCTCTTTTGAAGCAGAGGCATTTTCTTTCTTGCTGTTTGTTTGCAGTACACTTGCATTAGGCTGTCAGGCAGGTATTTCCAACTGACAATTGGAGGAAAAAAAAAAAAA